>NC_080175.1:46127010-46484510 GCF_950295315.1 Erinaceus europaeus | reverse complement strand
TGAAGCAGGTCTGCAGATGTCTTTCTCTCCCCCTCTCTGTCTTTCCCTCTTCTCTCCATTTCTCTCTGTCCTACCCAACAACAACAAAAGCAATAACAATAACAATAAGAAGGGCAACAAAATGGGGAAAAATGGCCTCCAGGAGCAGTAGATTTATAGTGTAGGCACTGAGCCCCAGCAATAACCCTGGAGGAAAAACAAAAAAAAACAGGATCACACCCTACGTGGTTTAATGTGAACTTTTACTTTTACTAAAATTTAAAATTATTATTTTAAAAAAATTTTAATTAATTTATTTTCTCTTTTGCTGTCCTTTTTATTATTGTTGTAGATATTATTGTTGTTGTTATTGATGTCGTTATTGTTAGATATGACAGAGAGAAATGGAGAAGAGGAAGACAGAGAGGGGGAGAGAAAGATAGACACCTGCAGACCTGCTTCACCACCTGTGAAGGGAACCCCTTGCAGGTGGGGAGCCGGGGGCTCGAACCTTAACACCGGTCCTTGCGCTTTGTGCCACCTGTGTTTAACCTGCTGTGCTACCACCCGACTCCTTGGTCTTTTTAATTTTTTAATTCATTTTAAAATACTGTGTCCTTGGGGCTAGGTGGTGTATCTGGTTAAGCACACACATTACAGTGCACAAGGACCCTGGTTCAAACCCCTGGTCCCCACTTGCAGGGGGGAAACTTCACAAGTGGTGAAGCAAGGCGGCAGATATCTTTCCGTCTCTCTCCCTCTCTACCTCCTTTCCCTTCTCAGTTTCTCTCTGTCTCTATCCAATGGTGAATAAATAAAAGATTTAGAAAAAAGTCTGTTAGAAATTCTATATCCTTTAGAAAGGAGAGAGGAGGGGAGTCAGCTGGTTAAGCGTACATGGCGCAATGTGCAAGCATCCCGGTTCGAGCCCCCGGCTCCCCATCTGGAGAGGAGGTTGCTTCATAAGCAGTGAAGCAGGTCTGTAGGTGTCTATCTTTCTCTCTCCCTCTCTGTCTTTCCCTCCTCTCTCCACTTCTCTCTGTCCTATCCGGCAACAACTACATTAATAACAACAATAATAATAACCACAACAATGATAAAAACAACAATGACAACAAAAAGGAAAATAAATAAATAAATAAATATTTTTAAAAAGAAAGAAACGAGAGAGGAAGATAAAGAGAGGGAGTAGACAGAGGGAGAGAGACACCAGTGCACCCCTCCACTAGCCACTGAGCTCTCCCTGGTACTATCTAGGGTGCTACCACGTGGTGGCAGGGATAGAGCTTGGGGTAACGTGTGTGCTTTACCTGCTGAGCTAGCTATCTCCTGGCTCATCTTTCCACTGTTCAAAACTTCCCTGAGATTTAGTCTCCTGTCTCCATGTGAGGTGAATAGCTTATCTGTTGTGTTTTTGTCTGAGAACATCTGCATAGCCTGACAGAGAGCCAATCCTCTGCTCTTTGTATCTCAGTCCCAGCCCTGCTCTGGTAGCAACTCCCAGGCCCACACCCTGTGGCTTTCCATGTCTGGCTGTTTCACCTGTCCAGGCCTTTCCCTGCACCCACGCCCAAGCTGCATTCCTCCTGTTCCAAACAAGGGCAGCCCATAGGTGGGGCTCTCCAGTCACTGTGAACTCCCCCAGGCTGCAGGGTACCTGCTGTTGTGAGCCCATGCCCAGCTCCTCTATGCAACCCAGTGGGCTCTGGGGAGGGGAGGGAAGAGCCAGTGGGGGGGGGGGGGCAATACTTTCAGGCCAGGGGCAGGCAACCTTGGGCCTTGCGTGGCTGGACATTAGAACCCTCCTGTGGGTTCACAGTCTGAAATTAAGGTGTGAGCAGGGCTGAGCTTTCTCCAGAGGCCTTGGGGAGACCTTCTCTGACTTCTTCCTGCCTTCTCTTCCCTGCCCTTCTCTGGCCTGCTGACATTGCTGGCGATACTGGACTTGCCCACCTCTCCAAACTCTGTCTCCCTCACCATGTGGTGGCCTTCCGAGTGCCTGTCCTCCTCTTTTTGTAAGGACATTGCAGTGCACTCTGAATGACTCTTGCTTGACTGGGTAACAGTTGCAGCCACACATCTCTAGTCACAGGGACTGGTGACTAAGACATCACTATGTATGTTTGGGGAGGACATAGTCCAACCCATAGAATCTGTGTGGACAGGGGACATTGGGTAGGTTGGAGTCTGTTCTAGGGTGAGACTTGTCCCAAGGGGCTTTGGAGGCACTGGGGAGCTACTGTCCATGCCAATCTTCTGTGGTATGCTTGAGTTCAAAGTCCACCTCCATCCAGAATTCTCTGTCTTCAAGGTCAAGGATGTTTCTCAGGTCACCCAGCAAATCAGGGGGCAAAGTTCAGCCAGATAACTCTAGACTAGAGTTTGCTGGTTTTACTGCTTGTCTTGGTCATTGGGCTTTGGAGCAAGACACTCAACTTGCTGGTTCATCTTTGGTGTTGTTTGTTTGGTTTTAGGGGGCTCTTTCCTTTGAGCCCTAACTTGCATTGTAGCCTAGAGAAAGCAGCCCTGGGAGAGGACACCAGACACCCCCCCCCCCCATCCTGGTGAGGAGTGCCCACAGTAAATGTAAACCTCTTTCACAGTGAGTACTTACTCGACACTGGCTCCCCTGTGGATTGGGGATGCTGTCCACAGAAACAGAAGTGTGCAGTCACAACGGCCCACCTTTCTAGGGGCTGGCTTGCCCTTGTCCACAGATTTTTTTTTTAATTCATACAGACTGCTTCCTATGAACTCCCATCCAGAAAGCCTGGCTTGGCACCTGGCTTGGCAGTTGCAAATTAAGAGCAATTTGAGGGTAGCATGAAAGACTCCCTCCTGTGCCCAGAAGCTACATGAGGGCAGCCACTGCAGCTCTGACTGTAGGGAGGGATAGAGACCCAGCCTTTTAAGCATGAATAACTCAAGGTTGGCTTCTTTCTAGACTTGAACCAGGTGCAGTTAAAAAAAGTGGGAGGGAGTCAGATGGTAGTGCAGTGGGCTAAGCACAGGTGGTGCAAAGCACAAGGACAGGCATAAGAATCCCAGCTCGAGCTCCCGGTTCCCCACCTGACAGAGGGGAGTTGCTTCACAAGCGGTTGCTGGGCCTCACGTGGGGTGACTCTCAGCCAGGAAGGTAAGCTCCCTCGCTAGCTCGAGGGTTCAGCCATATAGACAAGAGACAACGGGGAGAATTCAAACACTCTCATTTATTTGGGGGTGGGCTTGGGTTTATATAGGGATGCAAACAAAGAACATTTTTCAAATACGTCAGAAATTACAGGTTTCTTAAAGGTCAGCTTGCCCCTATGGTAGGGGGCTGGTATGACAAGAATTGATGCAGATACATAAAGGTCAAGATGCATAAAGATACATAAAGGTCTCCTGATGCAGGCATTTAATTACCCAAAGGCATCTTAGAGAAGAATAGGGGTTAAACCAGATAAGGTGAGATAGAGAGAAGATAAGCAAAGTTTGATGTAAATTAAGGACATCAAAGAGCACTGTTAGGACTGTGTGGTAAGGTGTTTTCTCCTTTGTGATCAGAAGGTGAGGTGAACTTTGAGTAAATGAACCTTAAAGCAGGCATCCATGTGGCCTGCTTTAGTAAAGTTTTCCAGTGACCCCAGAGGCCCACCTCAGGTGCCAAGGGTCATGGATGGTAAGCCTGAGAAATCCCTCACCAGAAAAATATTGTCAGGTAGGGTTATACACTGGCATGGAGGCTCTTTTGTAACACCTAATATAACTAGTAGGAGTTCCGTGGATTTTGCAAGACCAATAATGGCATCCACTGTAATAATCAAAAGGAGAACAAACATAGACATTCAGCATTGAAAAAAGAAAAAAATTATGTCTCTATGACTGGAAGAGTGGTGGCTTTGCCAATGAGATATAATAGATGGACAATTCAAATTTTTGTAAATATTAAGAAGGTTTAGTATAGTTACTTCATTAGCACTTTAGACAACTGAATATTGGGGGGTGCATTACCCTTCTTTTTTTATTTAATTGAGCCTAAAGATTACAGTATAGGTAATACTGTAATGAGAGTAATGCTCTAAAGGGAACAAAAATACATGGAATGGGTATGTCTATTGAAGCAAAACAGGAGATTATGTGGCTCAGAAGGTTTTTGAACTTTCACCTGTTTGAGCTGTAGTCTACATGAATTTTGAATATGTATCAATTGAGAAAAAAAATTTTTTTGTTTACCAAACATGGTTAGGTGAGTCACATCTGTCTGCCAGAGACCACTGGCTTTTAAGCCAGGGGGGTTAATCTTGAAAGTCTGAATAGCAGACATCTTAATTAAACTAGCAAAGGAGGAGCCAGTAAAGTGCTCTCAGTATGGCAGGGCAGGAGTTAAAATTTAAGAGGCTTGTAAAAGATGAGAGGAGTATATAAAAATTTAAGGATATGAGTGACTTTAGGAGTCATCACACACCCATGAATAAAATATATGAAAAAGAAAAAATTTTTTAGTTTTAAATCTTACCATATGAGTAGTCGGTTCTTCATGTGGAGACTGTATCTGTAATCATCTACTTAAAAGGAAGAAAATGAGAGTCGGGCTGTAGTGCAGCGGGTTAAGCGCAGGTGGCGCAAAGCACAAGGACCGGCATAAAGATCCCGGTTCGAACCCCGGCTCCCCACCTGCAGAGTCGCTTCACAGGCGGTGAAGCAGGTCTGCAGGTGTCTGTCTTTCTCCCCTCCTCTCTCCATTTCTCTCTGTCCTATCCAACAACGACAACAATAACAATAACTACAACAATAAAACAACAAGGGCTAACACACATCAATGAAAACAAAGTTAGCACACAGACTTACATTTAAAACCAGACAGTCTTGGTGAAAGGAAAATTTTGCCTTTGAAAAAAAATTTGTTGTCTTTTAAAATGAGGCTTGGATTCCTGGCTCACAGCACTTCCCCGCCTAAGGAGGGGGCGGGTGTGGCCAGGGGAATTATTGTCTGAAGTCTCCGCCAATCTCTTGGAGCAGAAGCTCTATGACGTGATTGTGCAGACGGAAGAGGCTGGTAAGGCCGCCGCAAGAGCATGGAGAAAAGAAAAAAAACTCTTTGGCAAAGGTAAATTTAGCAAAACATTAAAAAAGTGTGTGCTGGTTCTCTAATTCTTAGCGTGTTTTTAAATCTTGTGCCATGCCATGAAGGATGGATTTTGTCTAGGGCATGGATTTTAAGCAAGGGGAAAAAAGCCACAGTGCCTGACTGTTCAGGACATTTTTGGCAGGTTAAGGGGATTTTTTTAGGGAAGCTCACTTGCCCTCGCAGCACCAGGGAGACGCTGGGGGAGTGAGGTTTTAAAATCAGCAAGTCAGTCTTTTTACATTATCGCTGCTTCAGAGTCTGATCCGTCTCCTATGGAAGTCTGTATTGGAGGGGCCCAGCTCCCCACCTGCAGCAGGGGGGGGTCACCTCACAAGCTGTGAAATAGGTCTGCAGGTGTCTGTCTTTCTCCCCCCCTCTCTATCTTCCCTTCCTCTCTTGATTTCTCTCTGTCCTATCCAACAACAACAGCAGCAACAACAATGGGGAAAAATGGTGGGGCAGGAGGTAGCAATGGCATACCCAGTTAAGCAAACATAGTATTAATTACAAGAACCCGCTCAAATACTCAGGTTAAAGTCCCCTGGGTCCCCACCTGCAGGAAGGGAAGCTTCACAAGTGGTGAAACAGGTCTGCAAGTGTCTTTCTCTCTGTCTCTATCTCCCTCCCATCCCTCATTTTCTCTGTCCTATCCAACAAATTGGAAAAAATGGCAACCAGGAGCAGTGGCTTTGTACTGCTGGCACTGAGCCTCAGTGATAACTCTGGAGGCCAGGAAAAAAAAATGAAGATAGGCACCCCAGAGGTAAATGTCAGAGATATCATCCACAACAGTGACAGGACAGGCATCTTACAAAGGCATCTTACAAAGTTTGCATAGGGACTCTTGCAAGAGTGACTGGCTGCAGGGACATGGGGGAACATGTGTCTTTTCAGAATAGTGTCATGTGTTCTTTGAAGAGATACTTGGAAGTGGAATTCCTAGATCCTTGCTAGTACAGTTTGTAATTCTCTGAGACTCCCCCCCATACTGTTTCCCACAGGGACTGGACCAGTGTGATGCCCCAACAGTGGGCTGAGGGCCCACTTCCTCAGCCCAGCTTCCCCTTCTGTCTCCTTGGAGCTGCCACACCCTTGGTCACCTGAGTTCCTTCTCTTCACCCACAAGCACCTTCTCTTATTCACGCCCTACAGAAGCTGCAGCCTTGCTTCTAAAGAGGGCAGCATTAGACAAGCCAAACAGATCACCTGGACAGACCATTGCTCTGGCATGTGTACAACCCAGGCTTAATCACCCCGCACTGCATTGGGGGGAGTGCCAATGCTGTGGTTTCTTCCTTTCTCTCTGCCTCTCTGTCTCTATCTAAATAACCAAGAAGGGGAGAGGATAGCATAATGGTTGGTAAACAGACTTTCATGCCTGAGGTTCCAAGGACCCAGGTTCAATCCATAAGTCAGAGCTAAACAGTGTTCTGGTAAAAATAAACAAGCAAACAAATAAATAAATGGAAAGAAGGAAACAAAGAAAAGAGGTGACATTTGACATGCAAGTATGAGAATGTTTGGCTGAAGAATACAGAGCCTAGCCTGCCTCGCATTGAATGTCACCTTGTTTTCTGTGGATTCCCACAACACCCCCTGGAACCATAAACTGCCTGAGTGCGGACTGAGGTGCCAGCCACGCCCCTGCAGCAGGGCCCTGGGGCTGATGCTCTCCCTGCCCTGGTTTTTCAGAACCTCCCCGTAGGGTGCAGGCGGCAGCCATGGCAGAGCTGTGCCGCACCAACTCGTCGCTGACTGCGCTGGACGAGGAGGTGCTGTGGGAGCTGATGGAGAGCCACCGCCACCGCATCGTGCGCAGCATCTACCCCAGCCGCCTCACGCCCTACCTGCGCCAGGCCAAGGTGTTGGGCCAGCTGGACGAGGAGGAGGTGCTCTACAGCCCCCGGCTCACCAACACCGCCATGCGTGTGGGTGAGCACACCTCCTGGTAGGATGGCACAGGGGTGTCAGCTCTGTGGAAAACACAGGTGGCTGAGTGGTGGTGTACCTGGTAGAATGCACATGTTAACATGTGCAAGGACCTGGTTTAAGCCCCTGGTGCCCACTTGCAGGCGGGGGAGGGGGGACACCTCACCAGTTGTGGAGCAGTGCTTTCAGGTGTTTTCCTTTTCTCTTCCTCTCTCTATTTCATTCTGTCACTACCAGAAAAGAAAGGAAAAGGAAAAGCATTAAAGAGAAATAGAAAAGTGTTGCTTTTGACGGGTTAGGTTGTTTTCGCCGGGCTGGCTTCACGGGCAGGTAACAGACGACCAGGGACTCATAGTTGAGCTGTAGGCAGTATCTCTTTATTCATGCAGGACGCAGCACAATCTAAGACGAGCTAAGCTAAACTCAAGGTAAAGTACTCTAAAACTCACAATGCTGTCTTTATATATACTTGCCAATTAGGGTGGAAACAGGATGTGACATAGAGAGGGTGGAGAGAAAAGTGACTGGTGAAAATCAGAGTGTGACAAAGATGGGGCAGATTAGGCGAGAATCCTATCACTGAACCACAAATGCCCTGGAGGGAGGGTGGAACTTGTTAACAGTGGTTATGTAAATAGAATGAAGTGGTTAGGTAAATAGAATAGTGTTAAGCAGGGGGGATTTAAACCAAATGAAACAGAAGGAGTCTCATGCATACCAACAGAAAAGGGGCTGGATGATGACTTGCCCAGCTAGGTGAATGTACTACCATGTGGAAGTTTGAGCACCCAGCTCCCTATCTGCAGGGGGAAGCTTCATGAACAGTGAAGCAAGTCTGCAGATGTGGGAGGCAGCCCACCACTCAGACCCGACTCAGCCATGCCCCCCCCCCCCCAGGTCACCTGCTGGACCTGCTGAAGGCTCGGGGCAAGAATGAGGCCACTGCTTTCCTTGAGAGCCTCAAATTCCACAACCCTGATGTCTACACCCTTGTCACAGGGCTGCAGCCTGATGTGGACTTCAGCAACTTCAGTGGTGAGAGCCCAACCCAGAAGGCTGGGTGGGAGAAAGGGCTTTGCTCTTGGGGGATTGGCTGCAATCAGAGATAACCCCCCACCTCCAGCCTTAGTGGAGCAGCTGGTCCTTGGGCTCTAAAGAAATGTGTGTCCCCAGTCACTAGCATGTTAAGGACTCCTCCCAGGTACACAATGTGTGATGCAGAAGGCTGGCACTGGGGAGCCCCCAGTGGCCCTAGAAAGCTCCTGTGGATGGCCTGGGGTGAGGGTTGTGATCCAGGCCCCCAGGGCTCTAGAGGGAGCCAGAGAAGGAGAAGTGGCACTTTCTGGAAGCTTGCCTAGCTAAGTGAAGGCTTGCTCTGGCTCACTGGGAAAGTGGGCCATTTCCTTAGTGGAGTGGTTTTAGGTGTTCCCAGAGAAGTTGCTAGAAGATCCAGAGTTAAATACCTGGCTGTTACTCCAGGAAAACAGTCCTGCCAAGGTAGCCCATAGGAACACTTGTGTTCTTGAATGTTCTAGAAGATACAATCACATTCTTTGCTATTTTTTAAGTTGCTGACTTTGTTTACAACCTAAGGCTTTAGGGATATAATTTCACACCTATCTATGTGTATATACAACTCACCACACTCACCATCCAAGGTCCAGACTTACTTGGAAATAGCAACCCTGGAACATTAATAACAACTTACTCATGTCTTAGTCAATAGCACGCATGCATGCACACACACATATACACATGCACACATACACTCACGCACATGCACACCTCCAGCCCCATATGTTAAGAAAAGCAGAATTTTAAAACTATTTTATTTGCTATAAAGGAGGGGCCAGAGCCCTGCTTAGCTCTGGCATATGGCTGTGGTGGGAATAGAAACTGGCCTCCCAGCACCATTTTTTAAAAAAAGATTTTATTTATTTATTCATGAAGATAGAAGGAGAGAGAGAAAGAACCAGACATCACTCTGGTACATGTGCTACTGGGGATTGAACTCTGGACCTCATGCTTGAAAATCCAATGCTTTATCCACTGTGCCACCTCCAGGGTCACCCAGCACCGATTTTTTTTTTTTTAAAATGTATTTATTGAGGAAATACTGCTTTACAAAACTGTTGTAAAACAAGCATAGAGCTTTATACCTCCCCTCATTATTATTGTATTTAGTCAATTAACTAAATTAAATTGTAACTAGTTAATTAACTCATGTATTTATTATTTTGGCCAGAGCACTGCTCAGCTCTGCCATATATGGTTCTGGGTATGGATCCTGGGGCATTGGAGCCTCTGGCTTGAAAGTCTGTTACATAAACTGCTATGCTATTTTCCCAGCTTTCCCCATGTTGTTTATTTACTTATTTATGTATTTATTTTATTTCTGGGGCTTCACTGCTCCCAGCTGACATTCTAGACAGATAGATATGTAGATAGATAGACAGCACAGCACTGCAGCTTCCTTCTATGGGCTGGAGGCCAGGCTTGAACCTCGGTGGTGCACATGACAAAGGAGCAGGTTGTCCAAGAGTACTTTTGCGGACCCTAAGCAGGTTATACCCGGAAGCTTGCAAGGCCCTCAGCCAGGGCATACTGACAAGTGGGGCTATGCCTGCTGGGAATGGGGGTGGGGATGGAGAAAAGAGCGGGCAGTGGGGCGACACGACCCCGTACCCTCTCTCCAGGACTCATGGAGACTTCTAAGTTGACGGAGTGCCTGGCGGGGGCCGTCAGCAGCCTTCAGGAGGAGCTGAGCCAGGAAAAGGGGCAGAAAGAGGCGCTGCGGCTGCAGTGCGGGCGGCTTCAGGAGCGTCTGGGGGCGGCAGAGGCGCGCGCTCAGGGACTGGGCCAGCTGGAGGCCGAGCACGGGCGCATGAAGCGCGAGGTCAGCGCCCACTTCCACGAGGTGCTGAAGCTCAAGGATGAGCTGCTTGGGCCTGTCCCTCCGCTACAGCAACTCTCTGCAGGAGAAGGAGCTGGCCGCCACACGCTGCCGCAGCCTGCAGGAGGAGGTGGGCCGCCCTGAAACTGACCCCGCCTGGTGGGACCCCGGAGCTGTGGTTGTGGGTCCTTCTGGGGTCCCCAGTGGTGCAGTCCCCAGGGTCTACTCCCCTCCTCTAGGCGAATCAGCATTCCCAATGGACAAGGACAAGGACCCTCCATCTACCCTGCAGCTTCTGTCTTAGCTGGGCCTAGACTCAGGCTGGTTCTCTGACAGCACATATAAAAATAGTACCAAGTACGCTGACGTGCTCCCACTGTACTGTGTGTGCACCCCAGCTGCCGTCTCTCTGTCTTTACACACACACACACACACACACACACACACACACACACACACACACACACACACACACACACACACACACACACACACACACACACACACACACACACACACACACACACACACCTAGCCCTACCTAGTCTGTACCCTGGTGTCTAGGAGAACAGAGGCTTCATAACTCCACTGCCCTCCTCAAACCCCTACTTCCACATCTGTTGCTTTTCCCACTTTCCATTGGGGAGTAAGTCAGGATCTTCTTATTGATTTGTGAAAGCTCTTTAAATATTGAGGATATTCATCCTTGCCATTTTCACATATGCCTGTAACTAGAGTGATTTTTTTTTTTTGCCTTATTTTTAATTTTAAACTTAGTTTAGAAGCGATTTCAGTCTGTAAACGTGAGGCCCCAACTTTGGTCCTCACATACACCAGAGTAATAGAGTGATGATCTGGTTCTCTCTCTCTCAAATACAGAAACAAATAAATCTTTCTGTTTATCTATTTGTTTATTTTAAATAGAAACAGAGAGTGAAAGAAATTGCAGCACCCACGTTTCCTCCAATGTGGATCAAACTTGGATCATGTGCACTGGGCTCAAACTTGGATCATGTGCATGGCATAGCAGTGCACTGTGCAAGAGAGCTATTTTACAGGCCTACAAATAAATCACTTAAAAATATTTTTACTGGGAGTAGATAGCATAACAGTTATGCAAAGAGTCTCTCATGCCTGAGGCTCCAAAGTCCCAGGTTCAATCCCCCGCACCACCATAAGCCAGAGCTGAGCAGTGCTCTGGTTAAAAAAAAAATTAATAAAAAAGTTTTAACTTATTTAATGAGAGAAATACAGAGATACATACATGGAGAGGGAGGGAAGGGAAGGGAGGGAGTGTGGGGAGGGGCAGCTTTGGCTGATAGTGGTGCTGAGGACTGAACCTGGAAGCTCAGAGCCTCAGGCATGAGTCTTTCCCAGAACCATCATGCTGTCTCCCCTGGCCACAAATAAATCTTTTTTAAAAAGAAATAGTTTTAATCTACAAAAATATTTTCCACAAATAAAAATAGCCCAGCACCATAGGGGTGGCTAAAGGGCATAGCACCTGCCTTGCGTGAATGAGGTTCAATCCCTGGCACCAGGTGAGGGTGACATGGATAAGACATGAGTTGAATTCCATGCCTGATGGAGCACTGCCTTGCACAAGCTAACTCCCCCCCTCTCTGTGTATGGACCTAGGGTTATATGCATGCATGATTGCACTGCTCCAGGTCACCCTTTCCATTCAGAGAGAGAAGGAGAGAAAGGAGAGATACCACAGCACTGGAGAGGAGTTCACTGCACTATCCAATCCCAAGAGGGCTTGACCCTGGGCCGCACACATGGTTAGGCAGTTGGGTTACTTGGTGAGCTATCTCTCCAGCACTGTGTCTCATTCTTTCGCTAACTTATTAAAAAAAAAATTAGGGAGTCTGGCGGTAGCGCAGCAGGGTAAGCGCACGTGGCGCGAAGCACAAGGACCGGCATAAGGATTCTGGTTCTAGCCCCTGGCTCCCCACTCTGTCTTCCCCATCTCGCTCAATTTCTCTCTGTCCTATCCAACAATAACAACAACAGTGGCAACAATAACAACAATAAGGGCAACAAAATGGGAGAAAAGGCCTCCAGGAGCAGTGGATTTGTAGTGCAATAACCCTGGAGGCAGAAATTTAAGAGAGAGAGAGAGAGAGAGAGAGAGAGAGAAAGTCTGGGACTAGAAAGCTAGCTAACCAGGTAGGGTGCATTCCTTCCTGTGTTCGAGTCCAGGTGTGAGCCCTGGCATCACATAGGGGTGCTATAACACCAGGGCAAGCTCTGGTGTTGTGGTGTCTCCACACATGTGAAAAGCAAACCTACTTTGAGTCTGGGGCAGCCTGGGCCTTACTCGGCCCTGCTGCCAACTCTGTGTCCCTCCTGTGCTCACAGCTGTACCTGACGAAGCAGGAGCTTCAGCAGGAGAAACTGTCCTCCTCCTGCGAGCGGGAGTTCCGGGAACGAGCCCTCATAATGGGTGACAGGGACGAAGAGGTGGCCCGGCTGAAGGGGGAGAATGAGAGGCTGCGCTCTCTCACCTTCAGCCTGGTAGGGCAGTGGGCGGGTGAGAGTTCCTGCCCTCTTGCTGCCTCCTGGCTGCAGGCTGGTGGGACTCACAGCTCTGGGGCATACAGGGATATCCCACTGGGCTCACAGGCTGCTCAGAAGAGCTGGGGTGGCAGAGTGGGGAACTGAGGGAAGCAGGGGCATGGGCGAGGCTACACCCAAAGACCAAACAACCCCCCTTCCATTCCTCCCAGTGAATCCAGAGGCATTTAAAATATTGTTTATTTATTTACTTATTAATGAGAGAGGTAGTAGGAGAGAAAGAGAAACAGTATCACTCTGGCACATGTGATGCCAGTGATTGAACTTGGAATCTCATGCTTGACAGTCCAATGACTTATCTATCCAGTGTGCCACTTCCTAGACTACTCCAGAGTGTCCCTTCCTCCCTTCTCTCTCACTCTTTATTTTTTCTTCTTTTCTCTTCTTCTTTTTTTTCAACCAGAGCATTGCTCAGCTCTGATTTATGGTGGTTCAGGGAATTGAACCTGGGACTTTGGAGCCTCAGGCATGAGTCTGTATAATCATTATGCTATCTATCCCTAACCTCTTTCCTCCTTTTTAAAATTTATTTGAGAGAGAGAGAGAGAGAGACACCAGAGCCCTGATCAGTTCTGGCTGATAGTAGTTCTAGGGATTGAACCTGGGACCTTAGAGCCTCAGGCATGAAAGTCTTTTGCAGAACCATCATGCTGTCTGCCCAGCTCTAACCCAGAGCCTCTGAGATGCCTTAGGTGCAGCCTGGGTTATCCCCTTCCTGCTTGTGTGTTGTTCCTTTGTTGTCACTCCCTCTGCTGGGGTCAGGGGGAGAGGCAGGCAGGGTCTGTCCTAATTGCCTCCCAGTGACACCTGTCCCTGGCACTGCTCTTGATCTTGACTTTGCCCACCCTAGTGTAGCTCAACCCATTGCACACCTGGTTGGGGCCCTTCCCATGTTCTTAGGGGTGTTGGTGGGGTGCCCCCAGCCCAGCGACAGGCCCTGAGGAAGGCAGAGTCCCAGCACTGATACCCTTCTGTGCCAGGCAGAGAAGGACATCCTGGAACAGAACCTGGACGAGGCACTGGAGAGCAAGCAGGAGCTGGTGGGCCGCATCCACTCACTGAGGGGGCGTGACATGGCGGCCGAGATGCAGCGGAAGCAGGTGTCCTCACCCTGCCCCCACCCCTGGACACCCAGTGCGGGGTGGGGAGGTGGGCAGAAGGGCTTCACTGCAAGGGATTAAAACCAGGGACCAGATGTGACCCAGCCACTAAGGCCACACTTGAGGATTGGGGGTCTAAAGCCCCCAGTGCCTCATGGGAGCATCTGCAGGGGAGAAGCTTCACAAGAGCTGGAACTGTGTGGTAGTGCCTCTCCTCTCTCTCTCTTCCTCTGCCTGGAAAAATGAAAAATAGAGTTCACCAGCAGAATGGGGCATTGATTCACTCTTCGAGCCACCCTGCTTGCCAAAGCTCCCAGCCCTCTCCGCCCCCCCCCCCCCATCTGTGGAGTGACATGATCAGGGTCCTTGCCTCCCTGTGCCCAGTACTGGGAGGAGAAGGAGCAGATGCTGCTGCAGTTCCAGAAGGTGCAGGTAGACTGTGAGATCTACAAGGAGAAGACCAGAGCACTGCGGAACCAGGTGGCCGAGCTACAGAAGGAGCGAGACCAGGTCTGTGCCAGGCGGGAAGGGGGTGGCAGCTTGGCGTCTGGGGGGCACACAGCTCACACAGTCTGGGCAGCTGGCTCCAGATTGGGGGAAGTCTCTTTCCTGGGCCCTTGGAAGAGTTTCGACAACCCCCAGCTGGCTTTTTATTTCTGGCTCAAAATATTTGATGCAGGATGTACACATCAAGCCCACAGCAGAGATGGGCATTATTAAAGTACCACACAGCATAGCTTGTGAAATCGCTCACTTGGAGAGTGTGCCACTTTGCCATGTTGCAACTCAAGTTCGAAACCAGCCACCACTGCATTGAAGGAAGCTTTGGTGCTGTGGTCTCTCTCTCTTTAATTTTTATTATTGGGTAGAGATAGAGATAAATAGAAAGGGGAGAAAGAGGTAGAAAGTCCCTCAAAGGGAGGGTGGACAACATACTCTTTGCTATGCCTAAGGAAGATGGGTCAATATTGGGGCAGCTTGGAATGTTCCTACTCATGACCACAGAATGTGAGCTCAGATCTACAGGGATGCAGAGGTCACATAGGCTCCCAAGCTGAATATGGGCCCCAGACCAAATCAAATCGATGGGGTTTACAGTCAACAATATTTATACCCCTTCCCCATATTAGGGAACTACTCTCTTCCCTGATCCAGCTCTCTGTCCCTTTTCTAGCCATGGCGTCACCTTCCCAGACAATAACCTGGATCCACCTGCATATCAGATTTCAGGCTCAGAGGGGGAAAAAAAAAAAAAAAAACTAGCACAGCTATAGGCCCTTTGAACTATAACTAAAATGTGCTATCTACAAAATGGAGGACCCCCCAAGACTTCATCTGTACTATTCCAGCCTTTAGGTTCATGATTATTCAACAATCTGTTTGGCTTTGTATGTTAACTCTCTTTTCAGCCACCAGGTTCCAGATGCTAGCATGATGCCGACCAGACTTCCCTGGACAGACGACCCCACCAGTGTGTCCTGGAGCTCCGATTCCCCAAAGCCCCACCCCACCAGGGAAAGAGAGAGAGGCAGGCTGGGAGTATGGATCGACCAGTCAACGCCCATGTTCAGTGGGGAAGCAATTACAGAAGCCAGACCCTTCAACCTTCTGCATCCCACAATGATCTTGGGTCCATACTCCCAGAGGGATAAAGAATAGGAAAGCTATCAGGGGAGGGGATGGGATATGGAGATCTGGTGGTGGAAATTGTGTGGAGTGGTACCCCTCTTATCCTATGGTTTTGTTAATGTCTCCTTTTTAAAATAAATAGTAGTAATAATAATAAAGAGGTAGAAAGGGAAAGAGACAGAGAGACACCTGCAGCCCTGCTTCACCACTTGTGAAGCTTTCCCCCTGCAGGTGGGGATGAGGGGCTTGAACCTGGTTCCTTGTGCACTGTAGTGTGTGTGCTTAACCAGGTGTGCCACTGCCTGGCCTCTGCCTTTGTCTCTATCTAAAAAGCAAATTCACAATTAGGAGCTGGTTGGTGTCTCACCCTGTAGAACACACATGTCACTATGCATGAGGATCTGGCTTCAAGCCCCCAGCCCCAACCTATAAGCTTCATGAGTAGTGGAGCAGGGATATAGGTATCTCTCCTTCTTTAACTCTCACCCTCTATCAAAAAATGTGGTTGCCAAGAGTGATGGAGCTGAGCAGGCATCAAGTACATATGGGAAATTTGTTCCTCTCTCTGAGTGGGGGCCCCCATATAAATCCCCACCCTCACCCCATGTCTCGTCCGCAGGCCTACTCTGCTAGAGATGGAGCCCAGCTGGAGATGTCACAGAACCTGACGGAGAAGGACTCCCTCCGCAGGAAGGTGTTTGAGCTCACTCACGAGCTTGGAGAGCTGCGGCAACGGCTCCTGCAGCTGCAGGCCCAGGCCCAGAACAGGGTGAACCATGGGGGTGGGGGACTGGGTGGAGCCACACCCCACAGGGGTGGATATGGGGGGGCCCCTCTCTCCCACCCATGCTGGTTCCCACATCTGGCACATACTCCTGCCTGTTGGGCACCATTCTACTAGTGCTAGAAAGGAGCAGCCAGCAGAATGTTCTGGAAGCCACATAGGAAGCCAGACAGATACCACTTGTCCTTGCTAAATGTGCCCTTGGGGTGTCAGGAAGTCACATGCTGGGGGCTGACTTAGCAGTGTGTGGTCAAATTACTATATAATTACTATACAACCTCAGAGCTGGGAGGTGGTTTAGCAAGTAGAATACCATCATATTGTCTCTCCCCCCCTCTCTCTTATTTAAAAAAAAGGAAACACTGACAAAACCATAGGATAAGAGTGGTACAACTCCACACAATTCCCATCACCAGAACTCCATATCCCATCGCCTCCCTTGATAGCTTACCTATTCTTTAACCCTCTGGGAGTGAGTTTATGTACACTCCTATTAATTTGTAGTCATATAAATCCCTCTCTCTTTTTTTTTTTTTTTTTTACCAGAGCACTGATCAACTCTGGTTTATGGTGGTGGTGGTGGGGGAATTAAATTTGGGACTTTAGAGCCTCAGGCATGAGAGTCTCTCTCTTTTTAAAAAAAAATATTTTATTTATTAATTAATGAGAAACATAGGAGGAGAGAGAAAGAGCCAGACATCACTCTGGTACATGTGCTGCCAGGGATTGAACTCATGACCTCATGCTTGAGAGTCTGATGCTTTATCCACTGCACCACCTCCTGGACCATGAGTCTCTCTTTTAAAAATTTTATTTATTTATTTTCCTTTTTGTTGCCCTTGTTGTTTTTCATTGTTGTTGCAGTTATTATTGTTGTTGTTGTTGATGTCGTCATTGTTAGATAACACAGAGAGAAATGGAGAGAAGACAGAGAGGGGGAGAGAAAGATAGACACCTGCAGACCTGCTTCACTGCCTGTGAAGCAACTCCCCTTCAGGTGGGGAGCTGGGGGCTTGAACCGGGATCCTTACTCGGTCCTTGTGCTTTGCAACACATGCACTTGACCCTCTGCGCTACCGCCCGAGTCCCTTGAGAGTCTCATTATATATGCTTTCTACCCCATCTACGTTCTCTGGAAGTCTTTTTTTCCCCTTTTTGTTGCTCTTGTTGTTGTAGCCTTCTTGTGGTTATTATTGTTATGGTTGATGTCATTCATTGTTGGATAGGACAGAGAGAAATGGAGAAAGGAGGGGAAGACAGAGAAGGGGAGAGAAAGATACCTGCAGACCTGCTTCACCGCCTGTGAAGCTACTTCCCCGCAGGTGGGGAGCTGGGGGCTCGAACCGGGTCCTTGAGCTTTGCTCCACGTGTGCTTAACCCACTGTGCTGCCGCCTGACCCCCCACAACATCATTCTTAAGGACCTGAGTTACAGCCCTCCTCAGCCATTGTATGGGGATACCTCTGGTGGAGGGGGTGGGTTAATCAACTCTGGAGTGGTCCTGTGGTGTCTCTCCTCTCTCTGTCTCACTAACTTAAAGAGGGAGGGAGGGGGAGAGAGAGGGAGGGAGGGGAGGGAAAGACAGGGAGAGAGGGGGAGAAAGAGAGAGAGAGAGAGAGAAATGGCCACTAGGTGAGGTGGAGTGGGGCAGAGACTGAACCCCAGTGATAACCCTGGTAGCAAAAACCAAAATCATTACAGAAACTCTGATTATGGTATGGTGGGCGACTCCAGCTCCAGGCAGGTGGGCAAGACTTTCCCAGAGTTGCCTGGGTACCTGTGTGTGTGTGGGGGGCAGGCTGGACTCCCCTCCCTGTGCAGAGACACTCTCCACATTCATTCCTGCCTCCTCACCCACCCCCTGCCCCACCATATCAACCAAGTTCTGAAGATCTGTGCTTGTTGAAGGGAAAATGTGTCTCTCAGTGTGGGGTGATGGCTGGGCTCCCTTTCTCCCCAGCCCCCTTACTCACCCCTATTGTGAGTGAATCTGCGCAGTCCTGGGATGTGTTTTGTGGACTGCAGTGTAGATTTGTGTACACAGCCAGTGTGGATGACATACACCCACCTTTCCCAGCATGGTGTCCCCTGGAGGCCGTGGTCCTGGGCTGGGAGGAGGCAGGGTGACTGTAGGAGCCCCAAGAATGCAGAGGGGCACCTTCCAGAGTGACCGGCCACCCCCATGCAGGATGCTGGAGCCAGAGAGCCGGGCCCAAGGGGGAAGCAGCGGCTAGTGCGCATGTTTGCCATCTGCCCGCAGGATGACGGCGACAGCCCCAGCTCCTCCAAGGTACGCTGCCCTCAGCTGGCCCTGTGGCTCAAGGGAGGGGTGGCAAGCACATGCCTGGGGTGATAGCCTGGCTTTGTCTGGGGCCTTGGTGGCCTTCTAGGTGCAATGTGAGATCTGAGTGGCATAAAAGGAAGAGCACTGGGGCCGAGCAGTAACACACTTGGTCAAGTGCATGTGTTACTAGACTCAAGGCCCCTGCAGGGAGGTGCTTCATGAGTGGTAAAGCAGGACTTTAGTTGTCTCTCTGTCTCTCTCTCCCTACCCTCAATTTCTTTTTGTCTTATCAAATAAAATAAAGTTAAAATTATATTTTAAATATTTTTTATACGATACTTTTAGCATTCCCACTGGAGAGAAAGATACACACACACACACACACACACACACACACACAGAGAGAGAGAGAGAGAGAGAGAGAGAAATCATAGAAAGAAAAGTACACAGAGAGAGACCAGAGCTCTGGATGATGGTGGTGCTATTGGATTCTCAGGCAGAGATGAGATATTCCAAGGCTTGAATGCAGGAAGCAGTGTTTATTATGCTGGCAGACCCAGCTGCACTCAGGTCTGTAAGAAACTGGGCCCCAGCACAATGGCACTGGCCCTTTAATATAGTTATTAGCCTTCCCATAGTCACTCACAGCACAAGCTTCACAGATGACTGTTTTTTTTTTAAGATTTATTTATTTATTTATTTATGAGAAAGATAGGAGAGAGAGAAAGAACCAGACATCACTCTGGCACATGCGCTGCCAGGGATTGAACTCAGGACCTCATGCTTGAGAGCCTAATGCCTTAGCCACTTTGCCACCTCCCGGACCACAAGGGGTGACTGTTTCTTTTGTGTATACAGAGAGTATAACTTGTTTGGGTTATCAGCAGACTCTTGGGCAGAAGGGTCATATTCCAAGGTCACTCTGAGGATAGGAGAAAGTTCTGTGTGTGCGGGGAGGATGGCTATAAACTGAATTTTTCTTTAAGAAGTTAATCCTTGCTTTTCTCTTTAAAAGTTAACCTTTTCTTGCCTCAGTGCTGGGAATTGAGTCTGGAACCTCAAAGCCTTGGGCATGAAAGTTTTTTGTCCAACCATTATGCTGTCTCCCCAACCCTTAAAAACATATTTTAAGAAGAGAGAGAGGGGAGTCAAGTGGTAGCACAGTGGGTTAAGTGCAGGTGGCGCAAAGCACAAGGACCGGCGAAAGGATCCCAGTTCCGGGCCCCTGGCTCCCCACCTGCAGGGGAGTCGCTTCACAGGCGGTGAGCAGGTCTGCAGGTGTCTGTCTTTTTCTCCCCCTCTCTGTCTTCCCCTCCTCTCTCCATTTCTCTCTGACCTATCTAACAACAACAATAATAATTACAACAATAAAAACAAGGGCAACAAAAAAGGGAATAAATAAATAAACATTAAAAATTATTTAAAAAGAGAGAGACAGAAGGAACACAACAGCTATGCAAGGACTGCGGTGCTCTCTGCACCCTTTGCCTGTCTCTCGCCTGCTCAGTGTCACTGTCCTGTGTGGCATGGCGGGGAGGGGACAGTGTTGGGGGCCCCATGTGAGCCATGCTTGCCGCCCTTTCCCCTTCAGTCTCAGCTCTGGTCTGACCTGAGTGTCACATCTAGTCGTGAGCTGGTGGACAGCTTCCGCTCCAGTAGCCCCCTGCCCCCCAGCCAGCAGTCGCTGTACAAGAGGGCCACCGCCGACTTCTGGGAGGAGCCTTGGTCCTCCAGGTACAAGATCCATGACATGGCCTGGGCCAAGGGCCATGCGAACACTGGGGGCAGAGGGGCTCTGGGTTCAAGCAGGTGCAGCTTGAACACCACCTTCTTTGTATTATTATTGCTGATTAATTAATTTACTTATTTTTTTGCTTGGCAGCAGCTTCCCAGACACCCTGGAGGCAGAGCTGGGAGCCAAAGCAGGAGACACAGACCTGGACTATGAGATTGTGGACAGGGCAGGTGAGCACCCCTTATACCCTGTTTCCCTGTCTTGTGGCACTCACCTGCCCAGGTGCACAGGCAGAACAGGGAGGGGAAGGGAGAATGGGGACCTCAGGAAGGGGAGGGCCTGGCTCTCCCTCTGTGGATGGGCAGAGCTCCCACAGGTCTGCCTCTGCCTCGCCCCCTCCCCTGCAGTGCCAGCCAGTCCTGAATGCTCTCTCCTTCCTCCTTGGGTGCCTCAATGTTCTTCATCAGCATGTCCAGGAGCTGGCTTCATCCTGTTGTGTGGCTCAGTGTAGACAGCTTCAGATACACATACTCTTTGCTCCCTGCTCAACATCCTGGGGACAGGCAGAGCAAGAGTCCTCAGTCCTGCCTGCCCAGGGCCTCGTCCTGGGACCAGCCTGTCCACACCTGCTGCTCCTCTTCCTGTGACCTGTTACGCACATTTCCAACTCAGCTGGTTCTCTCTGCTTCTCAAGGCTGGGCACCCTCAGGCCAGCTTCCTCACTTTACCTGCACACCTGTCCCCAGCCCTGAGCACACAGTAGGTGCTCAGGGCCCTGTCTAGAATTCACATTGTAACCTGCAGGGTGCGCACACACACACCTTAGGCATCCAAGTACCATGGGCTACTTGCTCACCTAGCAATTTCCCTAGCCACCTGATTTTTTTTTACTTTTTTAAATTCTTAAAAAAAATTTAAAAAAAATTATCTTTACTTACTGGATAGAGACAACCAGAAATTGAAAGGAGGGAAGGAGTTGACAGAGAGGAAGACAGAAAGGGTGGGAATAGATAGTATAATGGTTATGCAAAGTGACTCTCATGCCTGAAGCTCCAAAGTCCCAGGTTCAATTCCCCGCACCATCATAAGCCAGAGCTGGGCAGTGCTCTGGTGTTGTTTCTGCATCTCTCTCAAAAAAGTACAATCTTAAAAAAAGAGAGAGAGGGAGAGAGACAGAGAGACACTTACATCCTTGCTTCACCACTTGTGAAGCTTTCCCCCTGCAGGTGGGGACCAGGGTCTTGAACCTGGGTCCTTGCACACTATAATGTGTGCACTCAACCAGGGGTGCCACCACCCAGGCCCATGATTTTCTTTTCTCTTTTGCTTTCTTTTATAAATTTTCTTTTATTTTGTTTTAATTTTTTTCTTCCTGCCTTTCCTTGTTCTTTTATTTCCTCCCACCACCAGGGTTAACATTGGGGGCTTGGTGCTGGCATTATGAATCCCCCTCTCCCCATAGCCATTTTCTTTCTTTTCTTTCTTTCTTCCTTTTTTGTTTATTTATTCCCTTTTGTTGCCCTTGTTTTAATGTTGGTAGTTATTGTTGTCGTTCTTGGATAGGACAGAGAGAAATGGAGAGAGGAGGGAAAGAAAGAAAGAGAGAAAGAAAGAAAGGAAGGAAGGAAGGAAGGAAGAAAGGAAGGAAGGAAGGAAGGAAGGAAGGAAGGAAGGAAGAAAGAAAGAGAGAAAGAAAGAGGAGTTCGGCAGTAGTGCGGTGGGTTAAGCGCACATGGTGCAAAGCTCAAGGACTGGCGTTAAGATCCTGGTTCAAGCCCCTGCCTCCCCACCTGCAGGGGAGTCGCTCAAAAGCGGTGAAGCAGGTCTGCAGAGGTGTCTATCTTTCTCTCCCCCTCTCTGTCTTCTCCTCCTCTCTCCATTTCTTTCTGTCCTATCCAACAGCAACAACAGCAATAACAACAGTAATAACTACAACAATAAAAAAAAAACAAGGGCAACAAAAGGGAAAATAAATAAATATATATAAAGGGAGCCCACCCAATGCAAGGACCACAGCCTGGGGCCTACACACAGCTGGCACAGCCTGGCAACCTCTATAACTGGTGCTGGAGGTGGCCACCAGGTACACGTGTGGTCCACATGGAATGGCACCCCAAATATCGGTATTTCAAGGGAACCAGTGATTTAGCTTGGGGCCATCCCTGCCACCTGAAAGCCCAGTGGGCACAGCCCTAGATGAGAGTCACAGCAGGGAGGGCGGTGGCTCTTCACCAGTTGCAGGGTGGCAGCTTTCTCAGAGGTGGCAGAGGGCACCCACAGTGCCCCTGGAGCCACTGCAGGAGGGGATGCTGCAGTAGGGGTCAGGGTGGCAGGGGGGTGGGGGCAGTGATGGTCCGGCTGCAGTAGAGGACACAATCCCAGGAGGAGTGCCCCAGGCTGGGGGCTTAACTGCTCAGGCACGTGCATGTGTGCGCCAGGCTTCGTGTCTAAGCTCTCGGCTTCCCCAGACCTCCCTGAGCCCGAGGCCAGTCTGCAGCTACCCCCTGGGGGTCTCCATGCCTCAGTCAGGTGAGTTGGGGGGCGACCAGGGGCTGCAGGGAGCAGGTAGGGAAGAGGTGTGGCCATCACAGTGGGAGGTGACATTCTTTCCAAGAATGGGGACGTGGTGTGTAGGTGAGGAGGCTTTCTAGAATTTGGGGGCCAGTGCACAAACCCTGATATCCCTTCCCCACAGCAACATCCAGGTGCGGCGCAGGCGAGCTCGAAAGATCCTGAGCCAGGTGACAGTACTGGCCTTCCAGGGACACGAGCTGCTGGAGCAGATAAGTGTTATCGGTGGGAACCTCACGGGCATCTTCATCCACCGTGTCACTCCAGGCTCGCCAGCTGACCAGATGGCCCTGCGCCCTGGCACCCAGATCCTGATGGTGAGTGTTCACAGGGCGCTGTGTGTGTGTGTCTATGTGTGGGGGAATCGGGGGACAACCTCGAAGGCCTGGCTCCTGAGCACAGGCAGGAAGCCTACCATGCTCTGGAGCCTTCTGGGTCTGGTCTTCTCAGATGGAGTGAAGCATATGGTCCTCATGAAGGAAGGCATGAGTCTGGGGCCACATGCAGCCAGGATCTGGGAGACAGTTCACCAGGCAGGGTGCATGACTTATCACACAGGGTTCAGCGTAAAACCCTGGCACCATATGGGAGGTGCCATGCCATCTGGGGCAGCTCTGGTGCTGTGGTCTCCGTCTCTCTCTGAAGGAAAAAAGTCAACCTGGGAGCCTTGAAATGCACATATGTGAGGTCTCATCTCTACAGAATAAATAAAAATAATTTATTAAAAAATCAGGAGGGGTCGGGTGGTGGCATACTTGGTTAAGTGTACATAGTACTATGCACAAGGACCCATACAAGGACCTGGGTTTGAGCGTCTGCTCCCCACCTGCAGGGGGGGACACTTTAAGAGCAGTGTAGCAGGTCTGCAGGTATCTCTCTTTCTCTCCCTCTCCTCTCAGTTTTTCTCTGTCCTATCCAAGAAAATGGAAAAAAATGGTTGCCAGGAGCAGTGGATTGGTAGTGCCAGCACCAAGTCCTAGCGACAACCCTGGAGGCAAAAAAAAAAAAAAAAAAAAAAAATCAGGATAAAAGAAAAAGAGTAAAAAAGCTTTTTAAGGGTCATGGTGGGGTTCCTGGGAACTCAGTCCCCCTCCAGCCTTGACACCCACACTTTGGGGGGGGGGGATGTGAGTCTCCATGCAGATGGGGTGGTGGGGAGCAGCAGTGCTCCTACACTGGGGGTTCTGATAGCCCAGCCCATGCTGCCCATATGTGTCCTTCACACTCCTGGGGTCAAGCCTGGTGATGGGCTGACTCTGTTTAGAGCAGCAGAGCACCAGGATGTCTGGGGGTCATCCTTGAGGACTGAATGGGGCCAACTGAGCTCAGTGTCCACAGCACAACATAGTTCTCATTATAAAAACACACACTGGTCTGCATTGAAAATAGCACTTAGTGTGGCCCAGGGAAGGGGGTGCAGTGGATAAAGACTTGAACTCTCACTCATGTAGTTCGGGTTCTATCACCGGTATTGCATGTGCCAGAATGATGCTCTACTTCTCTTTCTTCCTCATTAATACAAAACAACCCACAGGGGATGAATGCATGGGGGCTGGTGAGAGGGTGCTGTGACGCTCAGAGCACAGATTAAGGGGATCTGGATACCCTGCAGAGGTGGAGGGTAGCCCATGTGGAGCTATCCACCCGAGTTAGTAGACCCACAGTGAGAATCCCTGGGGATGCCCAGGAATGCTCTTCAACAGCCCTCAAGTGTCCCTGGCCCCACAGTGATTATCCTAGGAACCAACCTCTGTGTCCAGATGTCCCTGTGAAGCCATGACATCGTGTGTGTGTGTGTGTGTGTGTGTGTGTGTGTATATGTTGGGGGGGACTCCCAGCCACCAGGACCTGCTCCCCACCCAACAGTCCCCATGAGGCTGATTTCTAGTCTGTCCTCAGGTGGACTGTGAGGCCACAGAGCCTCTGTTCAAGGCCGTGCTGGAGGACACGACGCTCGAGCAGGCTGTGGGCCTTCTGCAGAGGGTAACTGGCTTCTGCTGCCTATCTGTCAAGGTCAACACGGAGGGTAAGCTCCGCCCACTGACATGGTCCTAGCCTGGTCCACAGCAACACCTAGGCCCAACCCACTGCCCTCCCAGCCACACTGCTCAGCCACCCCACTCACCAGCTAGGCCTGGTCTGTTCCCCCTCTCCCAGTACACAGTGTCCATATAGATCCCCTGGGTAACTGGGGTGCCCCACCCATTGACACTGCCATGGACAGAACTTGGGGAGCCATTTCTTCTTTCTCCCCTACCTTCCTGTTCTAGAACCTTGCATAGTCACCTCTCCCCATCTTCCTCTACCAGGTTATAAGAAGCTGGTGCAGGACTTGGAGGCCAAAGTGGCCACATCGGGGGACTCGTTCTACATCCGAGTCAACCTGGCCCTGGAGGGTCGCACAGAGGGGGAGCTGCAGGTCCACTGCAATGACATCCTGCATGTCACTGACACCCTGTTCCAGGGCCACCCCTGCTGGTATGCCCACCGTGTGGGCCCCTACAGTACCAGGGACAGCGAGCATGGCACCATCCCCAACTACTCTCGGTGAGCAGTATCCAGAGAGTGGGTGCCCAGTGCCATGGCCCAGCCTGAGTCCTGGACCCCATAACCCTGCCCCCCAGGCTCATTTCGGGGGGGCAGGGAGAGGACCTCACTCTGGGGTGACACTGGGCTCACATCTGAGGTGACGCAGTGGGTGGCCAGGTTCTGGTTGCTGGCCTTACTCCTAAACAGCCAAGTTGCTGGATCCCACCCAGAATATCTGTTTCCAGGCCTCTGGGGGTTGGCAGTGTCCCTATGGGGCTGGGAGCAGGTGCTACAGTGGCCACCTGGGGATATGGGGTGGGTACATCTCCACTACCATCTAGGCCTCCTCTCCCGTAGGGCCCAGCAGCTGCTCATTGCCCTGATCCAGGACATGGCTCAGCAGAGCACCTCCACCCGCAAGGTGAGGGAGGGGTGACCAGACCCTGGCCAACCTCCTACCTCAGGCTCTTCCACCGGTTTATAATCTTGGGTAGGGGGAGAGCAGCTCATGGGGGGAGTGCAAGAAAAGTAGGGCCTGGGGGCTCTGTGACAGTGTTTATTGGGGTCTGTGCAGAGCACCCCCCATACATCATCCATCTACCCATCCACCCACCAGCCATACACCTATCCACCAGCAAGCCATTTATCCACCACCCACCTACCTCCATTCATCCATCTATCCATCCATCCACCTATGCATCCATTTTCCATCCATCTACCTTTCCACTATCTACCCATCACCCACACATCCATCCATCCATACACCACCTATCCGTCACCCATCCACCCATCTGTGCACCTGTGCATCCATTGGCTCCATCTACCCATGCAATGTGTGGACATGCATCCTACGCTCTCTCCACACTCCCCACACACCTGGTTTGATGCCCTTTGTGCTCTCTGTACCCAGGGCTCCTACCTGGCCTTGTTTAAGGCCCTAGGGTGCTGCTCCATGAGTGGTGGCCTGCCTAAGCTTTGGGGGGCCCACCTCCCTGCCTGATACAACCTACCCCTCATTCCAACCCTCCCTCAGGGGCACCCAGCTCAGGTATAGGGGCTCTATCTGCCCCAGAATGCCCTCCTGCCTCCCTTTAGGGGGCACATCCCACCATTACCAGGGAGCATCCCAGGTCCTGTGGGTACAGTGTGGGTGACTCTTTCCCTATTTTCTTTCTTCACCAGTCTTCCGGGGGACCCCAGAAGTTGGTCCGCATCATCAGCACAGACAAAACCAAGGCCAACCCTCTAGGCTTATCCTTTGATGGGGGCCAGTGGGACCCCAGCAAGGTGGAAGGTGAGGCTGGTGGGGTGGGGACTAGGTGGGGCCTCTGGGAGCTGCTGCAGGTGGGTCACCACTTAGGAAGACTCAGAGCTGACATCTGTATGTCTCTTCCTGGAGACCAGCTGAGTCTGCAGTGCACTCCAAGCCATAGGACCTGCTCCAAGGAGCTTGTCAAAGTCACTGGCACATCAAGAACTGTCCTTCTGAGCATTAACCCCCTGCAACTTCCAAATGCTCCACACAACACAAAGTAGCGAATTCCCCCCTCCCCTTCACTCCCCAGATAGCCATTGTACAGCTGGTGTGAGCAGGAGGCCTGTATAATGAGGCCCCCAGCCAAAGGACAGGCAGAAGTGAATCTAAAATGAGCCAAGCGTTTATGTCTTTCTTGAAAGGTTGCTTGGTTGCATGTCAGAAACGCCTGCTGAAAGAAGCACAGCCTAGATTTCGAGGAGTGGCTGGAGGTCAGGGGGAGCAGGGAGCAGTTTTCCAGGATGAGGACAGCTGAGATTGGGGTTCCAGGGATCTGGGTCCTTAATGTGGTCGGCACTGCCCAAGACTGAGACTGGGTGTTTCCAGGAAATGCTCAGTGGGGGACTGAAAATGGGGTTCCTGTGTGCCCCATATTATAGCTGCTGGGGCTACAGCTGCAAAACAGACATGGCCCTTATTTCTGTGGGGGGCTCTGGGGAGGCAGAGGGGGGCTGCTGAAGACTGGCCTACCCACTGACCTGCTTATGCTCTCTCTCCCCACAGAGCCCCCCACCTTGTGCTTCTGGGCAGAGAGCTGCTTCACCCTGGTGCCCTACACACTGGTGCACTCCCACAGGCCCAGCCAGCCTCGGCCTGTGATCTTTGTCCCCAGGCTGCTGGGGAAGGTCCTGAGTGAGAAGCTGGGCTCCCTCCAAGGCTTTAAGAAGTGCCCTGCAGGTATGTATATCCTTCCCAGTAAGGAAAGGACTGACACTCTGACTTAAGGGCACTAGGGGATGTCTAGGTGTAGAAGCTTGGTACTTAAGTTTGGAGCTTGGGGAGGTATGGCTTATACGTGGATAGGTGAATCTAAACTAGATGCCAGGACCCTAAGATCTGACACTCTCAGGGTTGAAAGAAAATAATGTTCGTCTTTTTTTTTTTTTTTAATATTTATTATATTTATTTTCCCTTTTGTTGCCCTTGTTTTTGTTATTGTAGTTATTATTGTTATTGATGTCGCCATTGTCGGACAGGAAAGAGAGAAATGGAGAAAGGAGGGGAAGACAGAGGGGAAGAGAAAGATAGACACCTGTAGACCTTCTTCACCACCTGTGAAGTGACACCCCTGCAGATGGAGAGCCGAGGGCTTGAACCGGGATCCTTATGCCAGTCCTTGCGATTAGCGCCACGTGTGCTTAACCCGCTGCGCTACTGCCCACCCCCAAATTTAGTCTTTTCATAGTTTATCTCAAGAGTCTGGAGGAACAGCATCTACACACCTCGAGATGGGAAAATGTCAGATGTGCCCCTGATCAGAACTCCAGGCAGAGTATTTATTGTAAAAATCACATCATATCAGGAGTCGGGCAGTAGTGCAGTGGATTAAGCGCTGGTGATGGAAAGCGCAAGGACTGCCATAAGAATCCCTGTTCGACTGGGGTCAGGCGGTAGTACAGCAGGTTAAGTGCATATGGCTGCGAAGCGCAAGGACCGGTGTAAGGATCCCGGTTCGAGCCCCCAGCTCCCCACCTACAGGGGAGTCTCTTCATAGACAGTGAAGCAGGTCTGGAGGTGTCTTTCTCTTCCCCCTCTGTCCTCCCCTCCTCTCTCTATTTCTCTCTGTCCTATCCAACAACAACAACAACAATAATAACTACAACAACAATAAAAAGCAAGGGCAACAAAAGGGAAAATAAAAAAAAAGTAAAAAAAAAAAAAAGAATTCCTGTTAGAGCCCCGGCTCCCCACCTGCAGGGTAGTCACTTCAAAAGCGGTGAAGCAGGTCTGCAGGTGTCTGTCTCCCCCTCTGTCTTCCCTTCCTCTTTCCATTTCTCTCTGTCCTATCCAACAACATCAATAACAACAATTACAATAAAACAAGGGCAACAAAAGGAAATAAATATTAAAAAATCATATCATATCAAAAGGAACAGCAAGATCACAGATGCTTTTAGGTAAAACAATTGTCAAAAACACAAATGAGTTTTAAGGGGTGGGAGACATCAATGTGTTAAACCTTGATGACAATCATGTTAGTCTAAATGTCATTAATCAGGTGCAATTCTTTGATGCCTCAAGAAATATTCGGGTCACTCTACTATACTTACTGGGCACCTATGAATAATGACCCAGACATATTCTGTAAACGTGTAGGCTTTGGGTAAAGTCAAAATGATTTCTACTAACAAATCTCAAGGTATCTGGGATCAGAAAACTTCAACAGGAAGTGGTTTATAATAACCACTCATCCATCTACTTAGCCATCCACCCATTTCTCTACTATCCATTCATACACCATCCATACCTATCTACCCACCCATCCATCTGCCCACACACAATCCACCTACCCAACTACTCACCCACCTACCGTCCACCCATTCATATACCCATCTACATTTCATCCATCCATCTCCCTATGTATGATCCACCCACCCACCTATCCATCCATATACCTAACTATATTCCTTCCTTTCCTTCCTCCCACTCACCCATCCATCCACACACCACACCATCCATCTATCCACTCATGCATGCATCCATCCATATACCTAATTATATTCCATCTATCTATCCATCCATCCATCCATCTTCCCATGCATGTATCCACTCACCTACCCATACCCAATGTCCATCCATTCATCCATGCACCCTCTGTCCATATAGCATCCACCCACCTACCCACCTCTACCTTCCATCCACCAGTCCATCTTTCCTTCCTTCCCCACCTTGACACTGATGGTGTTGCTGACAGTCAGAATACAAATTCCTCCCATCTTAAGACCAAGGGCAGCTGTCCACACCTTGGGAAGAGCTAACTGGAGTTCATGGAGGTGGGGGTTCTCAGCAGGGCTCCCCAAGCACCTTCCCAGCTGGTGTAACACCCCCATTCCATCACCTCTATTACCTGCAGAGATCTTGAGTCCAGAGGAGTATGACACCTTGAACCAGAGAGGGGACATTGTCCAGGAGAGAGAGGCATCGGGTGGCCTCTCCTGGGTGACCCGCCGAACTGTTGAGTTCCTCATGGAGAAAGTAAGTGAGGGTAAGACCTCATTCCCAGAGGAGGGGCAGGAAGGACAGGTCTGAGGGGCTTATTTATCACCCATTCTTAAGAGGACCTCTGGCAGCTGTCCAGAGGAAGTTAATATGGGGGTGGGGGGGACTAAGCTCTGTTCCCCATTTGGGGTTCCTGTGACTCAACTCCGAGCCTGCTTCCTTAATGCAGATATTTGTTAAATGCATCAGTAAGAATGTGGTGATGGTTCACAACTTAGGGCTCAAATACATGAGAAGCAGCATGCTGAGAACTATGGGGGTGTTTTATGGGCGTGAAGTGGGGAGAGTGTGTTGGTGTGTGGGGACAAGGCACCTTCCTCCCTTTCTCTACCACAGTGGCTGGTGGAGCCCCTACTCCTGTGGTCAGAGCCCTTTGCAGTCCAGTTCCCCTCAATGCCAGCAGCCCCCCACATCGAGATATCCTGGGTTAAAAACCAAAAATCCCAGTGGGGGGAAGGTCACTGGGTTGTGCAGCCTCCAGCAGGACAAGGCATTCCAGGATGCTCTAGAGCCCCACGTTCTTTTACACCATCTGAGCAGGTCTGGGAGGGGCACCTCTGGTTTCTCAAGCTGACGGTCCTGACAACCCCATCCCTCTCTACCACCCCCCCCAGAACAACCATGCCCTCCTGGACGTGCGGCTGGACAGCATCTCTGTGCTGCACAGGATGGAGATCTTCCCCATTGTCCTCCATGTGGGCATCAATGAGAAGGTGGCCAAGAAGCTTAGGTGGGCTCAGTCTGCAGCTGAGGTGGCTATGGAGCTGGGTACCTGCAATCCCAGGACACAGGGTTCGAAGCTAGGCCCCTGGGGTGGGGCAGCCAAGGGCAGGGAGGGGAACCCGGAACCCACTGTCAGTCCACCAAGACCATGTGGTTACTGGGCACACCAGTGTCATGGTGCTGTCAAAACCATGTTGGTTCAAGGCTGGGGACCCACCCAGAGTGATCATATGACAGCTATGGTGTAACACAGACCCCCGCCACACACACCCCTGCACTGTAACCTGGGGCTGACCCCTCAAAGTGGGGCTGTCTGCGCCAGGGGGAGTTGGGTGGGCAGCACCCAATGCTGCCCACATGCCGGGCCACTCACCCCTGCCCCCCCCCCCCAGCCTGCAGCAGCATTCATGGGCACAGCCCACACTCCTAACCATTCCCACCCCTCAATCCCCCCCCACCCCCCCACCCCCCGTCTACTCACAGGAAAGCCCTGCAGAAACTCAGCATCTCGGAGGAACAGCTCCTGGAAGCCTGCCGGCAGGAAGAGGCCAAACTGGACAAGGTGCCCTGTCTGTACAGCAGCCTGGCCCCTGAGGGCTGGGGCGACCTGGAAGCCCTGCTCAGCTGTGTACGACAGGCCATTGCAGACGAGCAGAAGAAGGTGGTGTGGACAGAACATAGCCCCCAATGACCTCTGCCCCTACTCCTTCTTGGGGCCTCAAGGACCTTTGTGCCCCAGTCAGTCCTGTCCTCTGAACTCTGGGCGCAGGCTGTAAGCCCCGCTTTTTCACCAGGGTCCTTCATTACCTTGTGTCACATCACATATCCTGGCCACCTACTCACTGATCTGTGTAAGTCACCCCACGGTGTGGGGTAGCCTGAGAGTCCAAAGTGGAGGTGGGGGTCCTCGCACTCGACGTGAAGGGCAGGCCAGTGGACTTCCTATCCCCATGGCCCCTGTGGGCTCCTCCACAGCGGCGCCCCACCCCCCCACCTCTGACACCAGCCTGGCTGGTGGCTCAGATCAGCCTGTGCACCTAGAAACTTCACTGCCCAGTGACAGAAGCAATGTTTTTGGTGGGTCTGTGCCTGGAAACCACCATGCCTAACCTGAGGTTCAGCCTCACACATGCTGGCCTGGATTCCTCTGTGCCCAGAACTGCTCCCTCCCCAGGCACCCCAGCTTTGTTCGTTCTTCACACCACCTCCAGGGCTTGGGGATGTTCAGGCCTGGCTGGGTGGCTGGGTCAAGGGTCCAGGTACCCTGCACACCTGGCCCTACTTCTCACTATATGATGGAAGGTGATTTTGCCGAGTTACCTCCAAACCTAACTCTCCTTGACCCCCCAAAAGTTGCTCTAGAATTCAAGTTGGCATGATCATAAATGAGGTCAGAAAAATGAACTTCTGGGCATTTTGCAAAAATAGAAATATATTTATAGCGCTCTGGTCTGCCAGGGCCAGGGTGGTTGATTGAGGAGCGGAGGGGATGGACAGTGGGGCAGGGAGGGACCTACCTCAGGCAGAGAAGGAAACAGACAGAAACCCAAGGCTCACTCAGCACTTCCTCCAGACCAGGGGCGATTAAAACCAGAGGAGGATGGTCCTGACCCCTGAGGGCATATGAAAGTCCCTTCTCTTGGCCAGGACACAGGATGTCTGGGCACACCCTCCCCCACCCCAGAGTCCTGGGTCTTCTACCTGCAGGTCCCCAAACCTTCTCAGAAACAAGATTCCTCTATCCAGACCACCCTATCCTGTTTGGGGGGTTCCCCTGGAATTCCTGTGCTCACATCCCACTAGGCAGAGGCCCTGGGCAAGCTAGGGGTCCTCAGAGCTCGTTGTGCAGAGGCCGGCACTGGGGAAATGGCTTATCTTCCAAGACACCATCGGGTGCACACACCCAAGGGTCCTGGGTGTCCCACTGCCACTTGGCCAGCTGGGCCTGCAGGAGCTCCAGGACCTGGGTGTGGCTTGGGTCAGCCGCCAGGTTGTGTGTCTCGTGGGGGTCCCTGCGCCAGTTGTAGAGCTCCCAGCGGTCCCGGTAGTAGTAGCAGTGAAGGTCCTTGTACCAAGCTGTGGGCTGGCCGGCCACTGAGCGGTTCAGGAGGTCCTGGAAGGTGGGCGAGACGTAGAAATCCTGGTCCACGGGGAAGGGCATCTTGAAGTGCAGGTTGTGCACGAGGTGGAAGTCCCCATGCTGCACAGAGCGCATGGGGTAGGCCATAGTGACCTCATGATGGCTCTGGCTGCTGAACACAGTGACCCAGGGGGGCTCAGCCTCCAGCGCGGGTAGGAGGGAGCGGCCTGTGAGCTGCACGGTCTTCTTGCCAAAGATGGTGTAGCTGGGGTAGGGCACAGAGAGCCAGTCCAGGATGGTGGGTGTGAGGTCTGAAAGTGCAGAGTCTTAGGTCAGGCTGGGCACCCCTCACCCCACACTGAGAGCACCAAGTCACCACCAGGCCCGGGCAGGGGATAAGGCCAGAAAAATTAACTTCTGGGCATTTTGAAAAAAATAGAAATGCTTTCATGTGCTCTGGTCTGCAGCTCACTCCTGGGAACCCAGGTTGGTTGATGGGGAAGCAGAGGAGACAGACAGTGGAACAGGGAGGGTGCCTACCTCGGGCAGGGAGAGGACCCACCACGGACAGAGAAACAAGCAGACAAAAGCCCAAGGTCTACTCAGTGCCTCCTCTAGACTAGGGGCAATCAAAGCCAGCTGTAACCCCCTGGGGGTCACAGAGAAGTCTATCCCCTTAGTCAAGGAACAGGGATGTCTAGGCATCCCCCAAAGTCCCAGGTCTTTTTTTTTTAATTATTACTATTATTATTCTCACTATTATTTTGCCTCCAAGATTTTGCTGGCGCTCAGTACCAGCACTAAGAATCCACTGCTCCTGGTGGCCATTTTTTTCCATTTTATTGGATAGGACAGAGAGAAAGACACAAGCAGACCTGCTCTGCCACTTGTGAAGCTTCCCCCCTGCAGGTGGGGATCTGGGGCTTGAACTGAGATCCTTGCACTTTGTACTATGTGCGCTTAACCGAGTGTGCCTCCAATTAGCTCCTGAGGCCCAAGTCTTATACCTACAGGTCTCCAAACCCTCTCAGAAGCAAGAGGTCCCCTAGAATTCCTGTGCTGGGGCCAACTCAGGCACAGGCCCCCAAAGGGGACACAGCCACTAGCCTTAGACATTAGAACAAGAAGCACCAACTGGGGGACATTTAAGATCCTGTCATAAGTGGCCCCGTGGATAAAGCTCAAGGGTGATCAACTCTGAGTTTGCTCCCTGGCATTGCCATGTGCCAGAGTGAACCCCTGCTCCCTTCTCCTCAATAAATAAATAAAAATGAATCTAAAAACAAAGAGATTCATCAACAATTTTCAGGGCCAGGGAGGGGCCCTACAACAGGGACTCACGTGTTCCTATTCTGTGCTGTGGCCACAGTGCTCCCCTGAACCCCCAAAGTGGGGACCCCACATTCTGCAACATCTGGGTCACTTGAGGACTTGTCAGAACCACCAAAGTTGTGACGGGGCTGAGACCTGGGTACTCAGTCACTGCAGGAATGCAGTGCTGACTGGGGTGGGGGTGGAGTTGTCCTTGGTAGAAGCCTCATTTGCTGCTCCTGAGCTGTGTGACCCCGAAGAACACCTCTCTGGGTCTCATACTTGCACCTGTAAGATGGTGGGGGGCATGGCTTCTTCCCCTGGTGCTTGTGGTGTATGTGCAGCCATATCTGGACACTGAGGGCACACCCCGCGTTAGCCCCTGCCCTCCCCTGCCCGAGTTGAGGAGCTGTACCTAGAAGGCTCACATAGGCCTCGCTGACCTGGCCCCAGCGCTGCCGGTGCTCCGGGGATGACACCAGCAGGGGCTCTGCGATGCCTGGCCAGTACAGGTTGGTCCTGCCGCTGGGGAAAGGGATGCCGTTGTCAGACGTGAAGATCACCAGGGTGTTGTTTAGAACACCAGCTCCCTGCAGCTCCTGCAACACCAGCCCAATGCCTGCAGGGGGAGGGTGGGTGGTGTGGGCTCAGGCAGGGGTGCTGGGCCCCAAGTCACCCTGGTCCTGTATCTATCCCGCCAAGGATGCCCACACTTCTATGACTCCTCCTCACGGCTGCTACCTAGCAGAAGGTACTTTCTGTGTCTGCTGGAAGCTCATCCCTTAGGGCTGACTGGGGTTGCAGGGTGGGGACTCCCTGTATACCACCCCCTTCCCAGGTCACCCGAACTGACGCCCCCAACAAGGAAATGACTGCCTGTGTGGCAGGCTTCCCCCAGATCCACCCAACTAGAGTCTCTGGCCTTATTTATAAAGAAGGTTTTAGCTGAGTGCCCACATGTCCCCAGAGCCAGTGACAAATGTCCTCTCCAAGCAGGGAGATTCAGAGACCAGTGAAGCTTGGTCCCTAGCACAGAATGGAGCCCCTACCCTCAAGCCCCTGGAAGAGGCAGGGAAGGCTCCCCCTGGTGGCTCCAGAGGGAATGCAGCCCTGCCAACAGCTATTTCCGACTTGAGGGGGAGGGGACAACTGGAACCACAGCCCCCACCCAGGCCCCAGGCACCCACCTTGGTCCATGCGCCCGATGGTGGTGTACTGGGCAGCTAGGTCTGCTCGAGCTGCTGGGGTGTCAGGGACAAAATAAGGCACCTGGGTAGGAGGAGGTCAGGTGGGTGAGAAGTCAAACTGACAGGTGGGAGAGTGGGGTGGGATGTGGGGGGTGACTCAGCTGTGAAGGAACACTTTGCATGTGTGAGACCCTGGGTTTCAACCCTGGACTTGTATTACAAAAAACAAAAACAGAACCAAGTAAACGGTGGACTGATGCTCTGATCTCTCTCTCATAATGAGGGCCGGGTAGGAGTGTACCCAATAGAGTGCAATGCTACTATGTGTGAGGATTAGAGTTCAAGCCTCAGGTCCCCCACCTGTAGAGGGGAAGCTTCACAGGTGGTAGAGCAGTGCTGTAGGTGTCTCTCTTCCGTCTCTTAACCTCTTTCAAACAAAAAAGGGCAGGTGTAGGGGGTCGATAACATAATGGTTATGCAAAGAGACTCTCATGCCTGAGGCTCTAAATTCCCAGCTTCAATGTGGCCCCCCCACACACACACCATAAAGTGCACAGGGTTAAGTGCATATAGTATGAAGTGTAAGGACCTGCGCAAGGATCCCAGTTTGAGCCCAGGCTCCTCACTTGTGAGGGGGTTGCTTCACAAGTAGCGAAGCACGTCTGCAGGTGTCTATCTTTCTCCCTCTTTATCTAACACTCCCCTCTTATTTCTCTGTCCTATCTTAAAAAAAAAAAAAGCCACAGAAACAGTGGATTTGTAGTGCAGGCACCGTAACCTTGGAAGCAAAAAAAAAAAAAAAAAAGCACTGAGCCCCAGTAACAATCTCTGGGGAGCAAAACTAATAACAATAATGGCTCTGTTTGTGAGATGGGGCCCAGCCCTTCTTCTGGGTGAGATGGGGCACCAGCCAATCCTCAGCACCTGAGACCATCTCCCTCCCTGTGAAGGCCTGGAACATCCATGCTTCCAGAAGCATCTTTAAACTATATATATAGCTCTCCTCTCCTCTCCTCTCCTCTCCTCTCCCGGATCAACTAGGAATACCAAAGGAGACCACCCGGACCGAAACAAGACAGGACTAGAATGACCAAAGGAACCCAGTAAATCACACGTGAGTACAAACACGTGTGGCTGGTGACAGAGAGGAGAGAGGGGCCTAAAGAGAGATTAAGTGGCTGCTAACAGTTCAACAGTTTATCAGTGGAGACACCACCTCCAGTCTCCACAACAAGGGGACAGCTGAAGGGAGGAAAGGACTCCCCAGAGACTCACTAAGTGCAACTCTGAGTCTCCATTGCTACTACCCTCAGAATCTGGAGCAGCAACAGGGAGGGACACCAGGGGACAGAGATCTAACCGGGAAACTCAGGAGAAGACCTATACCTCGGTGGCATAGCTGAGGGGCTGTGAAAGTCTCTTTGCATAACCACTAGATTATGTCTGCCACACCCTGCTTTATCTCTTGGTCAGGAGTCAGTGATTAAGCTAAGAAGCCTATTGATAGTTTAAAAGCCCTCAGGCTCCCATAGCCTACAGGGAAGAAAAAAAAAAGAGGCTTTTACACCACTGAGCTCCAACTCAGGGATTGAAAAAACTGTTAACATATATAAAATGGTTAAAACAACAAGAAAAAATATTGGAGACTTGAACCAGGACAAGAGTCCAGCTAAAAGTCCTCCAGAGGGTGAAGCACAAAACAACGAATTCAACATCCAAACATTAGCTAAGGAAATAATAATAGGAGTGAGTAAAGAATTTGAAAAAATTGTAATCAGAAATGCAGGAACAACAAATGAGAAAATGGAAGAAAATTCTAATTATCTCATGGTTATTAGAGAGCTGAAAGCTGAAATCGCTGAGCTAAGAAGGCAACTAGCTGAACAAGCTAAAACAGTATCAGAGCAGGGCAACAAAATAGATGAATTCCAGAAAGCAGTAGAGGGCAGAGAGAATAGAAGCTATGAGGCTGAAGACAGAATTAGCAAGATTGAGGATGAATTAGAGACAACTAAAAAAGAAGTAAGAGATCTCAAAAAGAGATTAAGAGATGCTGAAAACAACAACAGAGTCCTATGGGATACAAATGAATTCTACAAAACTTTCAAAGAAGAACTAATACCTCTACTTTTGAAAGTCTTCCAGAAGATTGAAGACACTGGAATACTCCCTGCCAGCTTCTATGGAGCCAACATCACCCTGATACCAAAAGCAGACAGGGACACAACCAAAAAAGAAAACTACAGACCAATATCTCTGATGAACATAGATGCAAAAATATTGAACAAAATTCTAGCCAACCGGATACAGCAGTATATCAAAAAGATTGTTCATCATGACCAAGTGGGGTTTATCCCAGGCATGCAAGGTTGGTTTAATATACGTAAATCAATCAATGTGATCCACCACATCAACAAAAGCAAGACCAAAAGCCACATGGTCATATCAATAGATGCAGAGAAAGCCTTTGACAAAATACAACATCCCTTTATGATCAAAACACTACAAAAAATGGGAACAGATGGAAAATTCCTGAAGATAGTGGAGTCTCTATATAGCAAACCTACAGCCAACATCATACTCAATGGTGAAAAACTGGAAGCATTTCCACTCAGATCAGGTACTAGACAGGGCTGCCCACTATCACCATTACTATTCAACATAGTGTTGGAAGTTCTTGCCATAGCAATCAGGCAGGAGCAAGGAATTAAAGGCATACAGATTGGAAGAGAAGAAGTCAAACTCACCTTATTTGCAGATGACATGATAGTATACATGGAAAAACCTAAGGAATCCAGCAAGAAGCTTTTGGAAATCATCAGGCAATACAGTAAGGTGTCAGGCTATAAAATTAACATTCAAAAGTCAGTGGCATTCCTCTATGCAAACACTAAGTTAGAAGAAATTGAAATCCAGAAATCAGTTCCTTTTTCTATAGCAACAAAAACAATAAAATATCTAGGAGTAAACCTAACCAAAGAAGTGAAAGACTTGTATACTGAAAATTATGAGTCACTACTCAAAATTGCAAAAGACACAAAGAAGTGGAAAGATATTCCATGTTCATGGGTTGGAAGAATTAACATCATCAAAATGAATATATTACCCAGAGCCATCTACAAATTTAATGCTATCCCCATCAAGATCCCAAGCACATTTTTTAGGAGAATAGAAAAAATGCTACAAATGTTTATCTGGAACCAGAAAAGACCTAGAATTGCCAAAACAATCTTGAGAAAAAAGAACAGAACCGGAGGCATCACACTCCCACATCTCAAACTGTATTATAGGGCCATTGTCATCAAAACTGCTTGGTACTGGAACATGAACAGACACACTGACCAGTGGAATAGAATTGAGAGCCCAGAAATGAGGCCCCACACCTATGGACATCTAATCTTTGACAAAGGGGCCCAGACTATTAAATGGGGAAATCAGAGTCTCTTCAACAAATGGTGTTGGAAACAATGGGTTGAAACATGCAGAAGAATGAAACTAAATCACTGTATTTCACCAAATACAAAAGTAAATTCCAAGTGGATCAAGGACTTGGATGTCAGACCAGAAACTATCAGATACTTAGAGGAAAATATTGGCAGAACTTTTTTCCGCATAAATTTTAAAGACATTTTCAATGAAACGAATCCAATTACAAGGAAGACTAAGGCAAGTATAAACCTATGGGACTACATCAAATTAAAAAGCTTCTTCACAGCAAAAGAAATCACTACCCAAACCAAGAGACCCCTAACAGAATGGGAGAAGATCTTTACATGCCATACATCAGATAAGAGTTTAATAACCAACATATATAAAGAGCTTGCCAGACTCAACAACAAGACAACAAATAACCCCATCCAAACATGGGGGGAGGACTTGGACAGAATATTCACCACAGAAGAGATCCAAAAGGCCGAGAAACACATGAAAAAATGCTCCAAGTCTCTGATTGTCAGAGAAATGCAAATAAAGACAACAATGAGATATCACTTCACTCCTGTGAGAATGTCATACATCAGAAAAGGTAACAGCAGCAAATGCTGGAGAGGGTGTGGGGTCAAAGGAACCCTCCTGCACTGCTGGTGGGAATGTACATTGGTCCAACCTCTGTGGAGAACAGTCTGGAGAACTCTCAGAAGGCTAGAAATGGACCTACCCTATGACCCTGCAATTCCCCTCCTGGGGATATATCCTAAGGAACCCAAAACATCCATCCAAAAAGATCTGTGTACACATATGTTCTTGGCAGCACAATTTGTAATAGCCAAAACTTGGAAGCAACCCAGGTGTCCAACAACAGATGAGTGGCTGAGCAAGTTGTGGTCTATATACACAATGGAATACTACTCAGCTGTAAAAAATGGTGACTTCACCGTTTTCAGCCGATCTTGGATGGACCTTGAAAAAATCATGTTGAGTGAAATAAGTCAGAAACAGAAGGATGAATATGGGATGATCTCACTCTCAGGCCCAAGTTGAAAAACAAGATTAGAAAAGAAAACACAAGTAGAACCTGAAATGGAATTGGAGTATTACACCAAAGTAAAAGACTCTGGGGTGGGTGGGTGGGTGGGGAGAATACAGGTCCATGAAAAACGATGAATGAAATAGTGGGGGTTGTATTGTTAAATGGGAATCTGGGGAATGTTATGCATGTACAAACTATTGTATTTACTGTTGAATGTAAAGCATTAATTCCCCAATAAAGAAATAAATTATTTAAAAAATAAAATAAAATAAACTATATATGTGTGTGTGTGTGTGGTTTTGTGTATTTATTTGCTTATTTGTTACTGGATAGAGATAGAAACTATGAGAGCAGGAGATATAGAGGGAAAGAGACAGAAAGATACCTGCAGCCCTGCTTCTGCTTCACCAAACATGAGACTTTTCCCCTGAAGGTGGGGACCTGGTTCTTGCACAGTGTAATGTGATGCTTAACCAGGTGTGCCACTGCCTGGCCCCTGGAAGCATCTGTACACCTCTGTGCCACCCCCACTGATGGGGACCTGTGCACAATAGTCACTGGCTGGCACAAGGCTACCAGCCTATGGAGGGTGGGTGTCCTCAGACTGACAAGGGCAGAGGGCTGGGAGATCTTGGCATAATGTTGAGGCCCCTACCAGCACATCCTGTGGGTGGTAGGTCTGGGGTGTCCAGTCTGGGATCCACCCCATGCCTGGCTCCCCGTTGCCAAACTTCTCACAGAAGGGCCCATACTGGGGCTGGGAGTGGCCACAGCGGTGGGGGTCATGGAAGGCCATGTAGAGGAAGAAGGACCTGCATGGTGGGTGGGTGGGGGCTTAAGTGAAGTGATCAAGGTAAGCTGGGATGATGATCCCCTAACACCCTAACACCCCCCCCCCCCAGGAAGCCCCTGAAAGCCTCCCTGAATCAGTTTCCCCATGTCTATCTCCCTCTGACCAGAATGGCTTGTTTCTGGAAGCTTCCCCCCGCCTCCACCCCTTCCATCTGGGGCTGCCAAGAGTCCCAGGACAGGCTCATGTGCTGCCTGCAGGGACTGGTTGTGAGGGCACCTGTCATCCTGCATCTGCAGGAACTTCCGCACCAGCAGCTTCATCCTGGTGATGTTACGCCCCACCTGCAGGACGGAGTCGTTCTCCTCCGTGTGGGCAAAGTCAAAGGGGTACACGGCCTCGGGCCCCACGTGCTTCTTCCCAATGATGCCTGCAGACAGGAGCACTGTGGTGAGAGTCCCCCTCTCTGCCTCCTAGGTGGCCCCTCCATCAGGCCCAGGACCAGGCCAGACTCCCAGGCAGGGCACTCACCTGTGCGGATACCAGCTTGGCTGAGCAGCAATGGCAGGCTCTGCACGCCGTCAAAGGAGTTGAAGTGGTGGACATCCTGGTGGAGGCCGTACATTCCATTCTGGTGCTGCTGGCAGACAGGCCTTAAGTCTGGGCCCTGTGCCCACCTCATCCTACCTCTCTGTGGCCCCAATATGGCCAGCACCCAGAAAGATTTCCCTGACTCTTACTCTGCACCCAAGAGGTACACAGGCCCTGCCCCCCCCCCCCCAGCAGGGGCTGAGAGACAGGTTAGCAGTGTCTGTGTGTAGCACAGCTTCACGCAGGTGTGATTTCACTGCTCTCAGCCACTTCATTTAGAGGGAGAGGAAGGAGTACCACAGCACTGGAGCTGTGGGCCTTAGCACCTCTCATGTGGTTCGAACCTGGGATAATGTCACATGGTGAGGCACACACCCTGCCCAAGAACATTCTCTCCAGCCCCAGTGGATAAAATGTTGGGCGCTCAAACATGGGGTCCTGAGTTTGACCCTCCCCCATATTACTCTGGCTCTCTCCCTCTCAAATTTTTCCATTAATAATTAATTAAAAGTGATAAAGTTTATATCACATGTAGAAAATGGTAACGTTTGTGCCATGTGTATAAATCATTAAAGTTTATATTATGTCTATGAAACAGTAAAGCTTGTGTCATGTTTATAAAATAGCAAACTTTGCGTTGTGTATTAAGTGCTAAAGTTCATGTCTTGTGTACAAAATTGTAATGTTTGTGTCTTGTGGGGGCTGGGTGGTGGTGCATCTATCTGGTGAGCGCACGTTACAACGTACAAGGACCCAGGTTGAAGCCCCCAGCCTGCTGTGGGACAGCTTTATGAGAGGTCTCCCTCCCTCCTCTTTATATCGTCCTCCCTTCCCATCTATATCAAATGAATAAATAAAATAGAATAAATACATAAAAAATCTGTGTCATGCATATGGGGTGGTAAAGTTTATGTTACATAAGTCTCAGCACAGTAGCACAGCTTAGATAGCAGCTAATGCCAGGTACCTCACTACCTGCTTCAGACCCCAAGGTCAACCCCATGACAACTTTGAAGGAGGTGGTCCAGCCCCAATTTGCAGGGGAGGATGGCCATCCTCCCTGTCCAGAGGGACATCCTCTGGTGTCCAGAGACATCTGATGTCTGGTGTCCAGACATCCTCTGGTGTCCAGAGGTGAGTGAGGCACCCCCATGGCTACTCAGAGTCCCTCTAGCATCCGCACACTTGGGAGTGGGGGTGGGCTGCAGGTTCACCTGCCTACTATGTGCTCACTTGGGGCAGGCCGGTGAGAAGGCTGGCGCGGCTGGGGGAGCAGCTGCTGACAGAGGTGAAGGCATTACGGAAGGTGAGGCTGCGGCGGGCCAGCGCATCCATGTGTGGGGTTTGGATGGCGCTGTTGTTGTAGGTGCCACTCTCAAAGCCTCCATCGTCCGCTAGGAAGGTGGGGGACAGAGGATTCAGTGGCTGGGCTGGGCACAGGACCACCTGGTTCCCCAAGTGGGCTTGATACCAGGCAGGTGTGACCCTAGAAAACAGAGACTTAGGTAGAGATGAATACAGGCACCAGAACAGCCACACCCAGGACACACCCCTGTGCGCACACCTCTCACTGAGGCTCAGCACCCATTCAAATCCACATTGCTGGGCACAGGTGGTGTGGGAGGGGCTGCCTAGCTCCTAGAAGCCTGCTGTTTCTTCCCTTTGCCCCAGAGGAGGTGGTGGCAATAGGAAGAAACCAGGGGGAGGATGGGAGATAGCATAATGGTTGTGCTAACAGACTTTCATGCCTGAGGCTCCAAAGTCCAAGGTTCAATCCCCACACCACCATAAGCCAGAGCTGAACAGTGCTCTGGGGTTTCTGTGTCTCTCATGAAACCAGGTGATAGTGCATCTGGTTAAGTGCACACATTAAAGTGTGCAAGGACCCAGGTTTAAGACCCTGGTCCCCATCTGCAGGGGGAAAGCAGGTGTCTCTTTATCTCTCTCCCTATCTCCCCTACCTCTCTCAATTTCTGTGTCTACCCAATAACATATAAATAAAAATATTTTTTTAAAAACCTATGATAGCATAGTGGGTAGATAGCATAATGGTTATGCAAACAAACTCTCATGCCTGAGGCTCCAATGTCCCAGGTTCAATTCTCTGCACCACCTTAAACCAGATAGATAGCATAATGGTTATGCAAACAAACTCTCATGCCTGAGGCTCCAAAGTCCCAGGTTCAATTCTCTGCACCACCATAAACCAGAGTGAGAAGTGCTCTGGTGTTTCTCACTGTGTCTCTCTCAAAAATAAAAATACTTAAAAAAAAAAACAAACCTATGGAGAATCCCCAGGGCCAGCACCTGCCCTGACTCCCTCAGAGGCAATTGGGGAGGGGGGTTGACCCATTGAAGGCCCATCATTCCCCCACCCACAAGAGCTGATGTCAGCAGGCCAGGTGAGGACGAGAGGTGTACAGGGGTCACACTTACTGAGCACCTTGCCCATAGCCCAAATGGGAAAAGCCATCTTTCTCCAAGCCTGCCCAGGAGTCTTGGCACTTGGCTATAGGCCTGTGAATGGTTCCCTACTTCCCCAAATTCATAAATGGGAGTCCTAAACTCCAGTAGGGGCTTCATTCAGATTACATGAGGTCCTAGGTGTGCACCCTTGATCTGATAGGACTGGCCTACTTGGAGGAAAAAAGATTTCTGTTCCTTTACCACAGGGAGCCAGGAAGCCCCCTGCTGTGGACTGTGAGCACCCAGAACAGTGAGAGATCAATAGTGTTGTTTAAAGGCCCCCACGATGGTAAATGTATATTTTCTTTTAAATATTCATTTATTTACCCTTTTGTTGCTTTTTGTTGTTTTTTATTGTTGTTGTTATTGATGTCATCCTTGTTCGAAGAGAAACGGAGAGAGGAGGGGAAGACAGAGAGGGAGAGAGAAAGACACCTGCAGACTTGCTTCTCTGCCTGTGAAGCGACTCCCCTACAGGTGGGGAGCCGGGGTCTCGAATCGGGATCCGTACGTGGGTCCTTGCGCTTCGCGCCACATGCACTTAACCCGCTGCGCTACCGCCCGACTCCCGGTAAATATATTTTTTTCTACCAGCAGGGTTATCACTGGGGTTCTGTGCCTACATGATTCCACTACTCCCTGTGGACTCTCCACTCGCCTTTCTCATATCAAATGAAAGAAACAGGGACAGAGGAGAGATACTACAGCACTGCTTTACTGCTTGTGGAGCTTCCCCGATGTGCGGTGCCTCCATGTGGGGATGTGGTGCCAGGCGGCTCAGACCCAGCTCCTCACAAATGGTAAAGTGAGTGCTCTACTGGGTGAGCCACCTCCAACGCTTTTTGTTTTGGCAGCTAGAATGGCTAGGAACGGAGCTAACCCCTGGAATACACCACCCGGGCTCTGGAATGGTCCAGTAGGAATCCCAGTTCCAGCAGGACATAGCTGCACCAGAGTTCCAGGGAGTGGCGAGAGCCCTTCCGCCAGAGCAGTTTATGTTACAACTAGTTGGAAGGCCTGGTGGGCAACCGCAGTTAATCAGAAACACGCTGGCGGAAGGCCAGACCTCATGAGGAAGGAATCAGGTCCCTTGTGACAGCGGGCCTGGGCGCCAGGCAGGAAGTCTCGTGAGCAGCTGGGTGCTGGAAGAAGTTTCAGGGTGGGGGATAGAGAGGGAGAAGAAGCACCGAGCCTCTGCGACAACCTTGGAGGTTCCGGCCACTTGGCAGAGGTGAGGGCCCCCCACTGAATCTCGGGGACCTGGCACCCGCCCCTGTCTGGGCCTGGCGGGGTGCAGGGATCTGGCCATCCCGAGCCTAGGGAGACCGGCCGCAGCGGAGACCCTCACTCACCCAGAAGCAACAGCACGTTCCGAGGCCGCGCCCAGTGACCGCGGCAAAGCCCCAGCCGGAGCAGCAGCGCGCAGCACAACAGCCCCGGGCGGAGCATGGCGGCAGCTCGAACAGGCCCCGCCCAATGTCGCGTGACACAAACCACACCCGCTGGGTCACGTGGCCAAGACCCCGCCCCGCCCCCTGCGGCTCTTGCGGACCCCGCTGCTGCTACGCTAGGAGACCCGGAGCTACGCTGCAGGTTAAGTCCACCGGTGGCGGAGCCTGGGCAGAGGTGGGTGCCCGGCCTGGGATGGCGGGGTCCCAGGGTACGCAGACCAGGGCGGCAGATGAAGGGCGATGCTGGGTCCCAGGGTCGAGATCGTCCCTCTCCCGCCACATTCCCACCCATCATCAGCCAATGTGGGGTCCCCTCTCTGACACCCCAGGATGTGGGAGCCGTGGTTTCGGTGTGGGGGTGGTTTCTGCCCAGTACAATCCCTCGGGGGGTGACCTGGGGGGCTTACCTGGGGCCAGCTCTGCGCAGAAGATGCTGCGACCCAGGATTAATGGAGGAGCCTTGATGTTCCTCAGAACCAATTAGAAGGCTGGGGTGCAGCTGCGGATGCGGTGCCACAGGTAGCCTGGAGTGGGCAAGGCCTCAGCATAGGAGACCCCTTCCCCTAGTGGAGGAAGGCCTTGGTGCGTACTTGGAAACTGAGGCCCATGGTGGTGGTGGTGGTGGTGGTGGTGGTGGTGGTAGTAGTAGTAGTTCGAAAACCCCCCCCCCCCCAGCACTAACAGCCAGACAACTAGCTTTTCTCGCTTGCTTCTAGTAAATTCCCAGAGGAGGAGAAAATGAAAGGAAACTGATTTTCCTGGTAGGGAAAATTAGGTCTAATTAGCCACCCTCCTTTTTTTAAATCAGTGTATTGAGATCTTGTTGATTTGCAGGGTTGTCACTCATGCCTTCCACCTCTAATTGGACTTTAGATAACTCGTTATTAAGAAATCAATGGGGGGGGGGTCAGGCGACAGTGCAGCAGGTTAAGCGCACATGGTGCAAAGCGCAAGGACCTGAGTAAAGATCCCAGTTCAAGCCCCCGACTTCCCACCTGCAGGGGAGTCACTTCACAGGCGGTGAAGCAGGTCTGCAGGTGTCTTTCCCCCTGTCTTCCCTTCCTCTCTCGATTTCTCTCTGTCCTATCCAACAACAATGACAGCAATAAACAATAACAACAACGATAAACAACAAGGGCAACAAAAGGGAAAAATAGCATCCAGGAGCAGTGGATTCATAGTAATAAGCCTGGAGGCACAAAAACAAACAAAAAAAGAAATCAATCGGGTTCTTGCAGGGGGAAGGCTGAGGACGGAAAGAAGCCACTGAAGGTTTGGGGCAGACAGGATTCAGGGAGAACATTGGGTGGGTGGGGCTGCACCTTCTTTGAAGGTTCCCTCTGCATCAAATCTGGCTGCTTCTCACACATCAACATGGAGGTTGGGGGTCTAACAGCTGGCTCAGCCCCTTGTCACAGGGATTCAGACAGTGCCTTTCTGGCTGCCTGGGGGGTGAGGGCGGCATCCCCAGAAGCAGAGAAGCCCCAGCCTGACTGCCTTTCCCTCACCTATCCCCCTCCCCCTAGGCATGCCCTCTCCTGTGAAAGCACTGGGGCAGCCCAGGCCCTCCAGCCCCACCATGGACCTGCAGGGTGGCTGCTGCTGCTCCCCTGCAGCCTTGCAGAAGGGGCTGCCCATTCTGGGCTGGCTGCCTGACTACTCCTTGCAGTGGCTGAAGATGGACTTCATTGCTGGGCTGTCTGTGGGACTCACAGTCATCCCCCAGGCACTGGCCTATGCAGAGGTGGCCGGCCTCCCACCCCAGGTGAGCTGTATATTCCCAACACTGCCTGACCTCTAATGCCAAGTTTCCGAGTCTACCCAGAATAAAGACGTGGGGTTCCTCCAGACAAGCAGGAGCCCAGGCTCCAGAAACCTGTTTATGATCCTGAGTTCACATGACTGTCTTGGGCAGATACACATAGGTATGGTGACTGCCCTCATTATATTGTCCCACATCTGTTTCCAGATAGTCTGGTAGGCTGACACCTGTGACCTTAAGGCTTCCCCAGACCTGTTGAGTGCATGGGGTAGAACAAAGCCCCCTTCCCCTACTGTCACTGCACAGTGGAGGGGGTGTGTCTGAGTGTGCAGGGGGCATTGGGGACCCCACTCAATGTTCCCTGCTCTCCCCCATAGTACGGCCTCTACTCTGCCTTCATGGGCTGTTTCGTGTACTTCTTCCTGGGTACCTCCCGGGATGTGACTCTGGGCCCCACAGCCATCATGTCCCTCCTGGTCTCCTTCTACACTGCGCATGAGCCTGCCTATGCCGTGCTGCTGGCCTTCCTATCTGGCTGCATCCAGTTGGTCATGGGGTGCCTACGTTTGGGTGAGACTGGGGTATCTTCCTATTATTGTGTGTGTGGGGGGGGCGCTTAGTGCTGCTCCTGGTGTCCCCAAACACATGCCTTTGCCCTTCAGCACCTGCTCCCTGAATCTATGTCTATATGTGTGTGGGTGTCATTCATGGCTCCCTTTAGCTCAGATTCTAGCCTCCCTTTCCTTCACTCCAAACCAGAAAAAACTGTTTGTCCCTCTTCCCTTATACACACCTTTCCCAGCCTGCAACCATCCATGTCCCTTGGGACTGGGCAGAGGGGGACCAACTCTATCTTCCCTCTTGGCCAACCAGGTTTCCTGCTGGATTTCATCTCCTGCCCTGTCATTAAAGGCTTCACCTCTGCAGCCACCATCACCATTGGTTTTGGGCAGATCAAGGTAGGCATAGGGCAGTGTGGAACAGGACCAAGGTCAGGTGGGATCTGGGGTGATACCTGTCGTGGTCCCCCATACCACTCAGTGAGGTGAGTGAAATTGGGCAAATGAAGCCACGGAACCCCCAGTGGCAGGTCAGGGCTGTGCCCCTACCTGGTGGCTTGGTGTTGCCTCTCTGACCTTTCCAAGTCATGGACCCCCAAGGCCAGACTGGCCTCAGACTGGCCTCCTTATTGAGAAACTGTAGACTGAACTGGCTGACTTCATTCCTGCTAACCATGTGCTGGGCATCAGATGGAGCACTGTTGTGGGTAGGGGGGCGTTTTTTTTTTGTTTGTTTTTTTCCATTTCCATCTAGGAAGAAGAAAACCTAAGGAAGGCATGAGCAGGTGGGACTTACATGTTACATACATGTAGGTCAAGCAGATCATGTGGCTGTGATTCAGGCTGCTTTGGGGCTAGACTTGTCCTTATTTTCTGTCCACACCTTAATTTCCAGTGTCAAGAATGTTCCTTTATGCCCTTATAATGCAATTAGGGAGTGGCTTCTCAGGGCCCTGGTACTTGGCTGCCCAAAGGACTCAGAGTTTTGACAGCATTTTGGAGTTGGGGTGGGGGTCCTTCTGACTGCCTAGCCCCAGAAACTGCCCCTCTCCACCCACCATGATCAGTGACCTTACCACGTGGATTTCGGGTTCTGGGGGGCTCTCCCAATCTGATCTGCAGAATGCAGAACTAAAGCGCTGTGCAGAGCCCATCCTGCTCCCAAGCCGCACAGTCCCCCACCCCCTTCCTCTCAGGGCTGTGGTTCTTCACTGCAGTTTCCCCATTCAGGGCTGTGATTCTCCTTTCCGGCAGAGGGTGGTGTCTGGTGGGCGGGTCTCCCACTAACAAACACGATTTTGAGCCAATGGCTGTGGTATCCAGAAGGGCGGGGCGGGCAACTGGATGTCTGACGTTGGCGCCTTCCAATGGAAGCAGGGTTTGGTTGGTGTAACTGTGAACTCCGGGACTCAAGTCTCCAGGCGAGCCAGTTTGCTCTAAAATAGCCCAAACTGAATTCCCTTGGGGATGAAAATCAGTTATAAAGATCCTAAATATTGTTTTTTACTGTTTTTTTAAATTTAAGTCTATTATTATATATTTATTATTGGGTAGCAACAGAAATTGAGAAGGGAGGGGTAGCTAGGGAGAGAGAGAGAAAGAAACCTGCAGAACTGCTTCACCACTTGTGAAGCTTTCCCCCTACAGGTGGGGGTCAGGGGCTTGAACCCGGGTCCTTGTGAACTTGTGCCATTAACCAGGTGCACTACTGCCTGCCCCACCCCCACTATCCTAAATATTAAGCACCTTTTACCTGGCAGGTAAATTATTTGTGCTTATTTGGGGGGCGGGGCAGGGGATGGATACATGGCCCTTTTACTGTGAGAATTGTGTAATCTCTGAGGATTCAGCCTTGGGTTTAAGTGAGGACAAATGCTGAGTGCTTCAGTCAGAGTCTCTGTTTGCACAGAACCTCCTGGGCCTGCAAGACATCCCAAGGCAGTTTTTCCTTCAAGTGTTTTACACTTTCCGCAACATTGGAGAGACCAGGTAACCCAGAGACATTTTTCCTCCCCAATAAGGAAGCCACTCCTTCCAAACACCCTTTTCTACAGAGGATGCCCCAAGCTGTGGGAAGGGGAAGAACAAATCTGGAAGTGGGAGGGGGTGTGGGGTGCCAGTAGGAGCTGTGCTGTGGTAGTGGAGGACCCTGACAATTTGCTCTTCATCTGCTGTTCAGGCTTCCTGAAGTCCCTAGTGATGCCAGCAGGCAGGGTGTGGCAAGGACGCAGACAGACTGGCAGCATCTGAGCCCTGCTACCAGGGTCCAGACTAGTGCACCTGCAGAGTTTAGAGCAGAATGATCAGAACAGGGATGGAGGTCCCTTAGGGAAAAGCCAGGAAGAAGCCTGCCCCAAGTGCTGACCTTGGCACCTGACATGCAGGGTGGGGGATGTTGTGCTGGGACTGATCTGCGTGGTGCTACTGCTGGTGCTGAAGCTGATGCGAGACCACGTGCCCCCTGTGCATCCTGAGATGCCCCCTGGTGTACAGTTCAGCCATGGGCTGGTCTGGACTGCAACCACAGGTAAGTGGCCACATCCCCAATCTCCCCGAACAGCCAGGCAATATGCTGTGGTCCCCAGGTATCCTAGTTCTATCCTGGAGATTGTTGTATCACTGGTTTAGGCATAGCTTGGGATCTGGAATGTGTCATTCTGTGGGGGCTTCGAACACAGGAGACAAACCCCCCAAACGCAGTGCACAGGCTCGTGGGACAAAGGTGACCTGAAGTCAGCAGTGAATCTGACTAGCAGGCATATTCCTTGGGGACAGCCCAAGTCCCACTGTCACCAACTGGCTCATTCTAGCTGTGCATCTATTGGGTGTGTGTGTGTGTGTGTGTGTGTGTGTGTGTAGTCAGCAGGGGGCATCACAGCTGGGGGGAACAGAAAGAAAGGCAGCAAGGGGGAGTTGGGCGGTAGTGCAGCGGGTTAAGTGCACGTGTTGCAAAGCACAAGGACCTGCATAAGGATCTTGGTTAGAGCCCCCAGTTCCCCACCTGCAGGGGAGTCGCTTCATGAAGCAGGTCTGCAGGTATCTCTCTTTCTCCCCCCTACTCTGTCTTCCCCTCCTCTCTCGATTTCTCTCTGTCCTACCCAACATTGACGACAACAATAATAACTACAACAATAAAAAACAACAAAAGGGAATAAATAAATAAATAAATACATAAAAAAAAAAAAAGAAAGGCAGCAAGGGCTGGGCAGGTTGCTCACTGGGCAGGGCACCTTCCTGGCCATGCACACAGCCCAAATTGGAGCCCAGCATCAAATGAAAGTGTGCTTGGGTGAGGCCCTGACTTTGCAAAATAAATACAAAGATGAAAGAAGAGGGAGAGAGAAGAAGGAAACTGAGATGGATAGTCTCACGTATCATTGCTCCTGGAGAGACCCCCAAAGTTGAGTTGTCATCCTGCTATCAGAGAGAAAGGCAGGTACAGGTAGGCATTCAGTGGACTCCCCCAGTGTTGAGGAGGAGGGAATCAGCCCGTGCAGCAGCCAGTTTGCTGTGCTATCCTCAGGTTCACTGGACTTTTTCTCCTGCTACTGTTCATCTGTTTTTAACCCAATCTGGCATGTTTTTCTTCTCAGATGTGATTATTTTTATATGTAGAAGTCCCTTTTAGGAGTTGTGTGTGCTTGGTCCACTCTTTAATTGTTTCACACAGTGAGGTGAGCCTGCTCTGTTACTCCTGCTTTAATGGAATCATCAAAACATTCTGGGAGGTGGTGCAGTGGATAAACCCTTCGACTTTTAAGCATGAGGTCCTGAGTTTGACCCCCAGCATCATCCAATTATGTGCTGGACTGATATTCTAGTTCTCTCCCAAGTGAATAAATAAATACTTTTTTTTTTTTTTAAGAAAGTACAATCACCTGGTCTCACAGCATCTTCTCAGCTGTGCTTCTGGCCAGATGGTCACTGTGGGCACTCGGGTGACACCTTGCTGCTCCTCAGTCCCACCACTGTGTATTCTCTCTAGTTTCACCCACCTGTCACTTATTCACTGTCCCTTAGCTGCCTGTACTGGTTCCCAGGCAGGAGTGGAGGGGCCCTTGTTTGCTGGGGAGTGTTAGCCTTCTCTTCCTGGGTTCCAGACTACACTTTCAGGTCTCCCTCTGTCTCTCTGCCCTAGCTCGCAATGCCCTCGTGGTCTCCTTTGCTGCCCTGATCGCCTACTCCTTCGAGGTGACGGGATACCAGCCTTTCGTCCTGACTGGGGAGACGGCCAAGGGGCTCCCTCCCATGCGAGTCCCTCCTTTCTCAGTGCCCACTGCCAACGGGACCATTTCATTCTCCGAGATGGTGCAGGTGGGCATCCAACTGGGGGGTGCCAGGGCGGCTGGGTCAAAGTCTTGGTGTGTGCTGGTCTTGTCTGTACCACTCGAGTAGCTGCTTAGTGCTGGTGGGGGCTCCTGAGTCCCAGTGGAAGGGCTCAGGGGCAGGCATGCCTGACCTCAGGTTGGACACAGTCTTCGGCTAGGACGCTTATCTCCAGCCTTGAGCCTGGGGTGTTCCTTTGTGGGTTCTGCCAGCCAGCATTTGCCATGCCCACTCCATGTCTTGTCCTTGTCCGTGCATCTGCTTCCTGTGACCTCCAGGCTCTGTGGTTGCAGTGCTGGCTCACTCAGGGGAGGTGTCAGTTCACCCCACTGGCTTCCTGCTAGGACCAGACCCCACCACTTCCCAGTCCTGGAGGTTACTTACTGTCCCTCTTCCCTGGCAGGGCATGGGGACTGGACTGGCTGTGGTGCCCCTGATGGGCCTCCTAGAAAGCATTGCAGTGGCCAAATCCTTTGGTAAGATCCCACCCCTTTGCCCTCTCAGCTTTGGGCAAAGCCGACTGAAGGGTAAGCACTAGTAAACTGCATCTGGTACTAAGACCATGGAGCTACATGTGCATCAGGCCCAGTGTGCACCAGGCCTCCATTTCTGGCTCTATAAACTTCCAGCGTTCTGGCCCTTTCCCTGTCTCAGGAAACCTGGAACTAGCTCCTGGCTAGTCACCCTGAACCCCTTCCAGACTCAGGGCGCACAGAGGGCCACACTCTCCAACTGCTGAGCTATTTTTGTTGTGAGAGGAAATACAGGGCATCCTGGAGTCTGAGTCTTGCAGCTTATTATCTTTTTTTGAGACTCAGAGGCCAGCTGACCTGCTCTGGCTTTAAGAAGTCTGTCCTGGGAGTTTGGCGGTAGTGCAGCGGGTTTGGCGCATATGGTGCAAAGCACAAGGACCCGCATAAGGACCCTGGCTCCCCACCTGCAGGGGAGTCGCTTCACAGGCAGTGAAGCAGTTCTGCAGGTGTCTTTCTCTCCCCCCTCTGTCTTCCCCTCCTCTCTCCATTTCTCTCCTATCCAACAATGATGACATCAATAACAACAACAATAGTAACTACAACAAAAAAAACAAGAGCAACAAAAAAGGAAAATAAATAAATATATTTTTTAAAAAAGTCTGTCCTTGTCTCAGGACTTGGGAAATGCAGCCACTCCAGCTCTGTGGGGCTCCTGGTCTGAGAAGCGCTTTTTTTTTTTTTTTTTTTTTTAAGAAAATCCTCATGCAGATTGATGGGTGGTAAAGAATGAGAAGCTTATGGAATTGAGCTGTTCCCTGTGAGGTGCTGCCTGAACACCTCTGGGCTTCAACTCTCTGCTGCCACCTGGAGCTGAATGTTTGAAACAAAGTGAGGGTTCACAGAAAACTGGCTAAACTCTGGCTTTTTGAAAATAGATATTTTAGGGGATCGGGTGGTAGCGCAGTGGGTTAAGCACATGTGGTGCGAATCGCAAGGACTGGCGTAACGATCCCGGTTCAAGTTCCCAGCTTCCCACCTGCAGGGGAGTCGCTTCACAGGCGGTGAAGCAGGTCTGCAGGTGTCTATCTTTCTCTCCCCCTCTGTCTTCCCCATCTCTCTCCATTTCTCTGTCCTATCTAACAACAACAACATCAATAATAACAACAATAACTACAATAACAGTAAAAAACAAGGGCAACAAAAGGGAAAATAAATATTTTGAAATATATATATATTATTATTATTTTTTAATAAGAGAGGCCAGAGCCCTGCTCAGCTCTGGCTGATGGTGGTGCTGGGGATTGAACCTGGGACCTCAGAGCCTCAGGCATGAAAGTCTTTTACAGAACCATTACGCAGTCTCCCCAGCCCCACCCTCTCCTTTTTTTTTTTTTTTTAAGATTTATTTACTTAGGGCTGGTCATATAGCTTATTTGGATAGTGCACCACTTTGTGCATGACCCAGGTTCAAGCCTGGCCCCCACCACATTGAAAGAAGCTTTGGTGCTGTGGTGTCTTTCTCTCTCTCTCACTTTGATGGCTATGAGTCAGCTCCTGCCTTACACTCACAATGAGCCCCAAATACCCTTTTACTGTGCCCCTCACCTATAGGCTGGGTTGTTCTCTTGTCATCTAGATTTGTCCTTAGAGAGTACTTTTAATTTAAGCCTTCCCCTCTTATCCTAATGGCAGCATGTTTGCTGTATATAGTAGTAAAACACAAACATAGGAAACAAGTCACTTAACACCTTTGACTCTCACAGATGTCACACACCTGCATTGTGCATACATAGGTCTCTGACTCCTGTGTTCATACGCGTCATATACTATAAAGGTAGACAGTGCTATGGGCAGGCCTTTCTCCCTTTGTTGCTTCTTTCATGCCATAAGTGGATATTTGTGGACTCTGGTTCTTTGTCTTCTTTAGCTTCTCAGAATAATTACCGCGTTGATGCCAACCAGGAGCTGCTGGCCATTGGTAAGGCTCCTGCATGCTGTTGCCAAGTGGGGACAACCTGTGGTCAGAGCTGTTAGTGGAACCTGGAAACACTTCTTAAATAGTAACAGTCTGTGGGCTCTGCAGTCTAGAGCCTATTCCTTGCCAAAAAATTCCTGGGGAAAGGGAGGGGTGTCGTTGTGGGAGCTCGTGCCCAGGTAGGATCTCAGGGAGCCTGTCCAGTCCCCTCCCTGGTTCTCCCTCTGGCAGGGCAGGAGGCTGATGAGGACCTAGGTGTTCCCAGGGCTGCCTGCCCATGTGTGGGCACCGTGTTGGGCACTGTGGTCTGTCTTCTTTTGTTCTGTCTCCGCAAATCAGGTCTATGTGATGATTCATTCTGAGAATATGGTGTGATCTTCAACCTGGTTCCCATTCTTTCCTTTCATTTCTAATTGCCTTGACAGCAGTCTCTGATGCTGCATGGATCTCAGGAGAGTGTCCTTAGCTGTCAATGTCTGTGAGAGTGCATTGTACTCACTCCAGTGCTGCCATACTGTCCTCAGCCTTTAGTTCTGTGGAGGAAACTGGACCCCCCACCCCCACACTCATGGTCTAGAGTGTTCCAGGCATATGCTAAATGAGTGGTGACAGGGCCACCACCTGGGTGGACACTGTGACTGGAGCTGCTGACCCCATGGTGCCAGGTCAGCCAGCACAGGGTCAGTACTAGGAGGGACCCCTGGGGACTGGGTCTAGCTCTGGAGTGGGAGTTGGCGTGACTGTGTGATCAGCTCATCACCTGAGCTGCATCTGTCAGTTTGGAACCTGGTGGTCCCCTTTCACCAAGTTGCATCAACAGCCTCCTTGAACCCGTGCCCCCATGGGCTTTCAGGAGTGGGGGTGGGGGCCTCTGTGAAGGTCGGCATGAGGCATATGGGCTGGGATGGTTGTAGCAGGTGCAGACACAGGCTCAGTCTCGGGCTCGTGGTCTCTGTCCAGTGCCCATTAAACAATGGCTCACGGGAAAGGTGACCTCTGCCCCCACCTCTGTGGTCATCTCACACTGGGGGTGCATGTGGCAGCTGGCTTCTGAGTGCTTTGGCCCTGTAGACACTGCCTATCCCTGCCATTCTACTTCTGGGGGTGGGGTGGGGGGGTCCTTTCCCTAATATGGGGGGAAAGGCATGAGGACCAGGTTCAGGATGGTCATGATGGTTATAAATTTGACCAGAGCCCTGCTCAGCTCTGGTTTATTGTGGAGCCAGGAATAGAACCTCAGAGCTTAAGTCTGTTGTGTAATCATTATGCTAGTTCCCCAACCCCAGGCCCAGATTATTTATTTATTTATTTATTTATTTATTTATCTTATTGCCACCAGGGTTGTTGCTGGGGCTTGGTACTGGCACTGAAAATTCACAGCTCCCAACAGCCAGTGTTTCTTTTCCTTTCCTTTCCTTTTTCCTGTCCCACTTCTTTCTTTTTCATTTTCATTTTTTAAATTTTTGTATCTTTATTTATCAGATAGAGACAGCCAGAAATCAAGAGGGGAGGGGGAGATAGAGAGAGAGAGACAGAGAGACACCTTCAATACTGCGTCACTACTCATGAAGCTTTTCCCCTGTGGGTGGGGGCTGTGGGCTTGAACCCAGGTCCTTGCTCACTGTAGCTTCAGGTGTGCTTCAGGTGCACCACCACCTGGCCCTTCTTTTTCTTTGTCTCCTCTTCTTCCTCCTCCTCCTTTTTAATGTTTCTTTCTATAGTGTTTGATACGACATAGAGAGATTGAGAGGGAAGGGGGAGCTAGACAGGGAGAGAGAAAGTGAGACACCTGCAGCCCTGCTTTACCACTCTTGAAGTGCTTCCCCACAGGTGTGTGGGGAGCTGAACTAGAGTCCTTGCAGTTGAGCATATGTGTGCTCAACTGGGTGTGCCATTGCTCAGCCACCCCCAGATTTTTTTAAAGGGCTAGATTCATTCTTTGTGAACTGGATAAGGGTTTCAGTTTGTTTGTTTTTCCTTCCACGACAGTAAGCAGCAGGTCTAGGGCACCCCCCCCCCAGGGGAGCTCCTCCCCACACCTTCTGCTCTCCTGTAGTTTTCTGGTGTTCCCTCTCTCCCTATCAGCTTCCTATCTGTTGCCCTATGCTGTGCCCTGTCCCTCCCAAATAACCCTGCTACTTCTGTGCCCTCCCCAGGCCTCACCAATATGCTGGGCTCCCTTGTGTCTGCCTACCCCGTCACAGGCAGCTTTGGACGGTGAGTACCTGTATCCTGTCCTCTCTGTGTCCCTGGGAAGGTCCTGGCCAGGCCCTGGTACAGCCTGCCAGTGCCAGGCTTCTCTCCACATGCCACTGCTGATCATTCTCTTCCCAAGCAGGGCATGTGTCTGTCCTTCCCCCTGCCATTCATCATCAGCTGCCTGGTGATCTTTTGGGGGGAAGCCCAAGTGGGGTCTTGATAAAACAGTCCCCTCACTGACCACTAGAATGTTCCAGCACATGGGGCCAGTGACTGTGGCAGTAGGGCTGCAGCTCTGCCTGGAGAAGTAGGGTGTGAGCTGGAGCAGGCCCCTGTGGGTGACCTACAGGTCCTAGTGGCTGCCCTGGTGGCCTCCACCAGCTGTCAGGCTGTGAGGGTCTGTGCCAGAGCTACCACAGGCTGTTGCTCCCTGTTCTCTGTCTGGTGCTCAACACCCCTCTCCTTCACCTGTGCCTGTGGGCTGCTCCAGGTTTAGTTGGGAGGTCTGGGGATTCCCCTTTGGTGAAAGGACCCCAAATATCTGCTGTAACTTTTATGTTCTCCTGCTGATTGTCCTCGCTGGCAGGATGCCAGGGTCATCTTCCCACTCCCCTGCACACTGACCCATCTGCCTTGTCTTCTAGGACAGCTGTGAATGCCCAGTCGGGGGTGTGCACCCCGGCAGGAGGCCTGGTGACGGGTGAGCACTCTGACAGCCCACTTCCCCTAGTGCCCTGGCAGTGGGGGTGGTGGATGCATTGCCCTCACTAGCAGGGCTTTAAGGGGGGGACTGCAGGTGGACAGTGCCTTTTCCCTGCACCCTCCCCCCAACAGGTGTGCTGGTGCTGCTGTCACTGGGCTACCTAACCTCGCTCTTCTACTTTATCCCCAAGTCTGCGCTAGCTGCTGTCATCATCATGGCTGTGGTGCCCCTGTTCGACACCAAGATCTTTGGGACCCTGTGGCACGTGAAGAGTGTGTAGCTGCTGCACGGCAGTGGGAGAAACTGGGGCTCAGGGCTCTTGGTTACACCCTGGGATAACCATCATCAGGGCCACTTGGGGGACAGGGATGCACTAGAGGGTGAGGGTACTGGGGTGTCACTACACCCTGTGGTCAAAAAGAGAGGCTTTCACATACCATACCATGCTTGAGGTTCTGGGTTCAAGCCCTGGCACCAGATGGGAGCACTGTGGCCCTGGAGAAAGCTCCACACATGGCAGAGCTACATTATGGTCATCTCTCCTCTGCTGTCTAACATAAAATAAAAGGAGAGGCCTTCCTTCAGCCCCTCATGGTCTAAGGAGCAGCCCCCAACAGCAGGCCCAAAATACACAGGGTCTCCCCCTCCCTCCACTCCCACCCACCTGTGGGAGAGAGAAGGGTCATGTTTGGAGGCCCCACCCAGCCAGCCAGGCCCCGTTGCGCCAGCAGCCACTGTGGAGCCAACCCTCTCCACCAGATGCACCCATCAGCATCACCTCCAAATGCCATTGAAGCCCCTGTGGGCTGTCGGAGACCCTGGGACATCCCAGTCCTGTGCTGGTGGTTGAGGGCACCTGGGAGAAGGGAGGTCTTTGGGACCTCACTGGAGGGGCTCCTCTTAGCCTCCTCTGCCCCCCACTCCCAGGGCTGGACCTGCTCCCCTTCTGCACCACATTCCTGCTGTGCTTCTGGGAGGTGCAGTATGGCATCCTAGCCGGGGCCCTGGTGTCCCTACTCCTCCTGCTGCATGCGGTGGCCCGGCCCAAGATGCAGGTACAATAGCACAGGGACGAGGCCTGGTGGTGGTGGGGGGGCAGGACCTCTGTAGGTTGGAGTCTGTCTTCTATGTGGAGTTTTCCTGGGTGACTAGTCTCTTGGTACCACACAGTGCTGTCCCACCATGCGGGGGTGTAGTTGGTGTACAAACCAACCAGTTAGACCCACACTCCCACTGTGCTGTCCCCAGGTATCTGAGGGCCCTGTGTTGCTGGTCCTGCAGCCTGACAGTGGCCTGCACTTCCCTGCTGTGGAGGCCCTCCGGGAGGTGCTCATGAGCCGCGCTCTGGAAGGTACTTAGCCCATGCCCCCCCCACCAGTCTGCCTCCCCAACCTGCACCCTCAGACCTGACACTCTGCCACAGTGATGTGGGGGGGTGTGGGAGGCTGCTGCCCCCCTACCTCTACTGTGATCCCCTGTGCTTACTCCCCAGTGTCACCCCCGCGCTGCGCGATCCTGGACTGCAGCCACATCTGTAGCCTTGACTACACAGTGGTGCTGGGGCTCGGGGAGCTACTGGAGGACTTCCACAGACAGGGCGTCACCCTAGCCCTCACCAACCTGCAGGTGGGTGACAGGGTCCCCAGTCACTCCTGATCTGGCTGTCCCCTTGTCTTTCTGCTTCCTTTCCTGTGAAGCTCTAGGAGACATGAGTGCAGCCTCCCTCCTCAGAGTGTTCTGATGGGGAACACAGGATTGGGGGCAGCAGGCTCTGGGTGGTGGCACACCCAGTAGAGCACACAGATTACCATGCTTAGGAACCCAGATTCAAGTCCCCAGTTCCCACCTGGGGTGGGGGGACATTTCATGAGCAGTGGAGCAGGTTTCCTTTTTTTTCCTGACTCATCAGAAAGAAAGAAAGAAAGGAAAGGAAATAATGGCCACCAGGAATGATGGAATATGCAACACCAAGCCCTAGTGATAACCCTGTAAAAAAAAAAAAAAAGTCTTGTTTCCCCTGCATCATCCTCTCTCCATGCTCCTGGGTAGAGGTGAGGTGGTTCCTGGGCCCTCCTAGGTCAATGTCTGTATGTCCTGCAGGTGCCTGTCCTCCGTGTCCTGCTGTCTGCTAACCTGAAGGGTGTCCAGTATTTCTCCACCCTGGAGGAAGCAGGTGGGTATAGGCAGCTTCTGCCCAAGGGCCTATCCACAGGAACCCAGGGAATGGGAGGGACCCCAGTGGGACTGTTAGGGACAGTGGGCAGTCAGGAGGCCAGCTCTCCCCTTTGTTGGGGCCCTGGGGCTCTGGTGCCCAGTATGTGTGTCTGTGTGTCTGTCTGAGACAGTTTGTGTACAAAGATTCTGTCAGTTTGAGTTCTAACAGATGCTTATGGAGAAGAGTGGGATGGCATAAGAGACTTTGGTCAACTCTGTGGGGCTGTTGACATGGTGCCTCCCCACATCCTGTGTGCACAAGTCATTTCTGTAGCTCTGTTCTCTATTTTAACAATCTTTTCACAGCCTATTTGAAATTTATTGTTGGGAATATACTTTAACATGTTTTATGCTAAATTGTGAATAATTATGAGACCATAGAGCCAGTCTATATGCACTATTTACCAACCATGGATGTGAATGTAATTTAGTGAGAATTTCATTTATGATTTAGTTTGTCGCTACCACTTCCTGTGAGCTGTGGCCAGGCCAGGTTCATGAGGGGCTTTGCTGTTGTTCTGGGTGCCTGCTGCTCCTTCCTTCCTCTGGAGAGGTAGAGAGACAGAGAAGCAGAGAGAGAAGGTAGAGAAAGAATAAAAGAAAACACAGCCCCAAAGTTTCCTTCAGTGCAGTGGAGGCTGAACTCGAACCTGGGCCTCACACATGGCAAAGCGTACTATCCAAGTGAGCTGTTTTGCTGACCCTAAAAAAAGATTTATTTAATTACTAATAAGAGAATAAGTAATAGAGGAGGGAGGGAGGGAGAACCAGAGCACCACTCTGGCACATACTACACCAGAGGTCAAGCTCAAATCTTCTGCTTGAGAGTTCAACACTATCCGTTACACCACCTCCCAGGCTGCTGGTGCTTGCCCCCTTTAAGCAGTTCTCATCTAGTGTTCTCCTGGGAGGAATACACACTTGGATGTGCAGATATACTGAGAGTCAACAGAAAGCTTGGCACTGTGTCTTTAATTGTGTATGGAATCAATACAAAACCTTCTCTGTGCATTTTGAATGTTTGTTGGGCTACCTCAAGACTGTGCTTTGTCCTCTAGTGTGGATACCTGCAAACCACTGTCCTTCACCCCTTCCCTGAGCAGGCTTGGCTTCACTTCTGAATTCTTTAGTGCTTGGAAACCTTATATACTTTTGCCCCCTTTTAAAAAATTTATTTATTTTTTATAGTTTTCCCCCACTGAGGTTATCACTGGGGCTCAGTGTCTGCATGTTCCACTGTTCCTAGTGGCCTGTTTTCCCTTTTTCTTATTTTTGATAATGGGTGAAAGAGAAAGCTAGAGAGAGAGGAGAAAGACACTTGCAGCATCACTCCACCACTCGTGAACTTTCCTCTGTGTTGGTGGGGACTGAGGGTTGAACCCAGGTTCTTGCTCATGGTAGCATGTGTGCTCTACCAGGTGTGACACTGCACAACCCTCGAACACTTTGCTTTATCTACAGAGAAGTACTTGAAGCAAGAGCCAGGGGCCCAGCCCTATAACATCAGTGAGGAGTCTGTCCCGGAACAAAAGGTAACCCTGCTCAAGGTTTAGCAGGGTCACCTGTGATGGCCCACTGTCTGGAGAGTTTGGCAGAAGGTCCCCATCCCTGCCATGCCAAGTGCCACTTGATTGTTGCCTGAGCTGGTGATGCAAGCAAGGAAGGGAGGTGACAGTGAGGTCCCCTGTGGGGCTCAGTGACTACATTCAGGATGACTGATAGACAACCTTCCTGCTGCTCCACTATCCTGAACCCCCCTTGTGAAGAGTAGTTGGGAGAGAACCTTCTAGAAGGATGGAGCTCGTGAGAAGCAGAAGAAGCAAGGATGCCCAACCTATAGCACTATCCTCTTGTACCCTGTCTTTTGGAGAGGGGGGACTCTTGGACAGGGGTTCAGATCTTGATGGTATTGTCTGTGGAAGAAAGCTGAGTTGTACCAAATGACTATCATGTCTGCTGACCAAAAGCTTGGTTGGTGTGTATGTGTGTGTGTTTGGCTCCAGGGTTATTGTTGGGGTTCGGTGCCTGCACCACAAATCCACTGCTCCTGGAGACCATTTTTACCCCTTTTGTTGCCCTTGTTTTATCATTGTTGTGGTTACTATTATTGTTGTTGCTGTCGTTGGATAGGACAGAGAGAAATGGAGAGAGGAGAGAAAGACAGAGGGGGGAGAGAAAAATAGAGGGGGGAGAGAAAGATAGACACCTGCAGATCTGCTTCACCACCTGTGAAGTGACTCCCCTGCAGGTGGGGAACCGGGGGCTCGAACCGGGATCCTTATGCCAGTCCTTGGTGCTTGGTGCCACGTGCACTTAACCCTCTGTGCTACCGCCCAACTCCCGTGTGCGTGTGTTTTACATTAAGGCGATCTTGTCATCGCTTTGATGTTTTTGTGAGCTTACTGTAAGCTTACCAGAAAGCCACAACCCCTGTGTCAGTCCGTTTCTCCCAATCTGTGCAGCACCATGTGGGTGGGTGTCCCCATCAGCTGTCAGTGTGGTTCCCTCATAATTGGTGCTCTGTGGCCCACTCTCCACACCTTAGTGCTATGAATTCTTTACTGTGATAATAAATGGGTTGTATGTGGTTCCTTGTGCCTGTGTGGTGACTTTTTTTTCATGTGTGTGTCACAGATTACTTAGGGGGCCTCTGCAGGTGCACTTTAACCTATTCAAGATGTGATGCCAATACATTTGGCTGCGCAAACAAAGCAGACCTTGAAAGGAACAAATCACTGGAAAGACAGAATTGACTGGGATGAAATAGAACATTTCAGTAGTCCTGTGTTTAGTAGTGAAATTGAATCCATTCTTTAACTCCTTCTCCTACCAAACACACACACACAGAACACCACAGAAGTTTTTTTTTAATTAATTTTATTAGTGATTTAATAATGATTGACAAGATTGTGGGATAAGAGGGGTACAATTCTATACAATTCCCACCACCAGAGTTCTGTATCCCATCCCTTCCATTGGAAGATTCCCTTTTTTTTTCCTTAAGATTTTATTTATTAATGAAAAAGATAGGAGGAGAGAGAGAAAGAACCAGACATTACATATGCTGCTGGGAATTGAACTCAGGACTTCATGCTTAAGAGTCTAGTGCCTTAGCCACTGTGCCATCTCCTGGACCATGAAGATTCCCAATTTTTTTTTTTACCAGAGCACTGATCAGTGTTGCTGAGGAGTTATTCTGATGCAGTCTCCACCCCCAGGTTTTTCTATGCCCCGCTAAATCCTAGAGTGCCCCCTTTCAACCAATCCTGGCCCTACACGTCACCCCTGGTTGTCGCCCAATAAAAAACCCCCTCACCCCTCCTCTCTCTCTCTCTGGGCTCTCGGCTCTCCCTCTCTGAGGTCTCGCTCCCTGCTCTCCCCCCGTGGTCGGCCATTGCCGGCTGGCTCCACGTGGTCTGAACCAAACCTCCCCCCCATCCTATAATAAAGATTTGTGTACCCCTTTGCTCTGGATGTCCGCTCTCTTCTCCGCAGTGCAGCCCGACACCAGACCGCCGCAACAACAGATCAGCTCTGGTTTATGGTGGTGCAGGGCATTGAACCTGAGACTTTTGTCGGGAAATTGTGAGGATGTGGTAGAGTCTGGCAGGGTTTGACATGAGGAGTACTGTCAGTCTCTCTACCGAGAGGTTGAGCAAAAAGGGACAGGAGTAACCCCAAAGGTTTGCCCCGTCTTATCAGACTCCCTGTCTCACAAAGCACCCTGCATTCCTGATACTATGGCCATTAGATAAAAAGAAAGGGGGAGATGTCGGGAAATTGTGAGGATATGGTTGAGCTTGGCAGGGCTTGAGGGGACATCCATCCAATTGTCTTATCAGACTTATTATCTACATAATCATTGTTTTGCCTGAAAGATCCCCACCCATTCCATTCCTTTGATCTATCTTCTTTCTACCCTCAAGACTGTCCCTGCCTGCAGGGTATTATTAATCCTACCAGTTAAAACCTTTGCAACAGTTGCTAAGGAAGTTCCTACCTTTCCAGCCCCTTTTGCCTTTCTCTGCCCCTTTCCTAGCCGGTTCCGTTTCTGACTTGCCACTTCTGGGTTTGCCCTTTAAAATCCCTGGCTCTCTGATCAATAAAGAATTGAATTGTCTCCCCACCACAGGTCTGTTCCTGAGTCATCTCCCTCACATCGCTGAGTGAGTAGCAGCCCAAGCTGACTCCGGTCGAGTTCTCTCCAACCCAGAGAGAGTACACGCCCAGGAAGAGGCACCCCCATGCTAGGCCAGCAGACTTTGAAGCCTCAAGCATGACAGTCTGTTTGCATCACCATTTTTTAAAAATCTATTTTTATTTTTATTTATTGGATAGAGACAGCCAGAAATTGATAGGGAAGGGGGTGATAGGAAGGGAAAGAGACAGAGAGACATCTACAGCCCTGCTTCACCACTCACAAAGCTTTCCCCCTGCAAGAGGGGACCGAGGGCTCAAACCTGGGTCCTTCTGCACTGGAAAATGTACGCTCAATCAGATGCACAACCACCTGGCCCCAGATTCCTTATTCTTTATTCCCCTGGGAGTATGGACCAAAATTCTTTATGGGGTGCAGAAGATAGGAGATTTGGCTTCTGTAATTGATTCTTCACTAGACATGGGCTTTGACTTGGGTAGGGCTCTGGGGAGGTGGGGTTCCAGGACATATTGGTGAGGTCATCAGCCCAGGGAAGTCAGGTTGGTGTCGTGGTAGCATCTGTGACCTGGTGGCTAAAAAGCATTGGATATAAAGCAGTACAAAAAATTTTAAAATCTATTTATTATGGAATAGAGACAGAGAAATTGAGAGGAGAGGGGGAGATAATGAGGGAGAGACAGAGATACCTGGAACCCTGCTTCACTACTCATGAAGCTTTCCCCCTGCAGGTGAGGAACAGGGGTTTGAGCCTGGGTTCTTGTCCACTGTTATGTGTGCCCTTAGCCAGGTGCACCACCACCTGGCCCTGCAGTACAAAATTCTTAATAACCAGGAACCTAAAGGTAAGAATATAACAGATGAGATTTGGATTAAATGGCAAGTCTTTCAGCCTGATGTTAGCCCTATGCTAGTTACAGTTCAGCCTCAGCTGTATTCTAATCAAGTCCCAAAGTCCTATTCACTGGCTGTGTCACAACAGTTACTCACTGGGTGGGGGAGATAGCATAATGGTGATGCAAACAGACTCTCATGCCTGAGGCTCTAAAGTCCCAGGTTCAATCCCCCACACCACCATAAGCCAGAGCTGAGCAGTGCTCTGGTGTTTCTCTCTGTGTCTCTCTCTCTCTGCATCTCTCAAAAATAAAATAAATTTAAAAAAAAACTTCTTTAAAAAAAAAAGTTAGGATTCTGGTTTGAGCCCCCGACTCCCTACCTGTAGGAGAGTCACTTTACAAGTGGTGAAGCAGGTCTGCAGGTGTCTATCTTTCTCTCCCCCTCTCTGTCTTCCCCTCCTCTCTCCATTTCTCTCTGTCCTATCCTACAACGATGACAACTACAACAATGACTACAACGATAACACAAGGGCAACAAAAGGGAATTTAAAAAAAAAAAAGTTACTCACCATGTTAGTACAATAAGTAACAGAATTTAATCAGAACCCCTAAGATCATTTCAACAAACACATAAAAGGCAGTCGATAAAATCCAACACACATTTCTGATATACAGGGGGGAAGAAACTATCCATGGACAAAAATAAGAAACTTGATAGAGACAAGCATCATACTTGATGCAAAATGAATTCTTTCCCCTTATTGTTGAGAAAATGCAGGTAAGTTTCCATTCTCACCAAAAGTCCTGGAGTCAATAAGACAAGCAAAGGAAACAAAAGTTCTATGGAAGAATGACGGAAAAACTGATAGTATAATAGGGGGTTAGGTGGTGGTGCACTTGGTGAGCACACAAACGATAATGTGCAAGGATGTGGATTTGATTCCCTGCTTCCCACCTGCAGGGGGGAACGCTTTGCAAGTGGCGAAGCAATGTTGCAGGTGTCTCTCTGTCTCTTTCCCTCTCAATCACCCCATCTCTCTCAATTCTGGCTGTCTCTATCCAATAACTATCTAATAAATAAATAAAGGTAATATAATAATTTTCTTAAAAGAGATAGTTATACAAAAGACTGTCACACCTGAAGCTCTGAGTTTCCAGCTTTAATCCTCAGCACCATAAACCAGAGCTGAGTAGGGTTGTGGTAGAGAGAGAGAGAGAGAGAAGAATTAGTTTGGAAGCATTATGATGTACACAGAAAACAATGAGAAACCAGCAGCAGCAACAACAAAACTACTAAAACTAATAAAGTGGATTTAGCAAGTTTATAAGAGCCAAGAGCAATGGACAGATCATACCCAATATTTGTATGCAGAGGATTTAAATACAAAAATTTGTACAACATGGAAAATGAGAATGAGTTACATAATTATATATTAGTAAAGAACTATTGGAACTTGGAATAAATTTGCATGGGTTGCCTTGGCATGCTATGGGCATGTGCCTACGCTTCTTTCCTGCTGTGGCATCGCTAAAGTCTATCAAGCAGGTCTTGGATAAAGTCTTTTTTTTAACTACTTGGATAAAGTTTTTTAATACAATAGTTTGTACACGCATAACATTTCTCAGTTTTCCACATAACAACACAACCCCCACTAGGTCCTCTGCCATCATGTTCCAGTGTGGGGAGTGATCCCTCGGCTTATGGGAAGCCGAACGGATCACTGCCCCGCAATAAGAGGCCACCCGGCCAGAGATAGGATTAGACCCACTCACCAGGACCAGCCTGATCATAAATTCCTTTACATAGCCACTAGCATACCAGCAACGGAACACTCTCCAATATTCTTTATTTGGACTGATCTTCCTCTAATAGTCCTCTCCTTTTGTGCCACTTTTCTTCTTTTTCTAAACCATATATAAATCTGTTCTCACCCCAATAAAATTGAGCTCTCTGAAACACTCCTGGAGGTTCATGTCTTCCTCTGCATGCCCATCCCTTCCCCTGGGTACCTCCCTGGATCTCCAGTGGTCTGCCCCACCCTTGCCTCCAGCGGCTGAGGAGGCTGTGGAGTTCTGCAGACGCAGCTCACATTCAGGACCTGTACTCCCCCAGCCCCCATCCCAGAGTCTTTTGCTTTGGTGCAATACACCAACTCCAGTTCGGGTTCTACTTGTGTTTTCTGATTTTTTTTTTTTTAACCAGAGCACTGCTTAGCTCAGGCTTATGTTGGTATAGGGGATTGAACCTGGGACTTTGGAGTCTCAGGCATGAGAGTCTCTTTGCATAACCATTATGCTATCTACCCTCCACCCTGATCTTGTTTTTCAACTTTGGTCTGAGAGTGAGATCATTCCATATTCATCCTTCTGTTTCTGACTTATTTCACTTAACAAGATTTCTTCACGTTTCATCCAAGATGGGCTGAAAATGGTGAAGTCATTATTTTTAATAGCTGAGTAGTATTCCACTGTGTATATATACCACAACTTGCTCAGCCACTCATCTGTTGTTGGACAACTGGGTTGCTTCCAAGTTTTGGCTATTACAAATTGTGCTGCTATGAACATAGGTATACACAGATCTTTTTTGGATAGGTGTGTTGGGTTTCTTAAGATATAGCCCCAAGAGAGGAATTGCAGGATCATAGGGTAGGTCCATTTCTAGCCTTCTGAGAATTCTCTAGATTGCTCTCCACAGAGGTTGGATCAATTTACATTCCCACCAACAGTGAAGGAGGATTCCTTTGACCCCACAACCTCTCTAACATTTGTTGCTGCTACCTTTTCTGATTTTTAAAATTTTTTTTTATATTTATTTTATTTATTTATTCCCTTTTGTTGCCCTTGTTGTTTTATTGTTGTAGTTATTATTGTGGTTGTCGTTGTTGGATAGGACAGAGAGAAACGGAGAGAGGAGGGGAAGACAGAGAGGAGGAGAGAAAGATAGACACCTGCAGACCTGCTTCACCGCCTGTGAAGCGACTCCCCTGCAGGTGGGGAGCCGGGCTTCGAACCGGGATCCTTATGCCGGTCCTTGTGCTTTGCGCCACCTGCGCTTAACCCGCTGCGCTACAGCCCGACTCCCCCTTTTCTGATTTTTTTTGAAAATTTATTTATAAAAAGGAAACACTGACAAAATCATAGGATAAGAAGGGTACAACTCCACACAATTCCCATCACCAGAACGCTGTATCCTATCCCCTCCCTTGATAGCTTTCCTATTCTTTATCCCTCTATGAGTATGGACCCAGGGTCATTATAGGGTGCAGAAGGTGGAAGATTTGGCTTCTGTAATTGCTTCCCCATTGAACAGGGGCATTGACAGGTCGATCCATAATGCCAGTCTGTCTCTCTCTTTCTCTAGTGGGGTGGGGATCTGGGGAAGCGGGGCTCCAGGATACGTTGGTGGGGTCATCTGCTCAGGGAGTCCGGTTGGCATCATGGTAGCATCTGGAACCTGGTGGCTGAAAAAAGAGTTAACTTATAAAGCCAAACAAATTGTTGACTAATTATGAAGAAAAGGCTGGAATGATTCAGATGAGTTGAGGGGTCTCCGTTTTGTAGATAGCTAGTAGACCTATTTTAGTTATATTCCAAAGAACCTATGACTATACTACTTTTTTTTTTTTTTTGAGCCTGACATCTAATATGCAGGTGGATCCAAGTTATTGTCTGGGGAGATGATGTCATGGTTGGAAAAGGAACAGAAAGCTGGATCAGGGAAGAGAGTAGCTCCCAAATATGGGAAAGGTATATAAATATTGTTGACTGTAACCCCATCAATTTGATGTGATCTAGGGCTCATATTCAGCTTAGGAACCTATGTGACCTCCGCATCTGAGGTCACATTCTGTGGTCATGAGTAGGGCTGTTCTAAGCTGCCTCAGTTTCAGGACCCATTTTCCTCAGGTGGGACATAGAGTATGTTGTCCAGCCTCCCTTCAGAGAATGGAACATTCTCTGCTATTGTTGATCCACATTGAGGGCAAAGTACTATGGGAGCCCACAAGGGGTCTATTTTGTTGTTCCTGATAGAGATGACGAGTAACAATAAAGAGATTTATTCGAGGTCTAGGCCCATCATGACTGTTTGGGAATCTCAGGACTCCCCAACTAGAGCTCCAGCTGATGGGGTGGCCTGATAGTGACTAAAGAGTCATCGTTAAAGTATGCCAGTCTCTTTCCCTTATTCAGCTTTTGCAGTCCTTACTTTGATAAGGTTAGCTTTGGAGTGACTGAGGGAAGTATCATAGGAAGTAGGTGAGGAGGGTATCGAAGTCTAAGTAGACACTATTTCATTAGGAACTTTATGGTGTCTTTTTAGGTCTTTCTACTTGCTTGCTGCATATACTGACTCACTGCAGACTATTATGCATTTTTGCTTTCAGGTATATATTTTGCCCTAATTTATGGATACATGTGAACATATGCCCTATCTCATGGGACCTGGTCTACATCTAGGTTTTGGGACTTTGTTAGGAAGTGAACTTCCTGGAATGGAATTAGAGAGTACTATGAAAGGAAATAATGAATAATGAGAGTGAAGGGTTGACATTCCACACCTGATGTCTCTGGACACAGTCTGAAGTGAAGCATGTTGAGGTGGTACTCGTATTGATTAGGTTGGGATTGGTGGACGCAATATCATTTGGTATGAATTGAGAGAAGAATGCAGGAAAGTGAGTCTCATCCTAGAGGTTCCAGGACTGGGGGGAAATAAAGGCTCTGTAGAGGAATGGGAGGTTCCTGCTGTCTGAGGGTTTAAGAAGGCAATAGATAGTTATTGCTGTAATCAAATTACTTGGCAATTGGGTTAACTTTGAAAATCCAATTGTTAGGATTTTCTGTATCATACACAACATCACCATAATTTATGTCCTTTGACATTATTTATATATAGCTGTGTCTTATAGAGTAATGCCACTGGTTGGTTCTGTTCTCCCTGGTCTAAGCTTTTAAGAGAGTCAATATTTCAAAGACTCAGCCTATTTGCATTAGAAAGTATGAGACATTCAATCAATTTTTCCCCTCTCATAGTAATTTAGTAGTGATTTATATGACTACAAGTTAATAGGAGAGTACATAAACACCATTCCCACCACCAAAAGACTGTCCCATCCCATCCTCCTCTCTCTCACCCCCACCCCAGTGAAGCCGAACACCCACCCTCACCCTCATCCCAGAGATTTTTACTTTCGTGCCCTACTCCAAACTCAGTCAATTCCTGCTTTCGGTTTCTCTTTCTGTTCTCTCTGTTTCTCAACTTCTGTTTATGAGTGGGATCATCCCATACTCATCTTTCTCTTTCTGACTTAGCTCACTTAACATAATTCCTTCTAGCTCCATCCAAGATGGATCAGAGAAGGTTGGTTCTTAATAGCTGCATAGTACCTTTTATGATATAATGAGATACTTACAGGAGTGAAGTGGTATCTCATTGTTGTCTTTATTTGCATTTCTCTGACAATGAAAGACTTGGAGCATTTTATCATGCATTTCTCCGCTCTTTGGATCCCTTCTGTGGTAAATATTCTGTCCATGTTCTCTCCCCATTTTTGGGTGGGGTCATTTGTTTTCTTGTTGTTCAGTTTGGCAAACTCTTTATATATTTTGGTTATTAAACTCTTGTCTGATATATGGCATGTAAAGATTTTTTCCCATTCTGTGAGGGGTCTTGCTGTTTTGGTATTGGTTTCTTTTGCTGTGCAGAAGCTTGTCAATTTGGTGTAGTCCCATAGGTTTATGCTTGTCTTAGTCTTCTTTGTAATTGGATTCATTTCACTGAAGATGACTTTAAAATTTATGTGGAAAAGAGTTCTGCCAATATTTTCCTCTAAGTATCTGGTAGTTTCTGGTCTAACATCCAAGTCCTTGATCCTCTTGGAATTTACTTTTGTATTTGGTGAAATATAGTGGTTCAGTTTCATTCTCCTGTATGTTTCATTCCATTTTTTTTCCAACACCATTTGTTGAAGAGACTCTCCTTTCCCCATTTAATAGTCTGTGTACCTTTGTCAAAGATCAAATGTTCATAGGTGTGGTGGCTTACTTCTGGGCTCTCAATTCTATTCCACTGGTCAGTGTGTCTATTCATGTTCCAGTACCAGGCAGTTTTGATTGCAGTGGCCCTATAATACAATTTGAGATCTGGGAGTGTGATGCCTCCAGTTCTTTCTTCTCAAGATTGTTTTGGCGATTCTAGGTCTCTTCTGGTTCCAGATAAACATTTGTAGCATTTTTTCTATTCTCCTAAAAAATGTGGTTAGGATCTTGATGGGGATCAAATTAAATTTGTAGATGGCTCTGGGTAGTATATTCATTTTGATGATGTTAATTCTTCCAACCCATGAACATGGAATATCTTTCCACTTTTTTGTGTCTTTTTCTATTTCTTTGAGTAGTGACTCATAATTTTCAGTATACAAGTCTTTCACTTCTTTGGTTAGGTTTATGCCTAGATATTGTTTTTGTTGCTATAGTAAAAGGAATTGATTTCTGGATTTCAATTTCTTCTTCTTCTTCTTTTTTTTTCAGTGTGAGGAGGGCACCAGATGAGTCTGTGAAGAATAGATGGGACTCTTGTCTGATGTATGGCATGTAAAGATCTTCTCCCATTCTCTGAGGGGTCTCTTGGTTTGGGTAGTGGTTTCTTTTGCTGTGAAGAGCTTTTTTTAAAAAAATAATTTATTTCTTTATTGGGGAATTAATGCTTTACATTCAACAGTAAATACAATAGTTTGTACATGCATAACATTCCCCAGATTCCCATTTAACAATACAACCCCCACTATTTCATTCATCATTTTTCATGGACCTGTATTCTCCCCACCCACCCACCCACCCCAGAGTCTTTTACTTTGGTGTAATACTCCAATTCCATTTCAGGTTCTACTTGTGTTTTCTTTTTCTAATCTTGTTTTTCAACTTCGGCCTGAGAGTGAGATCATCCCATATTCATCCTTCTGTTTCTGACTTATTTCACTCAACATAATTTTTTCAAGGTCCATCCAAGATCGGCTGAAAACGGTGAAGTCACCATTTTTTACAGCTGAGTAGTATTCCATTGTGTATATAGACCACAACTTGCTCAGCCACTCATCTGTTGTTGGACACCTGGGTTGCTTCCAGGTTTTGGCTATTACAAATTGTGCTGCCAAGAACATATGTGTACACAGATCTTTTTGGATGGATGTGTTGGGTTCCTTAGGATATATCCCCAGGAGGGGAATTGCAGGGTCATAGGGTAGGTCCATTTCTAGCCTTCTGAGAGTTCTCCAGACTGTTCTCCACAGAGGTTGGACCAATGTACATTCCCACCAGCAGTGCAGGAGGGTTCCTTTGACCCCACACCCTCTCCAGCATTTGCTGCTGTTACCTTTTCTGATGTATGACATTCTCACAGGAGTGAAGTGATATCTCATTGTTGTCCTTATTTGCATTTCTCTGACAATCAGAGACTTGGAGCATTTTTTCATGTGTTTCTCGGCCTTTTGGATCTCTTCTGTGGTGAATATTCTGTCCAAGTCCTCCCCCCATTTTGGGATGGGGTTATTTGTTGTCTTGTTGTTGAGTCTGGCAAGCTCTTTATATATATTGGTTATTAAACTCTTATCTGATGTATGGCATGTAAAGATCTTCTCCCATTCTGTGAGGGGTCTCTTGGTTTGGGTAGTGGTTTCTTTTGCTGTGAAGAAGCTTTTTAGTTTGATGTAGTCCCATAGGTTTATACTTGCCTTAGTCTTCCTTGTAATTGGATTCGTTTCATTGAAAATGTCTTTAAAATTTATGCGGAAAAAAGTTCTGCCAATATTTTCCTCTAAGTATCTGATAGTTTCTGGTCTAACATCCAAGTCCTTGATCCACTTGGAATTTACTTTTGTATTTGGTGAAATACAGTGATTTAGTTTCATTCTTCTGCATGTTTCAACCCATTGTTTCTAACACCATTTGTTGAAGAGACTCTGATTTCCCCATGTAATAGTCTGGGCCCCTTTGTCAAAGATTAGATGTCCACACGTGTGGGGCCTCATTTCTGGGCTCTCAATTCTTTTCCACTGGTCAGTGTGTCTGTTCATCTTCCAGTACCAAGCAGTTTTGAAGACAATGGCCCTATAATACAGTTTGAGATGTGGGAGTGTGATGCCTCCGGTTCTGTTCTTTTTTCTCAAGATTGTTTTGGCAATTCTAGGTCTTTTCTGGTTCCAGATAAACATTTGTAGCATTTTTTCTATTCTCCTAAAAAATGTGCTTGGGATCTTGATGGGGATAGCATTAAATTTGTAGATGGCTCTGGGTAATATATTCATTTTGATGATGTTAATTCTTCCAACCCATGAACATGGAATATCTTTCCACTTCTTTGTGTCTTTTGCAATTTTGAGTAGTGACTCATAATTTTCAGTATACAAGTCTTTCACTTCTTTGGTTAGGTTTACTCCTAGATATTTTATTGTTTTTGTTGCTATAGAAAAAGGAACTGATTTCTGGATTTCAATTTCTTCTAACTTAGTGTTTGCATAGAGGAATGCCACTGACTTTTGAATGTTAATTTTATAGCCTGACACCTTACTGTATTGCCTGATGATTTCCAAAAGCTTCTTGCTGGATTCCTTAGGTTTTTCATGTATACTATCATGTCATCTGCAAATAGGGAGAGTTTGACTTCTTCTCTTCCAATCTGTATGCCTTTAATTCCTTGCTCCTGCCTGATTGCTATGGCAAGAACTTCCAACACTATGTTGAATAGTAATGGTGATAGTGGGCAGCCCTGTCTAGTACCTGATCTGAGGGGAAATGCTTCCAGTTTTTCACCATTGAGTATGATGTTGGCTGTAGGTTTGCTATATAGAGACTCCACTATCTTCAGGAATTTTCCATCTATTCCCATTTTTTGTAGTGTTTTGATCATAAATGGATGTTGTATTTTGTCAAAGGCTTTCTCTGCATCTATTGATATAACCATGTGGTTTTTGGTCTTTCTTTTGTTGATGTGGTGGATCACATTGATTGATTTACGTATATTAAGCCAACCTTGCATGCCTGGGATAAACCCCACTTGGTCATGATGAACAATCTTTTTGATATACTGCTGTATCTGGTTGGTTAGAATTTTGTTCAATATTTTCGCATCTATGTTCATCAGAGATATTGGTCTGTAGTTTTCTTTTTTGGTTGTGTCCCTGTCTGCTTTTGGTATCAGGGTTATGTTGGCTCCATAGAAGCTGGCAGGGAGTATTCCAGTGTCTTCAATCTTCTGGAAGACTTTTAAAAGTAGAGGTATTAGTTCTTCTTTGAAAGTTTTGTAGAATTCATTTGTAAAACCATCTGGTCCAGGACTTTTATTTTTGGGAAGATTTTTGATAACTTTTTCAATTTCATTAGCTGTGATGGGCCTGTTCATGTTATCCACTTCCTCTTTACTTAGTTTTGGAAGTTGGTAGGTATCTAGGAAATCGTCCTTTTCTTCCAGGTTCTCTAGCTTGGTGGCATATAGTTGTTCATAGAAGCCTCGCATGATATGTTGAATTTCTGCAGTGTCTGTTGTGATATCTCCTCTTTCATTTACTATCCGATTTATTTGGGTCTTCTCCCTTTTTTGTTTTGTCTGGCTAAAGGTTTGTCGATTTTGTTTACTCTTTTGAAGAACCAACATTTACTTTCATTGATCTTTTGTATGGTTTTCCTATTCTCAGTGTTATTTATTTCTGCCCTAACTTTAGTGATTTCTGTCCTTCTGGTTGCTTTAGGATTCCTTTGTTGTTCTTCTTCTAGGTCTTTAAGATGTGCAATCAGGCTGTTTATTTGTGCCTTTTCTTGTTCCCTAATGTGTGCTTGTATAGCTATGAACTTCCCTCTTAGGACTGCTTTAGCTGTGTCCCAAATATTTTGATAGCTTGTGTCTTCATTTTCATTGAACTCTCGAAACATTTTGATTTCTTCTTTGACCCAGAGGTTATTAAGAAGTGTACTGTTGAGATTCCACATTTTGGGACTGTTACTAATCTTTTGTTGATTGTTAAGTGTTAGTTTAATTCCGCTGTGGTCTGAGAAGATGCTTGGGATGATTTCAGTGCTCTTAAATTGGCTGCTGCTGTCTTTGTGGCCTAACATGGTCTATCCTTGAGAATGACCCATGTGGATTTGAGTAAAATGTGTATTCCAGTTTCTTGGGATGAATGACTCTGAAAATGTCCAATAGTTCTAGTTTATCTATCTCTTCATTTATCTCCCTTATGTCTTTACTGATTTTCTTCCTGGATGATCTGTCAAGTTGAGATATTGGGGTGTTGAAGTCCCCTACTATGACAGTGTTGCTGTTAATATATTGCTGTAGCTCTTTCAGTAGAAGTTTGATGTATTTAGATGGCTTCTCATTGGGTGCATAGATATTAATAATTGTTAAGTCCTCTTGATTGACTGATCCTCTGAGCATTAAGTAGTGTCCATTCCTATCTTTTTTAATCTTATCTATTTTAAAGTCTATCATGTCAGATATGAGAATAGCTGCTCCTGCCCTTTTTTGTGGGCCATTGGCTTGTATGATAGTTTTCCCTCCTTTCACTTTAAGTCTATGTTTGTCTTGTTGAGTTAGGTGAGTTTCCTGTAGACAACATATTGTTGGGTTGTGTTTTCTGATCCATCTTCCTACTCTGTGTCTTTTAATAGGTGAATTCAGGCCATTGACATTTATTGATATCAAAGATTGAAGATATTTTAACGCCATTCTTGTAGAGTTTGAGTGTTTTGATATATGTCCTATTTGTGGTGGTCTGGTTGTTTATAGGAGACCTTTCAGAACTTCTTTCAGGGCAGGCTTGGTGATGGTTGCTTCCTTCAACTGTTGCTTGTCTGAGAAGGTTTTGATGCTTCCATCTAGTCTGAATGACAGTCTAGCAGGATATAGTATTCTTGGCTGAAAGCCTTTCTCATTGAGCACTCGATAGATATCTTGCCATTCTCTTCTGGCCTGTAGTGTTTGTATGGAGAAGTCTGCTGCTAATCTTATGGGTTTTCCTTTGTAGGTGACTCTTTGTTTTTCTCTTACAGCCTTGAGGATCCTTTCTTTATCCTTATTCCTTTCCAGTCTAAGTATGACATGTCTTGTGTCTTTAGGTCTGGGTTAATTCTGTTTGGGACCCTCTGGGCTTCTTGAATCTTTATGTCTTTGGTGTTGTCTAGACTAGAGAAATTTTCAGCTATTATGGCCTGGAGAATGCTTTCTTCCTCTCTTCTCTTTCTTCCTCTGGTAAGCCAATAATGCGTATATTGTTTCTTTTGAAGTCATCCCATAGGAGTCTGTTGTTGTTTTCAGCATCTCTTAATCTCTTTTTGAGATCTCTTACTTCTTTTTTAGTTGTCTCTAATTCATCCTCAATCTTTCTAATTCTGTTTTCAGCCTCATAGCTTCTATTCTCTCTGCCCTCTACTGCTTTCTGGAGTTCATCTATTTTGTTGCCCTGCTCTGATACTGTTTTAGCTTGTTCAGCTAGTTGCCTTCTTAGCTCAGCGATTTCAGCTTTCAGCTCTCTAATAACCATGAGATAATTAGAATTTTCTTCCATTTTCTCATTTGTTGTTCCTGCATTTCTGATTACAATTTTTTCAAATTCTTTACTCATTCCTATTATTATTTCCTTAGCTAATGTTTGGATGTTGAACTCGTTGTTTTGTGCTTCACCCTCTGGAGGACTTTTAGCTGGACTCTTGTCCTGGTTCGAGTCTCCAATATTTTTTCTTGTTGTTTTAGCCATTTATATATGTTAACAGTTTTTTCAATCCCTGAGTTGGAGCTCAGTGGTGTAAAAGCCTCTTTTTTTTTCTTCCCTGTAGGCTATGGGAGCCTGAGGGCTTTTAAACTATCAATAGGCTTCTTAGCTTAATCACTGACTCCTGACCAAGAGATAAAGCAGGGTGTGACAGAGATAATCTAGTGGTTATGCAAAGAGACTTTCACAGCCCCTCAGCTATGCCACGGAGGTATAGGTCTTCTGAGTTTCCCGGTTAGATCTCTGTCCCCTAGTGTCCCTCCCTGTTGCTGCTCCAGATTATGAGGGTAGTAGCAATGGAGACTCAGAGTTGCACTTAGTGAGTCTCTGGGGAGTCCTTTCCTCCCTTCAGCTGTCCCCTTGTTGTGGAGACTGGAGGTGGTGTCTCCACTGATAAACTGTTGAACTGTTAGCAGCCACTTAATCTCTCTTTAGGCCCCTCTCTCCTCTCTGTCACCAGCCACACGTGTTTGTACTCACGGGTGATTTACTGGGTTCCTGTGGTCATTCTAGTCCTGTCTTGTTTCGGTCTGAGTGGTCTCCTTTGGTATTCCTAGTTGATCCGGGAGAGGAGAGGAGAGGAGAGGAGAGGAGAGGAGAGGAGAGGAGAGGAGAGGGGAGGGGAGGGGAGGGGAGGGGAGGGGAGGGGAGGGGAGGGGAGGGGAGGGGAGAGGAGAGGAGAGGAGAGGAGAGGAGAGGAGAGGAGAGGAGAGGAGAGGAGAGGAGAGGAGAGGAGAAGGGAGGAGAGGAGAGGAGAGAAAGCGATCTGCTGCTCATAGCTCTGCCTCTGGAAGTCGAATATGAAGAAGCTCTCAATTTCTTCTAACTTAGTGTTTGCATAGAGGAATGCCACTGACTTTTGAATGTTAATTTTATAGCCTGACACCTTACTGTATTGCCTGATGATTTCCAAAAGCTTCTTGATAGATTCCTTAGGTTTTTCTATGTATACTCTCAAGTCATCTGCAAATAGGGAGAGTTTGACTTCTTCTCTTCCAATCTGTATGCCTTTAATTCCTTGCTCCTGCCTGATTGCTATGGCAAGAACTTCCAACACTATGTTGAATAGTAATGGTGATAGTGGGCAGCCCTGTCTAGTACCTGATCTGAGGGGAAATGCTTCCAGTTTTTCACCATTGAGTATGATGTTGGCTGTAGGTTTGCTATATAGAGACTCCACTATCTTCAGGAATTTTCTATCTATTCCTATTTTTTGCGGTGTTTTGATCATAAAGGTATGTTGTATTTTGTCAAAGGCTTTCTCTGCATCTATTGATATGAACATGTCGTTTCTGGTCTTGCTTTTATTGATGTGGTGAATCATGTTGATTGATTTAGGGGAATTCCTCTCCTCCCTTCAGCAGTCTTTTTGTTGGTAAAAGAGACTGGAGGTGGTGCCTCAACAAGTAATCTGCCAGGCTGTTACCAGCCCGCTTAATCTCTCCTTTTTTTTTTTTTTTTTTTTTTTGCACTCATGGTGATTTGGTGGTTTCCCAAAGTTGTTCTAGTCCTGTCTTGTTGTGGTCCCAGGTGATGTCCTTTGGTATTCCTAGATGACCCGGGAAAGGAGAGGAGAGAAACACAGCTGCTGCTGCTCCATTGCCAATATTAGGTATTTTGGAGACTGTGCTTGTTTCTGGTGGCCACTTTTGTTTTGTCCGGGGGCGGGGGGGGGTGCCCTTGTAGCTCTCCTGCTTGTGAATCATCCCCCTGCAGGTGGGCACTGGAGGATTGAACCCAGGTCCTCCTGCATGGTAATGTGTGCACTCTATTGTGTGAACTGCCCTCCAGCCCCTTGGAGAAATATTTCAACAAGCATCATGAGTATAGACATGTGATGCCACACAGAGAACTTTCCAAGCAAGTATGTCAAAGCCACCTGATACATGAAGAGAAATGGAGGAGAGTCTGTGTCCAACGGGAGTCAGGTGGGTTCGTTCCATGATTATAAAGCTAGAAACATGGTCTCCTCTTCACATGGCACTAGAAAACAAAGTCTAGGGGGCAAGATGGATAAGCACACATGTTTCCATGTGCAAAGACCCAGGTTTGAGCCCTCGCTCCCCACCTGTATGGAGGAAACTTCATAGGTGATGAAGCAAGTATTGCAGGTACTTCTCTATCTCCCCACTCCCCTCTCATTTTCTCTCTATCTTATCAAATAAGGGGGTGGGGAATAGCCACCAGGAGTAGTGGATTCACTGTGCAGGCACCAAGTCCTAGTGATAACCCTGGTGGCAAACAAACCACAAGAAAATCAAGTCTAACTGAGACCCCCAATGAGGTCTGCTTCACATGTCATATGTGTGTGTGTCTAAGGCAGTCTTCATTGAATTCTTGAAAAAGTGTGCCTGTATGCTTGAGGCATATTCCTCAGAGGAGCAGAGTTCAGTCAAATACAACTGCAGGTAAGTATGTAAATGTAAGCTATTTTTTGTTCTTTTCATTGCTGGGGTTTTAACGCTCCAGGCCAACTTGTTTTTTAGATAGAAAGATAAGCAGAGATGGAGGGAAAATAAGAGAGAGGTGGGGGGGGGGTCTGGGAGGTGGTGCAGTGGATAAAGCATTGGATTTTTTTTTTTATTTAAGAAAGGAGACATTAACAAAACCATAGAATAAGAGGGGTACAATTCTGCACAATTCCCATAACCCGATCTCCATATCCCCTCCCCTCCCCTGATAGCCTTCCCATTTTCTATCTCTCTGGGAGTATGGATCCAGGTTCGTTGTGGGTTGCAGAGGGTAGAAGGTCTGGCTTCTGTAATTGCTTCCCCGCTGAACATGGGCGTTGACTGGTCGATCCATACTCCCAGTCTGTCTCTCTCTTTCCCCAGTAGGGTGGGGCTCTGAGGAAGTGGAGCTCCAGTATACATTGATGGGGTCGTCTGTCCAGGGAAGTCTGGGCAGCATCTTGCTGGCATCCGGAACCTGGTGGCTGAAAAGAGAGTTAACATACAAAGCCAAACAAATTGTTGAACAACCATGGACCTAAAGACTGTAATAGTACAGATGAAGTGATGGGGGTATTCCCTGCATGCTCTTGTGTACTGCTGCTTTCAGGTATATATTTTTCCCCTATTTTATGGGCACGGGTGAACCTGTGCTCTATCTCAGGGGACCTGGATTATATCTAGGTTTGGGGACTTTATTGGGGAGTGGAACACCTGGAATGGAATTAGAGAATACTATGAAAGGAAAGGTCTCACCTGAGTGATGAAGCTGAAGGGTTGTCATTCCACACCTGAAGTCTCTGGTCACAGTCTGAAGTGAAGCATGCTGGGGTGGCACTTGTTGTGTTGATTAGGTTGCGATCCGCGGATGCAATATTATTTGATTTGAATTGAGAGCAGCATGCAGAAAAGTGGGCCCCACCCTAAGGTTCCAGGACTGGGGGAAATATAGGCTCTATAGTGGAAATGTGAGGTTCCTGCTGTCTTAGGGTTCAAGAAGACAATGGATAGTTATTGTTATCATCACATTATTTGGTGATAGGGTTAACTTTGGAAAGTCCTTTTGATAGGGTTTGGGGGTATATTACCCAGCATCTTGTATATAGCTGTGCTATCAGTTGCTTCTGTTCTACCTGGTCTAGGCTTTTGGGAGAGAACATATCAAAGACAGCCTATGTATTAAAAAGACTCAGTCTGTGTTTTAAGAAGTTCTAGACATATCATCAGTCTTTTGCCTCTCATATTAATTAAATGGTGGTTTATATAATGTTTACACTTTAATAGGATTGTACATAAACACCACTCCCACCACCAAAAGACTGTGTCCCATCCCCACCACCCACCCCGCCCCCCACCTTCCACCGTGCCGGGAAGCCCAATGGCCACCCTCCCCTTCACCACAGTGTTTTTACATTGGTGCCCTGCTCTCGATTTAGTCAGATCCTGCTTTTTGTTTCCCTTTCTGTTCTTCTTTCTCAACTTCTGTTGATGAGTGGGGACATCCCATACTCATCTTTATCTTTCTGACTTAGCTGACTTAACATAATTCCTTCTAGCTCTGTCCAAGATGGGTCAGATAAGGTGGGCTCATTGTTCTTAATAGCTGCATAGTATTCCATTGTGTATATGTACCACAGCTTTCTCAGCCACTCATCTGCTGTTGGGCACCTGGGTTCCTTCCAGGTTTTAGCTATTGTGAATTGTGCTGCTATGAACATAGATGTACACACACCTTTTTGGTTGGGCGTTATGGAATCCTTGGGGTATATCCCCAGGAGAGGAATTACTGGGTCATATGGAAGGTCTATGTCTAGCCTTGTGAGAGTTCTCCAGACTGCTGTCCAGAGAGGCTGGACCAATTTACATTACCACCAGCAGTGTAGAAGGGTTCCTCTGTCCCCACAGCCTCTCCGACATTTGTTGCTGCTGTCCTTTTTGATGTATGCCATTCTCGCAGGAGTGAGGTGGTATCTCAATGTTGTCTTTATTTGCATCTCTCTGACAATCAGCGACCGGGAACAGTTTTTCATATGTTTGTTAGCCTTTTGAATCTCTGAAGTGAATGTCTTGTTCATATCCTCTGCCCATTTTTGGATGGGGTCATTTGCTTTCTTGGTGCTAAGTTTGCTGAGTTCTCTGTATATTTTGGTGATTAGTCTCTTGTCTGATGTTTGGCATATGAAGATCTTCTTCCATTCTGTGAGGGGTCTCTTTGTTTGTGTGATAGTTTCTTTGTCTGTGCAGAAGCTTTTCAATTTGATGTAGTTCCATTGGTTTGTTTCTGCTTTAGTCTTCCTTGCAATTGGATTTGTTTCATCAAAGATGTCCTTGAGGTTTAGGTGGGAAAGTGTTTCACCAATGTTTTCCTCTAAGTATTGGATAGTTCCCGGTGTTTGATCCATTTGGAGTTGATTTTTGTTTCTGGTGAGATAAGGTGGTTCAATTTCATTCTTCTGCATGTTATAACCCAGTTTTCCCAGAACCATTTATTGAAGAGAGCCTCCTTCTTCCATTTAATACTTTGGGCCCCTTATCAAAGATTAGATGTCCATAGGTGTGGGGGAAGCATTGGATTCTTAAGCATGAGGTCCTGAGTTCAGTCCCCGGTGGCTCATGTACCAGAGTGATGTCTGGTTCTTTCTCTTTCTCTCCTCCTATCTTTCTCAGAAATAAATAAATAAAATATAAATAGAGATACATAAATAGATAGATAGAGAGAAAGAAAGAGAGAGAGAGAGGGAGAGAGAGAGAAAAAGAGAGAGAGAAAGATACCACAGCACCAAAGCTTTCCTGGTGCAGTTGGGGCCAGGCTCAACTTTTGGTCACTGAGTGGTCAAGAAGACACCCTCCCAAGTGAGCTATCTTGTCATCCTTACTGTAAGATGTTTAAGACAGAAATTCTTCTGGTCCATTTTCTTTTCTCTCAATATTAAACTTCTCTGTGACTTCACCTGTTCCTTCCTTTTGTTTGATAAAGTTTGTATGTTGAATTTCAAAAAGTTTACATCACCATTCAAAAAGCCAGTCACTATTCAGAGAAAATTAAACAGAAGATCTCTACAAGATCCATACCTAGAAAAGGGCAAGATGTTGCTGAAACTGAAAAACCACCAACATGCACAGAGATGCAGAGTACTCATTGGTTGGAAGACTCCCCGTTGGCTGGGTGAAAATGCATCCCCATTTGATTTTGAGATTCAAGGCATCCTGGTCAAAAATACCAGCAGGCTCTTATAGAAACTGGCAAGCTGTCCTAAGATTTATCTGCTGAGCAAAAATCCTAAAATAGCTGGAAGCACCATGGTGGAAGCAATAGATGGAAAGATTCAAAGGCATCTAGAAAGTTACCGCAGTTAAGGTTAATGAACCGAAGTCAGGAGACAGCCCCACATTATGGACGGTCCACTGATTGGCAACAAAAGTGCCAGTCCCGCTTAATGAGAAAGGGATAACCTTTTCAGCAAATGACACTAGGATGGTCAAATGTCCACATGGAAGAAAAGAAAGACACTCAGATCTATAGCTCACACTTTGCATGAAATGTTCACTGACTTGGGTCATAAATCTGAATGTAGACACCAAACAATACAATTTCTAGAGTGAGATAAGGAAGAGATAAGTCTTCATTATCTGGGGGAGGGGTGGACAAAGACTTTTTCCACAAGACACAAAAAGGCAAGAAATGTAAAAGTTTCCAGATTGGATTTTATTAAATAATATGTTTTTTTTAAAAAGAAATCAAAAAGGGCAAGTCACAGGCTAATTAAGAACCTGTGTCCTCACATATCTCTCTCTCTCTCCATATATATATATGGAGATAGAGAGAGAGAGGCAGAGAATGAAAGAGACCACATCACTGAAGCTTCCTTCAGTACAGTGGGGACTGAGTTCAGACCTGTGTTGTGCACATGGCAAAGCAGCACACTATAATGCTCCGGCCAGTGGGGCGGTGAACAGGGACTAGGAACCTTGGGACCTGGAATGACAGGGACAAGAGACACGAAAGAACGACAGCAAGACAGGATTCTGATCAAGCTGCAAAATTTTATTGTGTTCACAGGCATTATAAGGCTTTGGGGAAGGGGGAAGTGCTGGAGGAGGAGGAGGGGGGGAGCAATCATCAAAGTGGAATGTTCCTTGCAACATACAATGGCCGAAACCATGTTTGTTACCACAACTATGTGTTGTGTCACTTGATTTCTGATAAATGGTCTACCTGAGGGGAAATGGTCTGCCCAGGGGGAAATGAAAACTTGTCTTGAGGGCTTCCATTGTTTCAAAGCTTATCAAGCAGAGAAATGGCTCCTGGCATCTCCTTCTTTCGTTATAATTTAACTGAGGCAGGCAATGGGGGGTGAGGAGTAGAGACCTTAACAGCAATTTTGGTGGGCATTAACCAGAGAGAAGAAGTATTGACCCGATTCCTCCCGTGGGGTAAATGTAAAACCAATCTTCCCACATCTTATAAGGCTCTTGGTGTCTTTTTGGGGAGGGGAGGCAGAGCCACGGTTTCCAGGGAAACAATTTTTGTTGCTGACACCAACCTCCATGCAAATTAGGTTTGCTTCATGGGGGACTCAGAGGCAGACTATAGGGTCCTCCCCCTGCAGTGCTTTGCCTTGCACCCCTTACTGGTGTCCTTGCCCTGCCAAGGTTGGATGTCTCAATGCATAATTCTGAGTTTTATGCCATCCGAAAGGGAGGTCTGTCATCCTCAGGTTCAGCCAGGCCTCTATCAGCCAAATCAAGTCTGTGATAATGTATTTGCAAAGGTTTTGATGCCAAGGAGTCAATCTGCCATTTTATAAAATCAGTAATCTTATTGAAAATAAAGGGTCCTAAAGTAATCATTAACAAAAGACTAATCAAGGGTCCCATAAGGGGCTCTGTAATGACTCAAGACTATTTGTGGTGGAGTCTATAACCTGTTGTAATTTGTCAGAAAATTCATGGGAGGAATATATAGAGTGTCCTAGCATGCCACCAGCAAGTCTAAGGGAAGCAATCAGTGGATGTGATGTCCAAGGGAAGAAACACAGCATGTCTGGTCCTCTGGTGGTTGTCAGCGCCAACTGATGAAATTTTTCTTTTTCATAGAGGGTCAGCTGTGGAACAAGCAAAACTAGGAGGCAAGGACCAGGTAGAGAAGAATTGACATGTAAATATAGGATGGTGTTGTACAAAAACACAGAGGAGGTCCATACACATTAGGTGAGGTTCCTTGAACTTGAGGAATATTTTGAGAAAAGTGAGCAGTCAATAAACATGCAAAGATGAAGTCAGCAGCGGTAGGTCAGCAGAAAGAGAAGACTTGGATAGGCTGGTGCGGTTAGCTGGAGTATATACTGCCATGGCGTCCTTTGTGGTAAGGACTTGCCAACAGGGACTCTGTGGATTTTGTAAGAGCAATAATGTCATCCACCATAATAAAAGGAAAACAAACATGGACATCCAGTGTTGAAAAAAAGAGAAAGAAGAAATATGTCTCTATGGCTGGAAAAATGGGTGGCTTTGTCAATGAGATATAATAAATGGACAATTCGAATTTTTGTAAATATTAAAAAGGCTTCTGGAAGCAACCCAGGTGTCCAACAACAGATGAGTGACTGAGCAAGTTGTGGTCTATATACACAATGGAATACTACTCAGCTGTAAAAAATGGTGACTTCACCGTTTTCAGCCGATCTTGGATGGACCTTGAAAAAATCATGTTGAGTGAAATAAGTCAGAAACAGAAGGATGAATATGGGATGATCTCACTCTCAGGCCCAAGTTGAAAAACAAGATTAGAAAAGAAAACACAAGTAGAACCTGAAATGGAATTGGAGTATTACACCAAAGTAAAAGACGCTGGGGTGGGTGGGTGGGTGGGGAGAATACAGGTCCATGAAAAATGATGAATGACATAGTGGGGGTTGTATTGTTAAATGGGAATCTGGGGAATGTTATACATGTACAAACTATTGTATTTACTGTTGAATGTAAAGCATTAATTCCCCAATAAAGAAATAAATTATTTTAAAAAAATAATAAAAAATAAAAAAAATTTAAAAAAGGCTTAGTATAGTTACTTCATTGATACTTTAGCCTACTGAATACTGGGGGGTGCATTCCCCTTCTTTTTTTTATTAGTTGAGCTTAAGGGTTTTAGTTTTTCTTGTTTGAGCTGTAGCCCACATAAATTTGGAAAAAATACCAACTGAGAAAGAAAAAATGTTTTTGTTTACTAAACATGGGCAGGTGAATTACATCAATCTGCCAGAGAGCATTGGCTTTTATCAATGGAGATTAATCTTAAAAGTCTGAATAGCAGGATCTTAATTAAACAATGTAGGAGCTAGTAAAGTGCTCTCACTATGGCGGGTCAAGCATTAAAATTTTAAGAGGCTTGTAAAAAAATGAGAAAAATTTTAGGATATGAGTGACTTTAGGAGTCATCACACACCCATAAATAAAAAAAGAAAAATGTTTAGTTTTAAATCTTACCATATGAGCAGTCAGTTCTTCGTGTGCAGATGTACCTATAATTATTTACTTAGGGAGAGAACTTGTACCAACTTAATTGATGATCTAATTATTAGAATTGGCTTGAGTTCTTTTATATGATTTTAGAAGGCTCTTTATTAAAATATACCAATATGTTATAGAAAGTCAATACCTAATGTGTTGACATGATAAAATTTTTACCATTTTTAGCATTATTTTAAACTGATTAGACAGTTTAAGCACACTACTGTAACTTAGTTTATTAAGATCTTTACTCATCACAAGGCTATCATGAGTAAGCATAGATATAAAACTCTTAATAGATTTTGCTCCTTAGAACTCTAATATGGCAACTTAAAAGGCTAAAATAAAACCTCATAGCTTAAATGTTCAAAATAATAATTTTGTTAAATCAGGATTTGCCAAAACAAATCTTCTATCAGACCAAAAACACCATTTGCCAAGAATAAATCCCTGACAGTGTCTTAAAACAAACCAGATAATTTTTAAAAGCAGAAAGATATAAAGAGGAAAACCGGAGCAAAATCCTCTGGCATGTAAATAATTAACATAACCATTGTGTTATCTTTTACTTACCCAAGCCAGTTTTGCCTGTTTAGTTGAGAAAGTATTTTAAAACCTTTTTTTTTTTTTTTTTTTGTCACTTAAACAATTTTAAGTAAAACGTTAAACTTTGTTTGTTAGGATCTTTGCTTATCACAAAGCTATCATACCCCTAGGGCAGCTATGAACAAGGGTGGGTACACAACTTAATTTGTCTTTTACTTTGATTTGGATAGGTAACTTAAAAGGCTAAGATAAACCTCATAGCTGAAATGTTCAAAATAAATTTTTACTGTTAACATTTCTTTTAGATGACTATTTTACACTAAATAATTTTGTTGAATCACATCTGTCAAATAAAAATTTTTATCAGGCCAGGAATACCACATTTAACCCTTTTTTCTTGGCAAGGCCACTGATTTACCTAGACTGGGTTATTAGAAAACCAGTCAAGCATGGAATTTGTTACAAACTGGCAGTTGGTATTGGGGTGCTGGTAAGATTTACAATTCTCACAAGAGTGAAAGAGACTGTAGAGGCATTTTACCATGCCTAGATATCTCAGAAAATCTTTTAACTAATGAATTGATGCTGATATTAGCTATCAGAAGGACGAAACTGTCCTATATTTTACTCTGGTAAAGGTGTGCCAACTCTATGAGTTGGGATCTTTAAAACCACATTTAGCTTAACTAAATCTTATTTAAAACTTAAAACAAACTTTAGTCACTTAGGGGTTAACACACATTAATGAAAACAAGGTACAGACTTAAAACAGACATTCTTGGTGAAAAGAAAAATTTTTCCTTTGAAAAGCGGCTTTTGGATTTCTAACTCACAGCCTCCCAGGAGGGGCGTTTGTGGCTAAGAATGATTGACTGAAGTGTTTGCCAATCTGTGGAGCAGGAGCTCTGTGCCGTGATTGGCTGTGTGGACAGAACAGGTGGGCTTAGTTTACTGCCACGCATGGAGAAGCATGGAGAAAAATCTTTGAAAGTTCTTTTTCTGGGCTAAGGTACATTTTACAGTTTTAAAGAAACAAATCATTAAATTTCTATCAACAGTGTGTACTGGTTCTCTGATTAATAGCTTTTAAGTTAAAGAGAATGTCTTGTTTGATTGATTTCATTCTTTTTCTAAAGAATAACTTGCTATCCAGATAAGATCTCACTCAGAATTGGTTTAACGCTTTCTGAGAGTAGAGGGAAAAAAGCTGGATCTTTTTGGCTGGCTAATTTTAAGATAATGCCAAATCAAAAGCCCACAGTTCTTTAACTAATTGTAAATGTTCTCATTTTTCTTCTACTAATTTTCTAAGGGAAGCTGTTTTTTGTGCTAGTTGAGTTTTAGCCTTGGTGGTGTCGGCCAAGTCGACTGGAGCACAAAACGGAGGGGTGGTGGCGTAGGAAGGCAGTCTGGACAAGGAAGAGCGTAGGGGTAGCCGGTCAGGATTATGATATTTGGCCATCTCTTCATCAAGGGATAAGGCCTCTTCAGGAGAAAGACTATCATCAGGCCCATCTTTGGCAGGGGGTCTTAAGGTTGTCAAAGAGGGGGAAATCTTAACAGGAGGGCACTTAGCAGGCAGCCTCAAGGGCGGGGTCTCCTGAATCAGGCATGGGAATAGAGACAGACTCACAAACAGAAGGTGGCTGGGAGTGTCCCTGTAAGACTTTTTCTCCCTCTCTCATGACTCCCTGTACATCAGGACAATGTTTATAGACTTTGAGTATATCATTTACTAAATTCCAATAAGAAAAAGCCTGGACTGGAATCTTTTTCTGGACCAAAGGTCTCATAAAAATCTCTCAAACAGTTTCCTACTCTAGCCCATATTTTTTCATCAATAGTCCCCTCTAAGGGAAAACATGGACAAACATCACTCACAAAATAAAAAAACTTCTTGAAATCCTTTTTCTTAACCCTTACTCCTCGTGTCTTGAGGGACTCCTTGAGTCCTTTAATAAACAATTCTTGTTTACCAAATTCATGTCCCATGGTAGTGCTTACCTCACCGCTGTGACACTCCTCCAGATGCGACTCACAGCCAGGCAGTTCCGTGGGCAATCTATGCAAGCCTTTGCATTACTCCCTCGGCCGTGGTGGCTCAGTGAATTTGGATAGTCCTATCCTCTTGATCAGCGGTGTTCCTAGGTCCAGAAGGCTTCTTTGCCCCATGTTGGGCGCCAGATGCCCTGGCCAGCTGGGCGGTGAACAGGGACTAGGAACCTTGGGACCTGGAATGACAGGGACAAGAGACACGAAAGAACGACAGCAAGACAGGATTCTGATCAAGCTGCAAAATTTTATTGTGTTCACAGGCATTATAAGGCTTTGGGGAAGGGAGAAGTGCTGGAGGAGGAGGGGGGGGGAGCAATCATCAAAGTGGAATGTTCCTTGCAACATACAATGGCCGAAACCATGTTTGTTACCACAACTATGTGTTGTGTCACTTGATTTCTGATAAATGGTCTACCTGAGGGGAAATGGTCTGCCCAGGGGGAAATGAAAACTTGTCTCGAGGGCTTCCATTGTTTCAAAGCTTATCAAGCAGAGAAATGGCTCCTGGCACTATCAGGTGAGCTATCTAATCAACCTGTCCTTACAACTTTTTGTTTGTCATTGTCTCAACTTTGGTTTATGGTGGTGCTAGGAATTGAGCCTCGGAGCTGGGAGCCTCAGGCATGAAAGACTTTTCCCATAACCCTTATGCTAGTTCCCCAGATCTATCTTTACAGTTCTTATAATTCAACAAGAAGAGTGTAAGCAAGCTGGGTTTACAAATGAACAAACCCTGAACTACATAAACAGGCAAGTGTCATATGAAGGTTGTTCAGCACCAGCAGTTATCAGGAACCACAAGAGGAAGCGACATGTAGATTCTGCTACCAGATCATAAGAGTAGTGACGTAAACAAGATGCATTAAGTTAAGCTGTGGCCAAGAAAAGGGCTACTGGATCCCTCACATTCAGGATGGACCTTTGGAAAACATCTTGGTAATTTCTATTAAGTCAGACAATTCTACACCTGAGTGTTCATATAGCCCAAGGTAAATGAAATGTGTATTTTCACAAAACCATGTGACAAATGTTCACACACCCCCTTTGCTCTTAACAGTCAGACAGCAGAAACAACCAGATGCCCGGCTGCAGGTGAACAGACTGTCAAACTGTGGTCCATCCATTCACTGGAAGAAGGGCCAGCATTATAAAGGAAGTTACTATAACTACACAACCATTTTGCAGAATGTCTCCTACAGTTATATCTATAGACAGATACAGAACAAGTTCCACAGTTTTATAATGACAGAAACCAGATCACCAGGTGCCTAGAAGTTAATTGGGGGTTGTTGGATAGTATGCCAGCTCCCCCTGGCTTCTGCTTAACCATATGCCTATATAGGGATAGATTTAATCCCATTCAAAGCTTTGGTCTATTTACATAAATCACTTTTACATTTATATAAAGCACTCCAGGGCATTGGTGGTTCAGTGATAGGATTCTCGCCTGCTCTGCCCCCTCCTTGTCACACTCTGATTTTCACCAGTCACTTTTCTCTCCACCCTCTCTATGTCACATCCTGTTTCCACCGTACTTGGCAAGTATATATAAAGACAGCATTGTGAGTTTTATAGTACTTGAGTTTAGCTTAGCTCATCTTAGATTGTGCTGCATCCTGCATGAATAAAGAGATACTGCCTACAGCCCAACCATGAGTCCCTGGTCGTCTGTTATCCACCCGTGAAGCCAGCCCGGCGAAAACAACCTAGCCCAGCGAAAACAACCTAGTCCAGCAAAAACAACCTAGCCCGGCGAAAACAACAGGGGGTCTGGAGATTTGTCAGCAAGGGGAAAAGGGAACTTCTGGAGCTGAGGCAAAGAAACTACAGCTTGACTAGGTACTAACACTGGAGTGTGTGTTTCTCAAAATGCCCAGAACTGTGCCTTAAGAATGTGTATATTGGGAGTTGGGTGGTAGCACAGCAGGTTAAGCACACATGGTGCAAAGCACAAGGACTGGCGTAAGGATTCCTGTTTGAGCCTCTGGCTCTCCACCTGCAGGGGAGTCGCTTCACAAGCAGTGAAGCAGGTCTGCAGGTGTCTATCTTTCTCTCCCCCTGTCTTCCCCTCCTCTCTCCATTTCTCTCTGTCCTATGTAACAATGACGACATCAATAACAACAACAATAATAACTATAACAACAATAAAAAACCAAGGGCAACAAAAGTGAAAAAAAAAGGAATGTGTATATAGGGGCCGGGTAGTAGTGCACTTTATAGAGCAGCCATGTTACAAAGCACAAGGACCCAGGTTCAATCCCTGGTTCCCACCTACAGGGGGAAGCTTCATGAGCAGGGAAGCAGTATTGCAGGTATCTCTCTTTCTCCATCTCTATCTTCTTCTCACCTCTATGTCTCTATCCAATGAGTACAATATTTCTTAAAATATTTAAAAAAGAACATGTGCCTATAATGGCTAGGGAAATGGCTTGATTGGTAGAGTGTTATACTTGTGTGCTTGAGGCTTCTGGTTTTACCCCCAGCACTTAATGAACCTGAGCAATGCTCAGGCTTCTTTCTTACTGTGTGTCATGTGAAACTCCTCTTCATATCTACAAATAAAGTTAGTCTTTTAAAATTTTTGTGCATATTATAGGCTGCATTTGGATTACAGTTGACTACAGAATCATATATCATTAAAGTTGATTTTTTTTATTTATGAGAGGGATAGGAAGGTGGGAGAGAGAGAAAGAACCGGACATCACTCTGGTACATGTGCTACTGGGGATCACACTCAGGACCTCATGCTTGAGAGTCCAATGCTTTATCCTCTGCACCATCTCTGGGACCACTCAAAGTTGACTTCTACAGGGGAAAGGGAACCTTACAGAGGACAAATAAAATAGATTAATGATCAAGAATGACCCTGGTTTTAACCCTGAGGAAGAAAATTGTCCCACTTGCTGTCTTTGATGTTGTTACTAGAGCTTCGCCATTCCAGGCTAACTTAAAAAAATTATTACTTCTATTATTTTTTTTTATTGCCACTAGGGTTATCACTGGGACTTGATGCCAGCACTACAAATCTGCCACTCCTGGAGGCCATTTTTTACTTTCTAATTGTTATTATCTTTATTCATTAGATAGAGACAGACAGAAATTGAGATGGGTGGGATAGAGAGGGAGAGAAAGAGATAACTGCAGAACTGCTCACCACTTGCAAAACTTTCCTCTGCAGGTGGGGACCAGGGGTTTTAACCCTGGTGCTTGCACGTTATGACATGTGCTTTCAACTAGGTATGACATCACCAAGCCCCCTAATTTTTATAAGATGAGATAGAGAGAAACTGAGAGAGGATGGGGAGAAAGAGAGGGAGAGAGAAAGATAGACACCTGCTTCACTGCTCATGAAGAGTCCCCCTTGCAGGCAGAGAGCAAGAGCTAGAACCCAGGTCCTTGCACATGTTGATATGTGTGTTTAACTGGGTGCACACCACCCAATCCTCCTATTATTTTTTTAAAATTTTTTTAAATTTATTTTTTATTTGAGAAAGGAGACATTAACAAAACCATAGGATAGGAGGGGTATAACTCCACACAATTCCCGCCACCCAATCTCCATATCCCATCCCCTCCCCTGATAGCTTTCCCATTCTCTATCCCTCTGGGAGCATGGACCCAGGGTCGTTGTGGGTTGCAGAAGGTGGAAGGTCTGGCTTCTGTAATTGCTTCCCCGCTGAACATGGATGTTGACTGGTCGGTCCATACTCCCAGTCTGCCTCTCTCTTTCCCTAGTAGGGTGGGTCTCTGGGGAAGCGGAGCTCCAGGACACATTGGTGGCGTCTTCAGTCCAGGGAAGTCTGGCTGGCATCCTGATGGCATCTGGAACCTGGTGGCTGAAAAGAGAGTTAACATACAAAGCCAAAATTGTTGAGCAATCATGGACCCAAAGGCTGGAATAGTGGAGAGGAAGTGTTGGGGGGGTACTCACTGCAAACTCTAGTGTACTTCTGCTTTCAGGTATATATTTTGCACTAGTTTATGGATACGTGTGAACATATGCTCTCTCTCACAGAACCTGGTCTATATCTAGGTTTTGGGACTTTGTTAGAAAGTGAACCACCTGGGATGGAATTAGAGAATACTATGAAATGAAAGGTCTCACCCGAGTAATGAAGCTGAAGGGTTGTCATTCCACACCTGAAGTCTCTGGACACAGTCTGAGCTGAAGCATGTTGATGTGGCAATCGTTGTGTTGTATTTTTTTAATTTTTATTTTGGATAGAGACAGAGGGAAATTGAGAGGGAAGGGGGGGATAGAGAGGAAGGGAAAGAAGGAGGCAGAGAGAGAGAGAGAGAGAGAGAGGGAGAAAGAGAGAGACCTGCAGTTCGTGAAACTTGCCTCCCTGCAGGTGGGGACCAGGAGTATGAACCTCAGTCCTTGTGCACTGTAATGTACACATTCAACTAGGGAAGCCACTGCCTGGCACCTAAGGATAACTTTTATTTTTTTATTGTCACCAGGAATATATCTGGAGGTTGGTGTCTGCACAATGAATCTACTACTCCCAGCAGCCTTCCCTGCCTTCTTCCCTTCCTCCCCCAGTTCTCCTTTTCCTCTCTCTCTTTTTGATAGAGAAAGAGAAGGGAAGGGGCAGAGAGGGAGAGAGAATGAAGACACCTGCAACACTGCCTCATCAATCATGAGGTGTCCCCCTTGCATGTGGAGGCTGGGGGATTAAACCCGAGTGTTCAAATATAGTAACTTGTACTTTATTGGGTGCAACACTGACTGGCCCCAACTTCTTTTTTTTTATACTTATTTATAAATTCAAGATTTCTAAAGATTGTCTTATGAGGAAAACAATGATTTACAGAATAGTTGTGGTCCCATGGCTAGGATTCTTCCCTCTTTGTGACTAGTATCTGTCTACCATGCTCATCACCTGCTCAGATTTTCCTCTGGCCCTTCCGGCCCCCTCCTCCAGTGGCCCTGTCCCCACACACAGTCTAAATGCTGCTTCCCTTTTCTTTTTCTTTGTTTCTTAAGTTTCACCGCCACATGAGATGATTCAGTATTGGTTCTTCTTCTGGTTTCTCTTACTTAACATGATTCCTCTTAGTCCCACCCATGATATGGGAAAGAAGACTTGAAAACTTCATCATTTCACATGGCTAAGGAGTATCTCATTTTATGTATATGTATATGCATCTATATCACAACTTTCTTTTTAAAAAAATATTTATTTTTCCCTTTTGTTGCCCTTGTTTTTTAACATTGTTGTAGTTATTGATGTCGTTGTTGTTGGATAGGACAGAGAGAAATGGAGAGAAGAGGGGAAGACAGAGAGGGGGAGAGAAAGACAGACACCTGCATACCTGCTTCACCGCCTGTGAAGCGACTCCCCTGCAGGTGGGGAGCCGGGGGCTCGAACCAGGATCCTTCCACAGGTCCTTGAGCTTTGTGCCAAGTGTGCTTAACCCACTGCACCATTGTCTGACTCCCGTATCACAACTTTCTTATAGCCATGTGTCCTTGGGTGTCTGGGTTGTTTCCAAGTCTGGACTATTGCAAACAGTGCATCTTTTTCAGAAAGGAAGGAAGCAAGGGAGGGAGGGAGGAAGGTAAGAAGGGAGGGAGGGAGGAAGGGAGGAAGGTAAGAAGGGAGGGAGGTAAGAAAGAAAAAGAAAGAAAGAAGGAAAGAGAAAGAAAGAAAGAAAGGAAAAGAAAAGAAAAGAAAGGCACCATAGCACCGAAGCTCCCCCCAGTTCTGTGGGAGCTAAGGTTTGAACCAGGGTCAAGTCCATGGCAACACAGGCTCCCTGCCAGGTGAGCTACCTCATTGGCCCGTGAATAATGTCATTGTTTTTTTAAGCCACCAGGGTTATTACTGGAGTTTGGTGCCAGCACAGGAATCCACCACTTCCAGTGGTCATTTTTTCCCTCCCTCCCTCTCTTTCTTTCTTTCATTGATAGGACAGAGAAAAACTGAGAGGGGAAGGGGAGACAGAAAGGGGGAGAGAGAGAGAGAGATAGAGAGATAGACCTGCAGACCTACTTCACCACTCATGAAGCTTCCCCTCTGCAGGCAGTGAGCAGGAGTTTGAACCTGGGTCCATGTGCACTTTATTGGGTATAACACCACTGTTAGTTTTTAATCCCTTTCTCTCTGATCTTGCATTCATAAAGCTGTCCTTTCTCCTTCTGCCCTCTTGCCTCCTTTGGGGGGTTCTCTGAAGGGGCTGCACACTAGGTGTGTCCTGAGCTGCTGGAATGCATTCTGCTCATGCTGGGCTTGGGCCTGAGGAATTGGAGGGCATTGCAAAGGACTCTGCGGCTGGGGTCCACAAGCCTCCTTTAACAGCCTGGCCTGTTGAAGTCAGTGTGGGTGAGTCAGCCATGGGATCATTTGCAGTGTGGGCTGATGTCACACAGCTGACCCATGGGGAGGACAAGGCAGCATTCTCAGGCATGTCTTCCACAAGGACCTGGTTGTAGGTGGAGCTGGCCTAGAGCAGTACACACCCAGACTCAGCCTGCAACCTGGAGCCTGCACAAGTGTGCATGAACACTCTGAGCTTTCTTTGTGGAAAATGAATCTATACAAATTTGGCTTTATTTGGCATCTCTATTCCCCAGAATGACAGTTCTCAAAGCATTGCCACAAAAAATGTTCTTTATTATGGCATGGTTTTAACTTATAGCTTTCTTACCTTAGAATGTTTGTTACCTTAGTTAAAGAAATAAATCAGTGTTGTTAATTAATGCTATTGGCTCCAAAATTTGACCTTAAAAACAAACAAATAAACAAACAAACAAAAACCAATGTGTCCTGGAGCCCCACCTCCCCAGGCCCCCGCCTCATTAGGGAAAGAGAGAGAAAGGCTTACAGTATGGATCAACCTGCCAACACCCATGTTCAGCAGAGAGGCAATTACAGAAGCCAGACTTTTCACCTTCTGCACCCCATAATGATTCTGGGTTCATACTCCCAGAGGGATAAAGTATAGGAAAGCTATCAAGGGAGGGGATTGGCTACGGAGTTCTGGGGGTGGGAATTGTACCCCTCTTATTCTATGGTCTGTCAATATTTCCATTTTATAAATAATTTTTAAAAAAAATCTAAATTGTACATTTGATCTCTTTAAAATATATATTAGAGAGCGGGGATAGATACCTTAATGGTTATGCAAACAGACGCTCAAGCCTGAGCCTCTGGCATCAACTAAACCAAAGCTGAGAAGTGTTCTGTTAAAAATAAAAGTGCCAGGGAGAACAGAAGCAACCGGTGGCGCAGCTATATACAAGATGTTGGGTATTATACAGCAAATCCTAACAAAGGGATTTTTCAAAGTTAACCCAATTACCAAATAATGTGATTATAACAATAACTATCTATTGTCTTCTTGAACCCTAAGACAGCAGGAACCTCACATTTCTACTATAGAGCCTATATTTCCTCCAGTCTTGGAACCTTAGGGTGGGGCGCACTTTCCTTCATGCTTCTCTCAGTTCATACCAAATAATATTGCATCCACTGATCCCAACCTAATCAACGCAACAAGTACCACCTCAGCATGCTTCACTTCAGACTGTGTCCAGAAACTTCAGGTGTGGAATGACAACCCTGCAGCCTCATTACTTGGGTGAGATCTTTCCTTTCATAGTATTCTCTAATTTCACTCCAGGCGGTTCACTTCCTAACAAAGTCCCAAAACCTAGATATAGACTAGGTCCCGTGAGATAGAGCATATGTTCGCATGTATCCATAGACTATGGAAAAATATATACCTGAAAGGAAAAGTACACAGTAGTCTGCAGTGAGTACCCCCCAACACTTCATCTGCACTATTCCTTTAGGTCCATGATTGTTCAACAATTTGTTTGGCTTTGTATGCTAACTCTCTTTTCAGCCACCAAGTTCCTGATGCCAGCATGATGCTGACCAGACTTCCCTGGACAGACGACCCCACCAGTGTGTCCTGGAGCTCCGCTTCCCTAGAGCCCCACCTTACTAAGGAAAGAGAGAGGCAGGTTGGGAGTATGGATCGACCAGTCAACACCCATGCTCAGCAGGGAAGCAATTACAGAAGTCAGAACTTCCACCATCTGCATCCCACAGTGACCTTGGTTCCATACTCCCGGAGGGATAAAGAATAGGAAAGCTATCAGGGGAGGGGATTGAATACAGAGATTTGGTGGTGGGAATTGTGTGGAGATGTACCCCTCTTATCCTATGGTTTTGTTAATGTTTCCTTTTTTAAATAAATTAAATGATTAAAAAAATTTTTAAGTGGTATCACAAAGTTGTCTTTATTTTCATTTCTCTGACAATCAGTGATCTGGAGCAATTTTTCATGTGTTTGTTAGCCTTTTGGATCTCTTCTATAGTGAATGTTATGTTCATATCCTCTGCCAATTTTTGGATGGGGTCATTTGCTTTTTTTGTTGCTAAAAGACAACATTGAGATAGTAGCTCACCCCTGTGAGAATTGCATACATTAAAAGGACAGCAGCAACAAATGTTGGAGAGGCTATGGAGACAAAGGAACCCTCTTACACTGCTGGTGGGAATGTAAATTGGTCCATCCTCTGTGGAGAGCAGTCTGGAGAACTCTCACAAGGCTAGACATGGACCATCCATATGACCCAGTAATTCCTCTCTTGGGGATATACCCCAAGGACTCCATAACACCCAACCAAAAAGATATTTGTACACCTATGTTCATAGCAGCACAATTCATAATAGCTAAAACCTGGAAGCAACCCAGGTGTCCAACAACTGATGAGTTGCTGGGAAAGTTGTATATATACACAATGGAATACTATACAGCTATTAAGAACAATGAACCCACCTTCTCTGACCCATCTTGGATGGAGCTGGAAGGAATTATGTTAAGTGAGCTAAGTCAGAAAGATAAAGATGAGTATGGGATGATCCCACTCATAAACAGAAGTTGAGAAAGAATAACAGAAAGGAAAACTAAAAGCAGGATTTGATTAAATTTGGAGTAGGGCACCAAAGTAAATACCCTGGGTTAAGGGTGAGGGTGGATGTTCAGCTTCACATGGTGGGGATGGGGTGGGATGGGACACAGTCTTCTGGTGATGGGAATGGTGTTTATTACACTCCTATTAATTTTTAGTCATATAAATCACTAATTAATATGAGAGGGGAAAAATTGAATGTCTCAAACATTTTAAAGCACAGACTGTGTCTTTTTAATACATAGGCTGAGTCTTTGATATGTTGACTCTCTTAAAAGCTTAGACCAGGGAGAACAGAAGCAACTGGTGTCACAGCTATATACAAATAAATCACAGCACATAAATTATGTTGATGTCTAGGATACAACAAATCCCAACAAAGGGATATTTCAAAGTTAACCCAATTGTCAAATAATGGGATTACAGCAATAACTATCTATTGTCTTCTTAAACCCTCAGATAGCAGGAACGTTCCGCTTCCTCTATAGAAACTATATTTCCCCCAGTCCTGGAACCTTTAGGGTAGGGCTCACTTTCCTGCATGCTTCTCTCAATTCATACCAAATGATACTGCATCCGCTGATCCCAATCTAATCAATGCAAGGAGTACAACCTCAGCATGCTTCACTTCAGACTGTGTCCAGAGACATCAGGCGTGGAATGTCAATCCTTCAGCCTCATTACTCGGGTGAGACCTTTCCTTTCATAGTATTCTCTAATTCCATTCCAGGCAGTTCACTTCCTAACAAAGTCCCAAAACCTAGATATAGACCAGATCCTGAGAGATAAAGTATATGTTCACATGTATCCATAATTAGGGCAGAATATATACCTGAAAGCAAAAATACTGTAGTGAGTCAGTATAAAGTTCATAATGAAATAGTGTCTACTTAGACTTAGATATCCTCCTCACCTTCTTCCTATTACAGTTCTCTCACTCACCCCAAAGCTAACCTTATCAAAGCAAGGACTGCAAAAGCTGACTAAGGGCAAGAGACTGGCATACTTTAACTATGACTCTTTCATAACTATCAGGCCACCCCATCAGCTATGGTCCTAATAGCGGAGTCCTGAGATTCCCAAACAGTCATGATGGACCTAGACCTCAAATAAATCCCTCTCTCCATTGTTACCAGTCACTTCTGTCAGGAACAACACAATAGACCCCTTTGTGGGCCCCCATAGGACCTTGCCCTCAACTTGGATCAATAATGACAGAGAATGTTCCATCTTCTGCCAAGCTAGCATGGAGGTGCCTCTTTCCAGGTGTGTACTCTCTGGGGTGGAGAGAACTTGACCGTAGCCAGCCTGGGCTGCTACTCACTCAGCGACATGGGAGAGATGACTCAAACTCGTGGCAGAGTGGCAATGCAATACCTTTATTTATCAGAGAGCGAAGGCTTTTATAGGTCGAGCTGGAAGTGGCAAGTTAGAAACAGAAATGGCTAGGAAAGAGGTGGAGAAAGGCAAAAGGGCACTGGGAAGGTAGAAACTTCCTTAGCAACTGTTGCAAGGGTTTTAACTGGTGGGGTTAATTAATACCTTCAAGGCAGGGAGGGTCTTGAAAGAAGATAGATCAAAGGAACGGAATGGGAAAACAATGATTATGTAGATAAGCCATAGTATCAGGAATGCAGGGTGGAGCAGGGGGGGAGCTGGCTTAACAATTTCCTGACAATCCTCTGAAAGGAGGATGGACAAAATACTTTATGCTACACCTGAGGAAGATGGGTCCTGATATTGGGGCCCATCCATTGGACTATCTCTGCCACACCCTGCCGTATCTCTTGGGCAGGAGTCAGTGATTAAGATAAGAAGCCTACTTATAGCTTAGAAGCCCTCAGGCTCCCATAGCCTACAGAGAAGAAAAAAAAAGAGGCTTTTAAATCACTGAGATCCAACTCAGGGATTAAAATACTATTGAAACAACTGTTAACTTCTACCACTGTGAACCCTTTAATTACCTTACTTAGACACAAGTCAATCCAGGTAATAGTGATCAGTAATTTGAAAAGTACTCAGAGAGGGAACTCATAACATAATATATAAAATGGTTAAATCAACAAGAAGAAATATTGCAGAAATGAACCAGGACAAGAATCCAGCTAAAAGCCCCCCAAAGGGTGAAGCACAAAATAATGAGTTCAACATCCAAACACTAGCTAAGGAAATAATCACAGGAGTGAGTAAAGAGTTTGAAATGATTGTAATCAGAAATACAGGAACAACAAACGAGACTCTGGAAGAAAACACTAGCTACCTCAAGGTTATTAGAGAGCTGAAAGCTGAAATAGCTGAGCTAAGAACACAACTAGCTGAACAAGCTAAAACAGTATCAGAGCAGGGCAACAAAATAGATGAACTCCAGAAAACAGTAGAGGGCAGAGAGAATAGAATCAATGAGGCTGAAGACAGAATTAGCAAGATCAAGGACGAATTAGAGACAACTAAAAAAGAAGTAAGAGATCTCAAAAAGAGATTAAGAGATGCTGAAAACAACAACAGAGACCTATGGGATGACTTCAAAAGAACCAATATATGCATTATTGGCTTACCAGAGGAAGAAAGAGAGGGAGAGGAAGAAGGCCTTCTTCAGGCCATAATAGCTGAAAACTTCTCTAGTCTAGACAACATCAAAGACATAAAGATTCAAGAAGCCCAGAGGGTCCCAAACAGAATTAACCCAGACTTAAAGACACCAAGACATCATATTTAGAATGGAAAGGAATAAGGATGAAGAAAGGAACCTGAAGGCTGCAAAAGAAAAACAAAGAGTCACCTACAGTGGAAAACCCATAAGATCAGCAGCAGACTTCTCCACACAAACACTACAGGCCAGAAGAGAATGGAAAGATATCTATGATATCTATCAAGTGCTCAATGAGAAAGGCTTTCAAGCAAAACTACTGTATCCTGCTAGATTGTCATTCAGATTAGATGGAGGCATCAAAACCTTCTCAGACAAGCAACACTTGAAGGAATCAACTATCACCAAGCCTGCCCTGAAAGAAGTTCTGAAAGGTCTTCTATAAACAGACCACCATAAATAGGATATATATCAGAACACTCTAAAACTCTACAAGAATGGCGTTAAAATATCTTCAATCTTTGATATTAATAAATGTCAATGGCCTGAATTCACCTATTAAAAGACACAGAGTAGGAAGATGGATCAGAAAACACAACCCAAAAATATGCTGTCTACAGGAAACTCACCTAACTCAACAAGACAAACACAGACTTAAAGTGAAAGGATGGAAAACTATCATATAAGCCAATGGCCCACAAAAAGGGCAGAAACAGCTATTCTCATATCTGAAACAATAGACTTTAAAATAGATAAGATTAAAGAAGATAGGAATGCACACTACTTAAAGCTCAGAGGATCAGTCAATCAAGAGGACTTAACAATTATTAACATCTATGCACCCAATGAGAAGCCATCTCAATACATCAAACATCTACTGAAAGAGCTACAGCAATATATTAACAGCAACACAGTCATAGTAGGGGACTTCAACTCCCCACTCTCTCAACTTGACAGATCACCCAGGCAGAAAATCAATAAAGACGTAAGGGAGCTAAATGAAGAGATAGATAAACTAGAACTATTGGACATTTTCAGAGTCATTCATCCCAAGAAACTGGAATACACATTTTACTCAAATCCACATGGGCCATTCTCTATAAGGATAGACCATATGTTAGGCCACAAAGACAGCATCAGCCATTTCAAGATTATTGAAATCATCCCAAGCATCTTCTCAGACCACAGTGGAATTAAATTAACACTTAACAATCAACAAAAGATTAGTAATAGTCCCAAAATGTGGAAGCTCAACAGTACACTTCTTAATAACCTCTGGGTCAAAGAGGAAATCAAGGAAGAAATCAAAATGTTTCGAGACTTCAATGAAAATGATGACACAAACTATCAAAATATTTGGGACACAGCTAAGGCAGTACTGAGAGGGAAGTTCATAGCTATACAAGTACACATTAGGAAACAAGAAAAAGCACAAATAAACAGCCTGATTGCACATCTTAAAGACCTAGAAGGAGAACAACAAAGGAACCCTAAAGCAACCAGAAGGACAGAAATCACTAAAGTTAGGGCAGAAATAAATAACAATGAGAATAGGAAAACCATACAAAAGATCAATGAAAGTAAATGTTGGTTCTTCGAAAGAGTAAACAAAATCGACAAACCTTTAGCCATACTCACAAAACAAAAAAGGGAGAACACCCAAATAAATTGGATACTAAATGAAAGAGGAGATATCACAACAGACACCGCAGAAATTCAACATATCATGCAAGGCTTCTATGAACAACTATATGCCACCAAGCTAGAGAACCTGGAAGAAAAGGATGATTTCCTAGATACCTACCAACTTCCAAAACTAAGTCAAGAGGAAGTGGATAACATGAACAGGCCCACCACAGCTAATGAAATTGAAACAGTTATCAAAAATCTCCCCAAAAATAAAAGTCCTGGACCAGATGGTTTTACAAATGAATTCTACAAAACCTTCCAAGAAGAACTAATACCTCTACTTTTAAAAGTCTTCCAGAAGATTGAAGACACTGGAATACTCCCTGCCAGCTTCTATGAAGCTAACATCACTTTGATACCAAAAGCAGATAGGGACACAACCAAAAAAGAAAACTACAGACCAATATCTCTGATGAACATAGATGCTAAAATACTGAACAAAATTCTAGCCAGCCGGATACAGCAGTATATTAAAAAGATTGTTCATCATGACCAAGTGGGGGCATGCAAGGTTGGTTTAATATACGTAAATCAATCAATGTGATCCACCACATCAACAAAAGCAAGACCAAAACCCACATAGTCGTATCAATAGATGCAGAGAAAGCCTTTGACAAAATACAACATCCCTTTATGATCAAAACACTACAAAAAATGGGAATAGATGGAAAATTCCTGAAGATAGTGGAGTCTCTATATAGCAAACCTACAGCCAACATCATACTCAATGGTGAAAAACTGGAAGCATTTCCACTTAGATCAGGTACTAGACAAGGCTGCCCATTGTCACCATTACTATTCAACATAGTGTTAGAGTTCTTGCCATAGCAATCAGGCAGAAGCAAGGAATGAAAGGGATACAGATTGGAAGAGAAGAAGTCAAACTCTCCCTATTTGCAGATGACATGATAGTATACACAGAGAAACCTAAGGAATCCAGCAAGAAGCTTTTGGAAATCATCAGGCAATACAGTAAGGTGTCAGGCTACAAAATTAACATTCAAAAGTCAGTGGCATTCCTCTATGCAAACACTAAGTTAGAAAAAATTGAAATCCAGAAATGAATTCCTTTTACTATAGCAACAAAAACAACAAAATATCTAGGAGTAAACCTAACCGAAGAAGTGAAAGGCTTGTATACTGAAAAATTATGAGTCACTACTCAAGGAAATAGAAAAATATACAAAGAAGTGGAAAGATATTCCATGTCCATGGGTTGGAAGAATTAACATAATCAAAATGAATATACTGGGAGTCGGGCTGTAGTGCAGCGGGTTAAGTGCAGGTGGCGCAAAGCACAAGGACGGGCATAAGGATCCCAGTTCGAACCCCGGCTCCCCACCTGTAGGGGAGTCGCTTCACAGGCGGTGAAGCAGGTCTGCAGGTGTCTTTCTCTCCTCCTCTCTGTCTTCCCCTCCTCTCTCCATTTCTCTCTGTCCTATCCAACAACAACAACAACAATAATAACTACAACAATAAAACAACAAGGGCAACAAAAGGGAATAAATAAACTAAATAAATTTTTAAAAAATTTTTTTAAAAAGTTTTAAAAAAATGAATATACTACCCAGAACCATATACAAATTTAATGCTATCCCCATCAAGGTCCCAAGCACATTTTTTAGGAGAATAGAAAAAATGCTACAAATGTTTATCTGGAACCAGAAAAGACCTAGAATTGCCAAAACAATCTTGAGAAAAAAGAACAGAACTGGAGGTATCACACTCCCAGATCTCAAATTGTATTATAGGGCCATTGTCATCAAAACTGCTTGGTACTGGAACATGAATAGACACACTGACCAGTGGAATAGAATTGAGAGCCCAGAAGTGAGCCCCTACACCTATGGACATCTAATCTTTGACAAAGGGGCCCAGACTATTACATGGGGAAAGCAGAGTCTCTTCAACAAATGGTGTTGGAAACAATGGGTTGACACATGCAGAAGAATGAAACTGAACCACTGTATTTCACCAAATACAAAGGTAAATTCCAAGTGGATCAAGGACTTGGATGTTAGACCACAAACTATAAGATACTTAGAAGAAAATATTGGTAGAACTCTTTTCCGCATAAATTTCAAAGACATCTTCAATGAAACGAATCCAATTACAAAGAAGACTAAGGCAAACATAAACCTATGGGACTACATCAAATTAAAAGCTTCTTCACAGCAAAAGAAACCACTACCCAAACCAAGAGACCCCTCACAGAATGGGAGAAGATCTTTACATGCCATACTTCAGACAAGAGTTTAATAACCAACATATAGAAAGAGATTGTCAAACTCAACAACAAGACAACAAATAACCCCATCCAAATATGGGGGGAGGACATGGACAGAATATTCACCACAGAAGAGATCCAAAAGGCCGTGAAACACATGAAAAAATGCTCCAAGTCTCTGATTGTCAGAGAAATGCAAATAAAGACAATAACGAGATACCACTTCACTCCTGTGAGAATGTCATACATCAGAAAAGGTAACAGCAGCAAATTCTGGAGAGGGTGTGGGGTCAAAGGAACCCTCCTAGACTGCTGGTGGGAATGTAAATTGGTCCAACCTCTGTGGAGAACAGTCTGGAGAACTCTCAGAAGGCTAGAAATGTACCTACCCTATGACTCTGCAATTCCTCTCCTAAGGAACCCAACACATCCATCTAAAAAGATCTGTATACACAGATGTTCTTGGCAGCACAATTTGTAATAGCCAAAACCTGGAAGCAACCCAGATGTCCAACAACAGATGAGAGGCTGAGCAAGTTGTGTTATATATACACAATGGAATACTATTCAGCTGTAAAAAATGGTGACTTCACCGTTTTCAGCCAATCTTGGATGGACCTTGAAAAATTCATGTTTAGTGAAATAAGTCAGAAATGGAAGGATGAATATGGGATGATCTCACTCTCAGGCCGAAGTTGAAAAACAAGATCTGAAAAGAAAGCATAAGTAGAACCTGAAATGGAATTGGAGTATCGCACCAAAGTAAAACACTCTGGGGTGGGTGGGTGGGGAGAATACAGGTCCTAGAAGGATTCAGAGGACCTAGTGGGGGTTGTATTGTTATATGGGAAACTGGGGAATGTTATGCAAGTACAAACTATTGTACTTACTGTTGAATGTAAAACATTAATTCCCCAATAAAAAAAATCAGAGTCAAAAAAATAAATGAATAAATAAAACATTAGAATACTTAAAAAAAAATTTTTTTTCCTCCTGGGTTATTGCTGTGCTCAGTGCCTGCAGCATGAATCCACCACTCCTGGAGGCCATTTCCCCCCCTTTGTTGCCCTTGTTGTTATAGCCTCGTTGTGATCATTATTATTGCCATTGTTGATGTTGTCCTTGCTGGATACGACAGAGAGAAATGGAGAGAGGAGGAGAAGACAGAGACAGGGAGAGAAAGACAGACACCTGCAGACCTGCTTCACCACCTGTGAAGTGACTCCCCTGCAGGTGGGGAGCCAGGGGCTCAAACTGGGATCGTTAGGCTGGTCCTTGCGCTTTGCGCCACATGCACTTAACCCACTGCGCTACTGCCCGACCCCCTAAATACTTTTAAAATTAATAAATAAAGTGATACTACCTGGACCAGTGCACTGAACCATGCTGCTATACTGCATTTTGCTACACGTGGTCTCCTGAGATGCCAGTCTCCCACCTTCTTTTGTGTAGTAAGATCTTTGTTGACACAAGAGACATACTACCCAGTTCCATTTTGGCTTGCATGTTTCCTGGCAAAATTACAAATGATGGAGCAGGTCTGCAGGTGTCTGTCTTTCTCTCCCTCTCTGTCTTCCCCTCCTCTCTCCATTTCTCTCTGTCCTATCCAACAACAGCATCTATAATGACTACAACAATACAACAGCAAGGGCAACAAAAGAGAATAAATAAATATTTAAAAAAAAAAAAGGAAAAAAACCCAATTTTTTTAAAAAGATGAAAGTGGTCCAGGAGGTGGCGCAGTGGCTAAGGCACTAGACTGTCAAGCATGAGGTCAAGAGTTCGATCCCTGGCAGCACATGTACCAGAGTGATGGCTGGTTTTTTCTCTCCTCCTATGTTTCTCAGGAATAAATAAATAAATAAATTCTTTAACAAAAAAAGAAAGAAAGACAAATAGAGGAATGATCTGGGAGGTGGTGCACTGGATAAAGCATTGGACTCTCAAGCAATAGGTCCTGAGTTCAATCCCCAGCAGCACATGCATTAGAGTGATGCCTGGTTTAATTTCTCTCTCTCTCCTCCTATTTATCTCATTAATAAATAAATAACATGTTTTTAAAATTTATTTTATTTTATTTATTTATTTTCCCTTTTGTTGCCCTTGTTGTTTTTTTATTATTGTTGTAGTTATTGTTGTTGTTATTGATGTCATTGTTGTTGGATAGGACAGAGAGAAATGGAGAAAGAAGGGGAAGGCAGAGAGGAGGAGAGAAAGATAGACACTTGCAGACCTGCTTCACCGTCTGTGAAGGGACTCCCCTGCAGCTGGGGAGCAAGGGGCTCGAACCGGGATCCTTGGCTTTGTGCCATGTGTGCTTAACCCGCTGCGCTACCGCTGGACTCCCAAATAACATGTTTTTAAAAAGACAAATAATGTATAGTTTCACTGATATGTACAATCTAGAGAACTGATAAACACTAACTAGAAACAAAAATGAAGAAACAAATAGTCTCTCACAGATTTTGTGAGAACTTATGGTGGTTATCATTGGGAGTGTGGGGGCACAGAACTTTGTGCTGAGTGCATTATGGAGCAATAATCTTACAACAAACCACTACTCATCACAAATAAAATAGGTGAATAAATATCCCTTCCCTGAAAGGAAAAGATGATATTGTGACTGATAGGTCAAAATGGAGAGTAGTACTGAAAGTCATGATGCTTAGCAAACTAAGAGATGAAAGACAACTACCAGATGGTTTCATATGTATCTGGAATTTAGAGAACTGATACACAAGATCTTGCAAAAACAAAAACAAACAAAAAAAGCAAGCAATGTGTTTCTAAGACTTTGTCAGACTATGGTGGTTATTGCTGAGAACTTTGTAGTGGATGCAGTGTGGAACTATACCCTGTAATACTGCAACCTTAAAAACCACTACTATGGGAGTTGGACAGTAATGCAGAGGGTTAAGTGCAGGTGGCGCAAAGCGCAAGGACCATCGGAAGGATCCCGGTTCGAGCCCCGGCTCCCCACCTGCAGGAGAGTCATTTCACAGATGATGAAGCGGGTCTGCAGGTGTCTATCTTTCTCTCCCCCTCTGTCTTCCCCTTCTCTCTCCATTTATCTCTGTCCTATCTAACATCGACGACAACAATAGTAACTACAACAATAAAAAGAAACAACAAGGGCAACAAAAGGGAATAAATAAATAAATACTTTTAAAAAAAGAAGATAAAAAACCACTACTATTCACACACACACACACACACACACACACACACACTTAAAAAAAGAAAGGGAAGGGAACCAGGAGCTGAGAGTAAGCCCAGCTGTTCTGAGGAGGCTATGTCCACCCTTCCCACAGGCCTGCGATGACCAGCTGTCGAAATTTCTTCTGAAATATGGCAGGTGCAGGGGGAGAAGTCAGAGAACTCAGTGCTGCTGGGACAGGGGTTCCTGAGGCAGAGTCTGGGGCAGGGGACCCCAGGAAGTGAGGTCACTTCCTGGAAAATAACTGCCATGGAACTTGGAATGCATGTGGCCAGGCAACCAGGTTCTGGGGACAGCCCCAGTCAGCAGAGAGGGACAGAGCCCTGAGCTGACAGGATGTCTTGCTGTGTCCCCCTGGCCCAGGGCTCTGGGCTCAGGAAGCCATGGAGATCACTGTGTCGGGGGCTGCACAGCCCCTTCAGCCATCTCAGCCTGCAGTCCTGCTGCCTCTGGCCCTGGGCCAGGAGAGCCCCTGAGGTAAAGCAGGGCAGGTGCAGCTGGAGACCCCCATGGACTCCTGGGACCCCCTTATCCCCCATCTAGTCAGGGCGGGGAGAATCTTGGGGTACCAGGCAGGGCCAAGCTGGGTGCTAGTGGTCTTCTCATCCTGGTTCTGGGTATGTCCCCTCAGAGCTACACCCAGGGTGTCACCCAGGACTTATCCAATGGGAGCCTCTCCTCAGTCACCCTCCAGGAGGGGCAGGAGTGCCCTCAAAGCCAACAGAGTCCAGCACTGGTTGAAAGTGAGTGCAGGCCAGGGGTGGGGGACTCTGCACCCAGCACCTGGACCACCCCAAGAGAATCCTGGTTCCCAGAAGTCCCCGGGGCCCCTGTCCTGAGCTCCCTCCTGGACTCTGACTCCACAGGACTCTGGGTCCTCTCTTCCCACCTCCCTTACTGCCAGCCCGGGATCTGGTGAGATTCAGGCAAAGTAACTGTATTTTTAGAGTTGGGGGTTCAGAGGCTACACTGCATTCCAGGGGGCCACTTGTTTCCATGGAGACATAACTGTCACTACTGAGTCCTAGATGGGACCTCTGTTGTCACTTCTTCAGTGCTCAGGGAGCACCCACTGTCCTGTGTCCTATCCCCACCCCCCAGGGCCAGCCTATGTGTCCATGTGTCTGGAAGGGGGTGTCTGGTGAGAGCCACAGAGACAGTGCTCCTCACACGGGGAGGTGCTTGGCAATGCTCACACACCTGCTGGTCCTCTGCTCATCACCCAACCGGACTCCAGCCCTCTCTCTCCATTCCCATTCATTTGTGGGACAGGGGAGAGGGGGAAGAAGAGACAGAGAGAGTAAGCATGACTCTGGTACAGGGACCTTGACTGTCCTTTGGGGCCTCATGTTGAGAGCCGGTGCCTTGTCCTCTGCATCAGCTCCTGGGCCACCAAGTCCCAGGGCTGCCTCAGACATAGAGACCCTTCCACCTGCTGGGGACACTCTAACGCCCCCCCACCCTACCCCCAAGTTGTGCCTCTGACTCTGGGTTCCCCTCTGTCCCCAGGGTGCACATAGCTCAAAGGGCAGCAGGAGCAGCACCGTGAGACCTGAGCGGGCAGGTGCCATGGAGAAGATGGTGGCACACCTGGTGCCCGCTCTCCTGTGCCACGACCCCTCTTACCTGCACACCTTCCTGTCTTCATGCCGAGCTCTGGCCTCCACCCAGCAGGTGCTGGACCTGCTGTTCACCAGGTGAGCCCCACCCAGAGCAATGAGGGGCTGCTGGGGGCAGGCAGGGTGGGGGATGGCCAGGGAATTGCTCCCTGCTGAGGACTGAGCAGGGAATCACTCACTCCCTCTCCCCTGGGTGAGCCTCTGTCCCTCTTACAGTGGCCTGTGCTGACTTGATTTCCACCTGAAAGGAGACATGACATTCACCTAGACATCACGTCTTGGGGAAGTTTAGTGCAGGAGTCAGCAAGGGGGTGGTGGCTCTGTGGGACCCCAGGCCTCAGCTCAGTGTGAGGGCTGATGGGTCGTGGAGGCATGAACACACTGGGGGCCACTGGCATCCCCACAGGAACTTTCTGGGCCCTGACCTTGGCCCATGCACAGAGACTCAGTACCCTCCCCAGACAAACATGGGAGCCAGGAGCCAGTGTGGAGCCAGTCAGAAGCACCCACACCTGCCTCCTGGGCCCCTCTGTGTCCTCCAGGTTCGGCTGTGTGCTCCCCTACTGTGAGGAGGATGGTGGACCCCTGCACCAGCTCACAGTGTGAGTGTCCTGGGCTCCCCAAGGGGGCTGCCTGCTTCCATAGTCTGTGTGAGGGGAGCAAAGGGGCGGGGTTGGGGTGGGGTAGGGCTGAACATGCCTCACACTCCTGAGAAGCTTCCAGAAGCTGCAAGGTCTGAGGTTTCTCCAGCCAGAAGAAGGAAGGAAGATGTCAAGAGCAGGCTGTGGGGGCTGTGGGGGCCAATTGGCTGTGAAGCCTGAGGGGGCTGAGGGGGCTGAGGTAGCTGAGGAGGCTGTGGCAGCTTGAGGGGGCTGAGGGGGCTGAGGAGCCTGTGGGGGCTGAGAGGGCTGCATGGTGGGCAGACACAGAGCAGCCCTGAGGAGGAACCCTTGCACCTGGGCTCCTCAAGGGAAGAATCTCCCAAGTGTCCCCTAGCATGTTGGGTGCCATCCCCACTGAGTCCTGTGAGCACAGGGACAGAGCAGGACCTTGTTTGCCTCCACAGAGGGGCTTTGCCCAGTGGACAAAGAGAAGGACACATTTCAGGGGGCAGGCTTCCTGAAGGCAGAGGCAGGTGGGCTCCACAGTGAGCAGGCTGTCACTGTGGACGACTCTCTGCCTGTCCCCTGGGAAGTGGCCCTCAGGACTACAGATGGAGGGGGGTATGGAGGGGCCTCCACTCATGGCAGCAAGTCAGGGCACAGGCCCCCTGGGGCCTCAGGAGACTGAGGGCAAAAGCCACCCTGTGACTCTGCTGCCTCTCTGCCCACAGGGCTATGTCCTCCCTCCTGGGCACCTGGCTACATGAGCACCCCGAGGACTTCTACCAGCCTCCCGACTTCCTCTGCCTGAAGATGGTGCTGGCTTATGTGCGGTTGAGCATGGCTGGCTCCACCCTAGAGCAAGGGGCCCTCCTGCTTCTGGAGCAGCTGGAGCAGCTGGAGGCCACCCAGGAGCCTGAGGGGGAGGCAGGCAGGCTGGGTGCTGGGCTGTGGGCAGCAGGTCCTGGCAGGCCAGCCCCTTGGAGCTGCAGCTGTGAGTCCCTGCAGTCTGAGACCTGGGGCGTCTCTAAGGCTTGGCCCTCTGCTGAGCACACCTCCAGGAGCACGAAGGCCCCAGCCTGCTCAGGGTCTCCAGCCAGAAGCAGGAGCAGCAGCCCCCCCTGCAGAGCTGCAGAGCCTCAGGCCCCAGCCCTGCCTGGAGCCCAGGACAAGAGCAAGGCCCCTCCCAGCTCCAGACTCTGAGCTCCAGCAGGCTGCACACAGTGCTCACTGCAGCTCTGGGGCTGGGACAGGAGCCCAAGGGGGCAAAGGGGAACTGTCAATATGTCAGGATATACTGCTCCACACCTAGAACAATCAGGGGACTTATTCTAGCACTTTCTCCACCAAGTCCCATCAAATTCACCAGCCCATGAAGTCCAGGCCTATCAGCTCCAGTGCAGACTGTGACTCTACTCTGATTCTCCACACATGTGCCTGGAGCCAGAGCCAGCTCAGGAGCTGCGCCCGCTGCTGCAGGGCTCTCAGGGCACACCTTATTACTTATTTATTACTTAGCTTTTAGCTCTGTGTTTCATGTATTTAATAACAGAATCTACTGTATTATAGGACATTCCGCTGAAATAAAGTCTAATGCTTATTTATTTAAATACCTGTTTCTCTGTGTGTTGTTCTCAGTGGTCACCTCACCCCAGACATCTCATTTCACACATTTCATTCACAGTCACCCCACTGGCCACCCCCTATGCCCCCCAGCACCTGTCTCCAGGCTCAGCAGGGCAGTAGTGACAGACACAAAGCTGCCTGAGAGGACCCAGGGGACATGTGAGTGGCCTCAGCAGGACCCATGGAGTTGGAGCAGAGGAGTCTCTGCAGGCATATCAGGGGAGCTATGGGCAGGTCAGAGCCCAGGCCCAGGGCTGTGGAGCTGAGAAAGCCCCACCCATCCCCTGACCCCATCAGTGACCCTGCTCAGCCTGTACCAGTGTCCCCAGTGCTGAGCACCCCATATTCAGCCCTTTGTGGAGGCAGGCCCCTTTGCCCCCTGCCAGCCCCCCAAGTGTCAGTCAGGGAAAGAGTCCCCATCACAGGTCCTGGGGGAGGGGAGGCTGAGTCTGGAGCTGAGGAGTGAGTTCTGGGCAGGGGCCTCTCTCTTCTCAGTCAGGATAGGAGTCCATGCAGGCAATGGGGACCACACGGGGGACTCTGATCTGCCCATAGATAAGCCCTAGGACTCCCTGAAAAGCCCTTGAGTGAATGGGGCATAGGGATGCAGATCCCAGCCAGGGCTGAGGTGGGTTGCCCTGGGGTGACAGTGCTCAGGTCAGGGCTTCTATGCTGGTCTGAGGCCAAGAACCTTTCTCAGTAACCTCTTCTGAGCCAAAGAGGTCTCCAGAGAAGCCTCAGTGCAGACCCCAAGTCTCCCCCAGCACCTAGAGGCCTGGGGCCCCGAGTGAGGATCCCCTGTGTGGCAGGGACAACTGTGGGCACTAGGGGTGCCCTTGGGAGCTCATGGCTCCTTTAGTGTTTTTGGCATAAGGATGCACTGCCAGTGTGTGGTCTATTGTGTCCTCTGGAGCAGAGCCCTCAGGAGCTAGGGGTGCAAGTCCTTCACCACCACCCAGGACAATGCAACCTGAGCAGTGTCCAGTGAGTTCTGCCTCTGCTACTGTCAATCATCTTGTTCCTGCATATCCAGGAAACTGAGATGGAAGGTGAGGACAGACCTAGAACCTTGGTGGAAGAATCCATAAAGGGAGAAGGAGTTTGGTGTCCTGAGTCATCACTTGGTCCCCCTTCCTCCTGGGGAGCTACCTCTGGAATGGGCAACCCAAAGACTCCAGTTCCCCTCCACATAGGAGTCCCTTCCCCTGGTAGCTACACACACACACACACACACACACACACAGAGAGAGAGAGAGAGGGAGAGGGATAGGGAGAGGGAGAGAGAGAGACAGACACCTGCCTCTAGAGCAGGGGAGCACAGGCCATGGGGGCAGAGAAGGAATGGGCCTTGGGAAAGGGACAAAGGGACAGGAAGTATGGCTGCTGCTCTCCCTGATCTTGGGGTACTCAAGTCTGTAGATGTTCCATGAGGGGAGATGCAGGATGATGAGTGGGAACCCCTAAGGCTCCCTGAGGTCTTCCTGGATGAACCCCTGGGACACTGTGGACAGCACAGGGCCTAGTATATTAATCCAAGATCTAGACAGGAGAAAGAATGCCCTCCCTCCCTGTGCCCAATCCTGGTCTCAGTGGAGGGATTAGAGTATTGAGGGCCTCAGCTTCCTTCTCTCAGGTGACTGAATCTAGGCTGCACATGCTCATGCTGACTCCACATCAGGTCACCTTTGGTCTTGTCCTCTGCCCCCTGTCCTTGCTACTCTTTAGAGAGACCTCCTCCATCCTCATCCAACTGGAGCCACAGAGGGACTCAGCTCTGCTCCTTTGGAATGCTAAAACCTCTCTAAAAACATAGATTATGATATAGGTAGCACTGCCTTCTAGAAACTAGTTGAGAAGCATTGGTCTCAAAATGGTTTTTGTCTTCACTCCATGTCCTCTCTTCTTTCCTTCCTTCCTTCCATCTTAGAGGCAGAGAGAAATTGAGAGAGTAGGGGGAGACATAGGAGAGACACACTTGCAGCCTTGCTTCACTGCTCATGAAGCGTCCCCGAGACCAGAGACTTGAACCCAGGTCCTTGTGCTTCGTGACATGCACACTCAGCCACATGCACCAGCATCCAGCTCCAAGGATTCTAATTATTGAAGCCCATGGGGGCTTTCCACTGTAGATGCTGCACTAGAAGGACACTGTCCCCAGGCCTCAGGGCTTGGATGGAGATGAAAACAGAGCCAGAGGAGAGACCACAGCAGTGAGTTTCCCCCCACAGGACTGGGTCTGACCCTCATGCCTGAAGGGCCCAGAGCCACTGCCCCTTTAGTGTGCATGAGGTGCCTCCTCTAGGAAGACCACATGGCCTGTGCTCCACTAGGCACACCTGTGCTCTGCTGTGTCCTTCCAAACCTAGCAGGAGCACAGGGCAGCAATGCAGTGGTGAGGAGGGAGGCTCAAGTCCTCCCTCTCTGAATCTTGCTAGGAGTGCACCATGGAATTGACTCGGCTCAGAGGGACCCTATTTGTAATGCATCCCCCAACAACAAGCTTGGTGACTCCAGCCTAGCTTTCCTGCCCCCCCCCCCCACCGACTCCCTGTGATGGGCCCACCCCCCTCATCCAGGTCACCACAAGGTGGAAGCCACATTAGTGGACACAGCCTGGGGTCCAGATGAACCTGACAGCAGAGCGGTACTGGTTATATGTTGGAGGGATGCCAGTGAACACACATAAGGAGCGGGGACCCAGATCACACCCCCCCACCTACTACTGCCAGAGCCTGTTGAGCTGCAGGGACCCGAGAGGAGGAGGTGACCAAAGGAGGAGGGTCCTTGCCCACAGTCCCTGTGAATGTCACATTAGGGTCTTCCCACCTGGAGTGATGGAAACTCCCTTGGGCAGGGCAAGAAGTGGGGTCATCACAGGGGAGAAAGTGAGGCACAGGGCCACCACAGCCTCTCCTTAGCACAGGGCAAGAGCCACTAAGTCATGGGTGGTGGTGTCCCTTCTCCTATGTGTGCAGGGAGTGGCCAGCAAGGCTGGGATGTCACAGTCAGAGGCTGGGGAACTGCAGGAGGCCGGGGCAGCAAGGACTCCTGGCCTGGTGGGGTGTGAGTGTTGCCCGGGAGGGTTGGGGAAACTCCTTGCCACTCTCCCATCCCCACCCCGTGACAGCTCATAGGCAGGAGTTGCCCTGGCTGCTGGGGGCGCCACGGGCTGGGCACTGCAGCCACACCCACATCCCGCACGAGCACCGCGGGCCCTAGTGGAGCAGAAGAAGGAGCAAGTGTGCGCCGGCGGCTGCAGGTCCAGGGGGCGCGGGGCAGCTGTATGGGCATTGTCCCCGTGGGGGGTAGAGTTTGTGGGCCATGGCTGGGGGTGCGACTGCTGGGGGCTTACAGTGTGTGGGGTGAGGTCCTGGGGTGGGGACCTGCGGGGTCTGGACTGTGCGTCCGCGGGGGTCCCCGGGCAGAGTGTTGTGTGTTGAGGTGTCCTACCGCTTGAGGTGACCAGGGACTAAGGTGCAGCCCGAGTATAGCCTGACATCGCAGGGGACCGGGGGCAGGCCGCTGAGTGTGGAGGGTGGCCCCCAGAGGGACTGCAGCCGGTGTGGCCTCCTACCTTCCAGATGAGCTAACCCCGCGCCCAGCCCTCCTCTTCCTGGGACACCAGAGATTCAGTTTCGCTGCAGGTTCTGGCCCCGCCCCGAACCCACCCCAGGTCCCGCCACTGTTCAGGGCATCCGCAGCACCCCCGCCCCTGGTCTGAACAGCTCCGAGTGCGACTGGGGGCTGGGCCTTCCGCTGAGCCCTTCTGTCGAAGTGTTGCTGCAGAAAGTCTTTTCCCTGTAACTTGGGGAGCGACTAGCCAGGCGCTGGGACTCCGCCCAGGAAGTGACCTGGGCAGACAATGCAAAGCGGCCCATGGGTACCCGCGGTGGGGGAGGCGGGTCAGTTGGGGGGGGTAAGGGGGGTTGTCATCAACCTGCGGGCCTCGTTCAGGGCTCAGAAGAGCAACACTGGGACTCTTGAGTGAAGAGGTCAGTCCTACCCAGGAAGCCAGGCATTGGACAAGGGAAGGCGAGAGGGAGGCATGTGTCCTGGGGAGTCACAGCAAGTCTTGACCAGGGTTGCACTGTGGAGTCATTCATGGGGGACCCCGTGCCAGCCTTGCCTAGTTCCAGAAGCTCACAGTCTCACAATCCTAAACTGGATGTCAGGTAAACCCCAGGCCACCAAGGGACAGGGTCACCAAGACCAGCAGCCTGCAGGGCTCCTATCCCCTGTGTCACTGGCCCAGCAGAGGCTGCTGGTGTCCCAAGCGTCTCAGCGCTCCTGCCCACCTTAATGTGGCCCTGCCTTTCTTCTAGCAAATTTAACTCTGCAACTTGCCACACCCCAAGTTCTTCAAGACTAACAGATAATAAAATTACTATCAGACTGGGGTGGGGATAGATAGCATAATGGTTAAGCAAACAAACTACCATTCCTGAGTCTCTGAAATCCCAGGTTCAATCCTCCACACCTGTGCTCTGGTGAAGAAAAAAAGAAAGAAAAGAAAAGAGAAGAAAAGAAAGTAGTTTAAAAATTACTATCATACTGAAAACAGAAAAACACGTTTAGTAACTATGGGGTGGGGGGAGAAGCAACCTGGATTAACTTCCCACAATAGCTGTGAGGTTGGGGGGCGGTTACCTTCCAGGTAAATGGGGTGTGCCTGCTGGCAGTCTGTGTGTGTGTCTTTCTCTCTCTTTACTCATTTTTATTTATTAGAGACATGAATTGAGAGAGGAGAGGGAGGTAGAGAGGGAGAGAGACAGAGAGACACCTGCAGCCCTGCTTCACCATTCCCGAAGCTCCCCCCACTCCCGAAGGTGGGGAGTGGAGGGACTTGAACCTGGGTCCTTGTGCACTGTAATGTGTGCACTCAATCAGGTTCTCTGCCTGCCTCAGTGACAATCTCCCTGCTGAGAAAGAGGGTCCAGCCTTGCAGATGAAGGTGGTCCAAGGCATGCCCCCCCCAACCCAGAACTCTCTATGAAGAAACCATTTTCCAAACTGTTTCCTGTTACACCTTGGTTTGCCATTCACCCACAGAGAGTGCCAGATGGTCCAGGAGAAAAGCAGGTGGAGCCCTGATATTAGGGACACCCCCCCCCCCCCGCTTCATCAGCCTAGAGCAGGCTAGTCCCTCAGCAGGGATAACCATAATACAGTGGGTATGATATCCTGTAAATCAGATGTCTCTGTCCCCTGTCCCCCTCTCCCTCCCAAATGAGGCACAGGGCAGCTGAGCCCCTGGCCGTGACCCTCACCCAGGGCTCTTATCTCTGGGTGTTGCAGCTTTACCCCCCTCCTCTCCTCTCCCAGCTCTCAGTGCACTCTGCAGGGCAGCAGGGACAGTGAAACTCACCAGGCTCAGTGAAAGTCAGGAAGGCAGGGACAGCTCTGGAAGCCGGAAGAAAACAGAGGGGAGGAGTCTTGGGAGCAGGCCGGGCTGTGAGTGGCCCGTGAGGGTTTCCATTTAACTGGGACTGTCTGACCCCCAGCAGTAATTACTGTTTCCCAGAAAATGAAACTGAAGCTGCACTGGTCACGTGACAGGTAGTGCTGCATATAGTCTGCTGCCTTTGTCCGGCTCTCAGCCTCGGGCTTCAGATCTGCCAGTGGCCACCGCAGCCCTCCTGCCCCGAGGCATGCAGTGCCCATCCTGCCCCTACATCTCCAGAGAGGATGCCAACTTCTGCAGCAACTGCGGACAGAGGCTACGCCCTGCTGCTCCCCAGAAAGGCAAGACCTACTGCATGCTGAGGGGCCTGGGAGCTCAGTGGGGGTGGTGGTGGGAGCCCCCCCCCACACACACCTCCACCTCCTTTCGCAGGAATGGAAACCGTGATCAGCAGGCAGTCAGGTGGACTGAGGTCTTCTGTCACTAGAGAACTCTTTTTAGAAGCCCCTCCCCCCATCCCTACCACCACTACCACAGTGTTGCTCAGCTCTGGCTTATGGTGCTGCTGGGGTTTGAACCTGGAACCTCAGAACCTCAGAACCTCAGAACCTCAGGCATGAATGGGTGTTGTGTAACCCACCGTGGTATTTCCCTTGCAACCCTAGAAGAAGCTCTGATGGGCAGCTTTGTCTTTTGCTGAAAGTGCCTGTGGCTTTACAATTGTTTATCGGTTGGGTTTGGGGGGCAAAACTGCCCCCTAATAGGCCTTGGGGTGTTCAGAGCATGCTGTGTGGGGTTAGGGCTTTCCACAAGCCTTTCCTGGCCAGGGCCTGCCTGTTGGAGCCTGCAGAAGGAACTAGCTCTCTGTCCTCCTCTTTTCTGCTGCCTGTGCACCGTATGTGTGTGTGTGGGGGAGGGGTGGCAGGGAGTAGGTGTGGGCAGGCAGGAAGTCTGATAAACAGTTGGTTTATTTTGTTTTTTCCTCACCAGGTTATTGCTGGGGCTCAGTGCTTGCATGGCTCCTCCATTCCTGGTACACTCTTTCCTTTAGAGAGAGTGAGAGATAGAGAGAGGTAGAGAGGGAAGACAAACACCACTGCTTGTGAAGCCTTCCCCTGCAGGTGGGACCCTGGTGCTTGAACCCAGGTCCTTGAACACAGTAATGCATGAGCACTATCAGGTGAGCCACCTCCTTGCACTGCAGCTGATTCTTGTTTCACTGGTTTTCATAGTGAGGGAGGAGCTTGGAGTGAGAGTCAGACTGGCAGCCTCTCTGCTTTCTTCCAGGTCATGGGACCCCCCTGTCACTGGTGGCTACAGTGGCTGTGGGCTCCTTACCTGGAGCCATCCCTGGTCACTTGACCATCTGCCTGTGTGGAAGGATGTTTAGACAACCCAGAGATGACAATAAACAAAACAGAACAGTCTGTGGGCCTTCTCTGCACCAAGTAATAATGTGCTCATCTTAGAGGCAGGAGCTGTCTGTCTTTATTTTTTATTTGTGTGAAGGGTTGGGGGAGAATCAGAACATCACTCCAGTACATGTGATGCAGTGGATTGAATTCGGGACCTTTTAGTTCCCCATTTCCCAGGAGCACAGAAAGGCTAAGTGACTTCCCCGTGTTCACACAGCTGGTAGAGACAGACAGTGAGGGACCTGCTCCCCCAGGGGTAGAGGGTGGTGGAGGTCTTGCTGGCTCAGAGAGGAGGGAGGAGAGGAGGGGTGTGGAGACACACAGCTCTGCCATGCTGCCCACCTGGCTGGGTAGGTGAACTCAGCCTGAAGTGTGGGGCTTGGGAATCAGAGCTGATCACGGGCACCTTCAGAAATGGGGCTCCTTGTCCAGCAGCCCTGGGGGGGATTGAGGAGAGCCTTCATTGGGTCTCTGGTCATTTGGGTAAAGGGGTACCCCTACACTGGCTCTGTAAAGGGGCTCCAGGATGCACAGATGCCCCCCCTTTCCCTTTCACTGGCTGGCCTTTTACACACAGCTGGGAGAAACCTGCTCACCCCAGAGCAGGAAGAAATGGAGGTCTGGGGCCCATGATCCCCATCTTTCTCTTCTCTTATTTTCCTCTTCTTTTAAAGATTTTATTTATTTATTAATGAGAAAGATAGGAGGAGAGAGAAAGAACCAGACATCACTCTGGTACATGTGCTGCCAGGAATTGAACTCAGGATGTCATGCTTGAGAGTCTAGTGCCTTAGCTACTGTGCCACCTCCCAGACCACAATGGTCCCCATCTTTCCACAGCACCCCAATAAGTCCCCCTCTACTAGAGGCTGACCCTAGAGTGACTCCCAGGGGGTGTTGTCCCTCTGGAAAGTAGGGGTGATTGTCCACCTGGTTGGGGACCTCTGTGGGACCCATCACTCTAGGGAGACATCCGGCCTCTCCCAGATGCTGGTGCCCCCACCATGCCCAGGGTGGGAGGCCACTGAGAGTGCTGGCAGGTGGCCCAGTGCTGCTCCTGGAGCCATGTTCATCCCCCCCACTGCCCCCCCCCCCCATCGCTTGCAGCAGTGCAGGACGAAGTATGTGTCCCTGTGAGTGATAATCTCTGACAGGGAGGGGCAGGGTTCAAGTGCTCCTGGAGAGCTGTTTCCTGCCTCTGCCAGAGCCTTAGCAGTTCAGGAATAGAAACCGAAACCCCTGAGCCGATGCAGGGGTGTCACTATCAGCCAGGGCTGTGGAGGCGCAGGAGCAGTACAGCTATCTCCAGGCACAGGCCTTCTGGGACTGAACCTGGGGGGTGGGGGCAGAGAACACTCAGATGCTCAGATAGAGTTGTGGGGAGGGAGTGTGTGGAAAGTTCCAGATTGTTCTGGCTTTGCTAGGGGGCATATTTGTCAAGGGTGATGTTGGGGTGTCCAGTGGTGCGGGACTTTGGCTACAGTAGGACCAAGGAGAGAGGTGGCAGGAATCCTGTCTACTTGAAGTCCTCATAGCTGGGCTGACAGGGGTTAGTAGCTGGTGTCACAGGTTTGGGAAAGGATGCACAAAAGACCAAGTATGTAGAGAGACAAAGGGAAGTTCTTCTTCTTCTAGCGTTTGCCCTTCTTCCGTAGCCAGTCAACAGCGTCAGGTAGAGCCTGATGTAAAGTTTCGAGACCTCCTTTGAATCTGGAGAGGTTATAAAACATAACTAGAGACAAGAGAGTTGGGCGGTAGCACAGTGGGTTAAGCACACGTTGTACAAAGTGCAAGGGTCGGTTAGGATCCCAGTTCAAGCCCCCCAGCTCCCTACCTGCAGGGGAGTCACTTCACATGTGGTGAAGCAGGTCTGCAGGTGTCTCTCTGTCTCTCTTCCTCTCTATCTCGCCCTTCTCTCTCAATTTCTCTCTGTCTCTATCCAATAATAAAAAAAAATAATGAGACAAGAGACACTGTGCAGAAGGCAGAGAAGTCAGCTGCCTTGGAGATAAAGAACCATGGAGTTTCTATAAGGAATCTCATAACTTTAAAAGTTTTTTTCTGTGGTTTGGGAGGTGGCTCAGTGGATGAAGTCCTGAGTTCGGTCCCCGGCAGCACATCTACCAGAGTGATGTCTAGTTCTTTCTCTCTCTCTCCTCCTATCTTTCTCATAAATAAATAAAATCTTTTTTTTTTTAAAGTTATTTTTATTTTTTTTCCTTTTTTTTTTTTTTTAACCAGAGCACTGCTCAACTCTGGCTTATGGTAGTGCAGGGGATTGAACCTGGGACTTTAGAGCCTCAGGCATGAGAGTCTCTTTGCATAACCATTATGCTGTCTACCCCTACCCTCTTCTTTATTATTGAGAGGAGAAGGAGGAGAAGGGGGAGGAGGAGGGAGGAGGGGAGGAGGGAGGAGAAGGGGAGGAAGAAGGAGAAGGGGAGGAGAAAGGAGAAGGGGAGGAGGAAGAGGGGAAGAGGAGAAGGGAGAATCAGAGCATGGCTCTGGCACATGCAGTGCTAGAATTGAATGCAGGATCTCATGCTTGAGAGTCAAATGCACTTATCCACTGCACTTCCTGGCCACAATAACAGGCTGAGTGCCTTTTGCCCCTGTCTGCTCTCTCCTGCCTAATCCTGCAAACCTGCTGTCTTGTGCTTGGGCAAGTGTGTGTGGGGGGTGGGGTAGGGGTGGGAGTGTGTGTCTTTTCTCTTTGAAGGTAGTGGCTGGTCCTCCATGTTCTGCTTGGCTAGGTGTATGTCCCAAGGGGAGGACATGAGAAAAACCACAACTGCACGTAATGGAAGATGGATGGTGTAGGCTGAGAGCAGGATGTGTTGGGGATGGTGTGGTCAGTTTGCCTCCTCTCCTTCTTTGAGGCTGTTATGGTGAGGGTGGGGTACCAGGTCGAGAGGTGTCCCACCTTCAGAGCCCGAAAATTGTGTCAGGGGATGCCATTCTGAGTGATGTATTTCTTCCTACCCTTCCTCTCCCTACCCCTCCCCTCCCCTCCCCTCTCCTCCTCCCCCCCCCTTTTTTTTCTTTTCTTCCTTTTTCTCTGTTCTCCAAATCTTCTTGCAGGTGTTTTTATACTAGAAAAGAATGAGGTCAGCAGTGCTCCCACTCCCTTCCACTCTTTAGAGTTTAGTAGAAGGCTGGGGCATGGGATGGGAGATCCAGAAGCTGCGTTGTAGCAGTGCAGCGGGGTTCTAGTTGCAGTGGTGAGGTGACCCATTAGGGAAGGAATCATCCTGACTTGGGGGACAGTGGGCCTGGAGTCAGTCCCTTGCCCCTTCCCCTGTGAGAGTGGCTGAGGTCCTGTCTTGGAAGCAGTGAGATCAGAGAATTGAATTTTTTTTTTCCAGCCTAGTTCTTTTGTATAAAAGGAAAATCTGCTTCATTTACACTAGGAATCTCAGTATTCCTAGTATATTCATTTTTTAATTTCTGGGGCTGGGTGGTGGCACACCTAGTTAAGCACACACATTATAATGCGCAAGGACCCAGGTTCAAGCCCCCAGTCCCCACCTGCAGGGGGAAAGCTTCACGAGTGGTCAAGCAGGGCTTCAGGTGTCTCTGTCTCTCTCCTTCTCTATCATCCCTTTCCCTCTCAATTTCTGGCTGTCTCTATCCAATAAATAAATAATATAAAAAAGAAATAAAAAATAGTAATAATAATTAAAAAATTAAAAAAATTGCCACCAGGGTTATTGTCTGGTGCCAGCACATTAAATCCACCATTCCTGGTGACCATTTTTCTTTTCTATTCCTTACCTTTCTTATTTATTTATTTATTCCATTTGATAGGACAGAGAGAAATCGAGAGGGGAGTGAAGACATTTGCCATACTCCTGGCCAGCCATGCATTAGGCACCCAGGAGAGACTAAGACAACACATAGGAGGCTGGTAGAGGTGCAGCTGGCTGAGTGCACGTGTTACAGTGTGCCAGGACCTGGTTTCAAGCCGCTGGTTCCCACATGCAAGTGGGGAAGCAGGTCTCTCTACCTCCCCCTCCCTCTCAATTTCTCTTTGTTTCTATCCAATAATAAAAAAATAATAAGTAAACAAACAAATAAAAAAGAGAGTAAGTCAGCATGCACCTTTACCAGCAGGTGGGAACTGGGGGCTTGAACTCTAGTCCTTGAACTCTAGTTAGTTACAACCCATTGTAACGTGTCTTATACCAAGTCTACCACGGCCCTACCCTCTCATCCCCCTTATTTTATTTTATTTTATTTTATTTTTTAGAATTTTTAAAATTTATTTATTCATGAGAAAGAGTAGAGAGAGAAAGAACCAGACATCACTCTGATACATGTGCTGCTGGGAATTGAACTCAGGATCTCATGGTTGAAAATCCAATGCTTTATCTACAGTGCCACCTCCCGGATCACTTTAAAAATTTTTTTTATTTGTACAACACACATCAGACAAGTGGCTGACATCCAACATCTATACAGAATTGGTACAGATACAAAAGAAGCAAAAATAACCCAATAGAAAAGTAAGCAAAAAAAAAAAAGTAAGCAAAAAAACTAAATAGTTTTCTAAAGAAGAGATACACATGGCCCACAGACACATGAAGAAATGATCCACTTCACTTATCATTAGAGAAATGCAAATTAAAACTATACCGAGATACCATCTCATACCTTAGAGAATGGCTTATATCAACAAACCAGGGAATGATAGGTGTGGAGAAAAGGGAACTCTGCTTCCCTGCTGGTAGGAACACAAACTGGTACAGCCCCTTTGGAAGACTGTATAGAGAGTCCTTAAACAAATAAAAATGAAAATACCTTATGATCCAGCAATACCACTCTTGGGCATTTATCTAGTGAACACTCAAGCACTAAAATTAGAAGGGACATATGCACCCCTATTTCATAGTTACATTATTCACAGTAGCCAAAGAGTGGAAGCAGCCTAGATGCCCATCATCATCAGATGACTGGCTAAAGAAGTTATGGGGTAGGAGTCGGGCGGTAGCGCAGCGGGTTAAGCACACAAGGCCCGGCTTAAGGATCCCAGTTCAAGCCCCCGGCTCCCCACCTGCAGGGGAGTCACTTCACAGGCAGTGAAGCAGGTCTGCAGGTGTCTTTCTCTCCTCCCTCTGTCTTCCCCACCTCTCTCCATTTCTCTCTGTCCTATCTAACAACAACAACATCAATAACGACAATAACTACAACAATAAAACAGCAAGGGCAACAAAAGGGAATAAATAATAAAATATTTTTTTAAAAAAGAAGTTATGGGGTATATATTCCATAGAATACTATTCTGCAATTTAAAAAGACAATATTGTGTCCTTTGAGATAAAATGGATGGACTGGAGGTGATTATGCTTAGCAAACCAAGTCTTTTAATTAATTAATTAATTAATTTTCCCTTCTGTTGCCCTTGTTTGTTGTTGTAGTTATTGTTGTTGTTATTGATGTGAAGTGACTCCCCTGAAGTGGGGAGCCAGGGTCTCGAATGGGGATCCTTCTGCTGGTCCTTACGCTTTGGGCCACCTGCACTTAACCCGCTACGCTATTGCCCGACTCCCGCAAAATAAGTCTTATCTTCCCTTCCTCTCTCAATTTCTCTGTCCTATCAAACAAACGAAAATACTTAATACAGGATATATATATATATATATATTTGATTTTTCCTCCAGGGTTATTGCTGGGGCTCAGTGCCTGCACCGTGAATCCACTGCTCCTGGAGGCCATTTTTCCCCCTTTTGTTGCCCTTGTTGTTGTAGCTTTGTTGTGATTATTATTGTTGTTGTTGATGTCGTTCATTGTTAGATAGGACAGAGAGAAATGGAGAGAGAAGGGGAAGACAGAGGGGGGGAGAGAAAGATAGACACCTGCAGACCTGCTATGCAAGTGTGGAGCTGGGGGCTCGAACCGGGATCCTTACACCGTAAAAAATTTTTTTAAAAGACTTTCTTTGGCAGGGGAGATAGCATAATGGTTATGTAAACAGCCTCTCATGCCTGAGGGTCCAATGTCCCAGGTTCAATTCCCAGAACCACCATAAGCCAAAACTGAGCAGTGCTCTGGTGTTTTGGTGTTTCTCTCTCTCAAAATAAAATAAATAAAATATTTTAAAATACTTTATATATATATATATGTATATAATTTTATTTTATCTTATTTTTTAGAGAGATGCAGAAAGAGACACACACATACACACACAGAGAGAAACACCAGAGCGCTGCCCAGCTCTGGCTTATAGTGGTGGTGGTGGTGGGATTGAACCTCAGGCATGAGAGTCTGTTTGCATAACCATTACGCTTCTCCTCCTTTTGTTTTGTTTTATTTATTGGATAGAGACAGCCAGAAATTGAGAGCGTAGGGGAGATAGAGAGTCCTGCTTTACCACTTGCTAAGCTTTCCCCCTGCAGATGGGGACTGGGGGCTGGAACCTGGGTCCTTGAGCATTGTAACATGTGCACTCAACCAGGTGCGCCACCACTCGGTCCTTTTTTTTTTTTTTAAAGATTTTATTTATTTATTCATTTTTTTTATGTTTTTGTTACCCTGGTTGTTTTACCATTGTTGTGGTTATTATTATCATTGTTATTGATGGCATTGTTGTTGGACAGGACAGAGAGCAATTAAGAGAGGAAGGGAAGACAGAGGGGGAGAGAAAGACACCTGCAGACCTGCTTCAACGCCTGTGAAGTGACTCCCCTGCAGGTGGGGAGCCAGGGACTTGAACTGGGATCCTTCCGCAGGTCCTTGCACTTTGAGCCACGTGCTCTTAACCCACTGCGCTACCACCTGACCCCCAAGATTTTATTTATTAATGAGAAACATAGGGAAAGAAAGAGAGCCAGACATCACTCTGGTACATGTGCTGCCGGGGATTGAACTCAGAACCTCATGCTTGAGAGTCCACTGCGCCACCTCCTAGACCAGTATTCTTTGTTTTTTTTTTTAATTAAAAAAAATTTTTTTAATTATTTACTTATTTGTTGCCCTTGTTGTTGTAGTTATTATGGTTGTTGTTGGATAGGATAGAGAGAAATGGAGAGAGGAGGGGAAGACAGAGAGGGGGAGAGAAAGATAGACACCTGTAGATCTGCTTCACCGCCTGTGAATCGAGGGCCCTACAGGTAGGGAGCCGGGGCTAGAACTGGGATCCTTACACTGGTCCTTGCGCTTTGTGCCACCTGTGCTTAACCACTGCACTACCGCCTGACTCCCACTTTTTTTAAAAAAAATTATTTATTTATTCCCTTTTGTTGCCCTTGTTGTTTTATTGTTGTAGTCATTATTATTATTGATGTTGTTGGATAGGACAGAGAGAACTGGAGAGAGGAGGGGAAGATAGAGAGGGGGAGAGAAAGACAGACACCTGCAGACCTGCTTCACTGCCTGTGAAGCGACCCTCCTACAGGGGAGCCAGGGGCTAGAACCAGGATCCTTCCATGGATACGTGCGCTTAACCTGCTGCGCTACCGCCCAACTCCCCTTTGTTTGTTTTAACCAGAACACTGATCAGCTCTGGTTTATGATAGTATAGGGGGATTGAACCTGGGACTTTGGGGCCTCAGGCATGAGAACCTCTTGAAATAGCTATTCTCATATTTTGCATGATAGACCTTAAAATAAATAAATAAAATAAAAAAGATAGGGATGGGGCCGTGTGGTGGTGCCCCTGGTTGAGCACACACATTATAGTGTGCAAGGACCCAGGTTTGAGCCCCCAGTTCCACCTGTGGGGGGGAAGCATTGTGAGTGGTGAAGCAGGACTGGAGGTCTCTCTCTCTCTCTCTCATCCCCTTCCCTCTCGATTTCTGTCTATCCAATAAATAAATAAAGATAATTAAAAAAAGATAGGGATGGACATTACTTAATGCTCAGAGGATCAGTCAATCAAGAGGACTTAACAATTATTAACATCTATGCACTCAGTGAGAGGCCATCTAAATAAACATCTACTGAAAGAGCTACAGCAATATAATAAGCAATATAAGCAACACAGTAATAGTAGGGGATTTCAACATCCCACTCTCTTGACAGATCATCTAGTCAGAGAATCAATAGAGAAATGAGGGAATTAAATGAAGAGATAGATAAACTAGAACTATTGGATATTTTTCTTTTTTAATTATATTTTATTTATTTATTATTGGATAGGGACAGAGAGAAATTGATAGGGGAGAGGGAGATAGAGAGGGAGAGAGACAGAGAGACACCTGCAGCCCTGCTTCACCACTTGTGATGCTTTCTCCCTGCAGGTGGGGACCAGTGGCTTGAACCTGGGTCCTTGAGCACTGTAATGTGAATGCTTAACCAGCTGTGCCGCTGCCTGACCCCCCCATTGGATATTTTTCATTCATTCATCTCAAGAAACTGGAATACACATTCTATTCAAGTCTATCTCAAGACTGTGTGTTGAGGAACTGGGTGGTGGTGCACCTGGTTGAGTGTACATGTTACAGTGCTCAAGGACCAGAGTTCAAGCCTCTGGTCCCCACCTGCAGGGGGAAAGCTTTGCAAGTGGTGAAGCAGGGCTACAGGTGTCTCTGTCTCTCTCTCCCCCTTCCCTCTCGATTTCTGGCTGTCTCTATCCAATAAAGGTAGTAAAAAATTTTTTTTTAAATAAAGACTGTGTGTTGAGCCACAAAGACAGTGTCAACAAATTCAAGAGCATTGAAATCATCACAGGCTTACCTCAAATTTAGTAATATGTGCACTTAATCGAATGTGCCAACCAGCTTCCAACATCTTCTCAAATTTAGGACCTCAGGGTTAAGAGCCCAACACTAGGCTACCCCCAGGCCATTTTCTTCCTACCTTTTAGTTGCCATTTCTTTGGGTGGTGGAGATGGGGCCTGAGACCTGAACATTTCGTCTCTAGTTAAATTCTCCTTCTAGCTTCTGGGAGGGTGGGAGGTGTTCTCCCTGCCCCTCCCTGAGAAATTCAGCCCTTTATATTCAGGCCCAGCTGGTGAAGGGGCTAGACTCTGGGAAGCTTCAGTGGGGTGTGGAGGCCCAGGTAGGTGTAGGGTTGGGCACCCTACAGACAGGTTCCATGTGTGTGCGTGCGCACATACTGGGGGGGTGGGCTTCAAGTTCTTAGAAACTTGGACCCACGTGCAAGGACTTGGGGAAGCTCAAGAATGTCACACCTGGGTAAGGGGTATATAGTCTAATGGTTCTGCAAAGAGACTCTCCGGCCTGAGGCTCCAAAGTCCCAGGTTCTATCCCTGGCACCACCAAAAGCCAGATCTGAGCAGTGTTCTGGTAAATAAGATAAAAAATGTATATATTTTTTAAAAGGGTGAAAGGGTGTCACTAGTAGGTCCCCAAGTCAGGTGGTGGTGGGGTGGTTCTCAGGCCAGGGGAGGTATATCCCAGCTCTGATATCCTGGTGCAGCTGTGACTTACATATCTCTCTGGCTCACAGCCCCAAACCCTGAAATTTTTTCAGTGTGATGGGTACTTAGAATGTCTTTGTTAAAGTGGGGGGGGGGGGGAAGAAATGTCTTTGCTATGTGAATGAGGTGATTTGGGCCTGTGCCCCGGCCAGCGGGGCAGTGAACAGGGGCTAGGAACCTCGGGACCTGGAATGACAGGGACAAGAGACATGAAAGAATGACAGCAAGACAGGATTCTGATCAAGCTGCAAAATTTTATTGTGTTCACAGGCATTATAAGGCTTTGGGGAAGGGGGGGAGTGCTGGAGGAGGAGGAGGGGGGGAGCAATTATCAAAGTGGAATGTTCTTTGCAACATACAATGGCCGAAACCATGTTTGTTACCACAACTATGTGTTGTGTCACTTGATTTCTGATAAATGGTCTACTTGAGGGGAAATGGTCTGCCCGTGGGGGAAATGAAAACTTGTCTCGAGGGCTTCCATTGTTTCAAAGCTTATCAAGCAGAGAAATGGCTCCTGGCAGGCCTGGGTTGGGTAGGGGGGCAGCTAGAGATTACAGTGACTGGAAGGTCACAATGTCTAGCTTCACTCCTGGCTCTAGCCCCAACTCCACCCCCACGCCTCCTAGACCACTGGGGAGGTTGGAGGCTGAAGTTTGTTGCCCCCAGGCCAGGAGTTTAATGTATCTTGCTTCTGTTTAGGAAGTTTTCTGACCGTGAAGGTGCAGACTACAAATAGACAAAGTGACAGAAAAGCTTCTACGTTTTATTAGGGTGAGGTTTGGGGGTCTGAAATGTTATTAGCTTTTGGTGTTACATTCTCCTAGAGTTACTGCTTAATAAGCCTTTGTCCTGTTTAATCTCATTCATTTACTGGTATGGAGGCAGAAGTCTGTGTTGGGTGGAGCTTGCTCCATGGGGAAGGGACAGGGCCCTCTAGCAACACTCCCAAGCTTGGATTCCAGACCTGTTGCAGGGGAGCAGGAAGGAAAAGGGCAAAGGGCTAGAGGTCCCCTTTAGGCTTCGCTGATAGGGTTCTGGGCAGACATCTATATGGGAGAATTACAAGACAGTTGGCTGTGTTTCAGGGATAGAAAAAGAGAAAGTACTCAGTTTAGAGGCATGTAGGAGAGAGAGGGTGGGGGGAGAGGCAGGTCCTGATTTCTACATTTTATTTTATTTTGCCTTCAGGGTTATCACTGTGGCTCGGTGCCTGCACTATTAATCCACTGCTCCTGTGGCCATTTTTTCCCAATTTTTTTAATAAGATGGAGAGACATTGAGAGTGGAGAGGAAGATGGAAAGGGAGAAAGATAGACACCTGCTTTACCACTTGTGAAGCGAACCTCCTGCGGGGGGTTGGGGGGGAGCTGGGTGGCTTCACATTATGTGAGCTTAACTCAGTGCGCCACTTCCCGGCCTCCTCTTCTACCTTTTATAGTGGGCTCAGGTGATTAACCTTAGCCACTGTTTCCGGGTGCTCACATCTGAGGACACCTGCATTTTATTACCCTAGCAGTCACGTGCAGAAAGTTGCTGGTCCAGGATGCAGACATGTTATCCACAGGCCCCTCTTCCAGGCTCCCTCCAGGTGCAGGGGAAGGGGTTGCTAATGTCCTTCCTCCAGGAGCCTTTCCCTAAACAGTCTCTTTCCCTAGACAGCCTTTCACTAACACTGTCTCTTGAGGTGGTCTGGTAGCTGGGGTTTTTATGGCCCAGGTTTTTGAAACGATTTAGCTTATCAGCCTGGCAGAAAGCCATCTTTATAACTGTGTGCCCTGGCAGAAGGGCTGGGAGGGTGCTGACAACACTCAACTCCCTCCTGGTGCCTTGTTCCCGGTAGTCTTCCCCAGACCTCTCTGAATTCTTCTTGAGCCCAGTGATAACCCTGGAGGTAAAAAAACAAAAAAAGACATCTCAAGTGCAAAGACAAAGACTAGCTATCAGCTGCTAGCCTTTCTGAATAAGGGCAGGGCAGACAGCATAATGGTTATGCAAAGAGCTCTCATGCCTGAGGCTTTGAGGTCCTAGGTTCAATTCCTCACCTCCTCTTCACATAACCTTAAACCAGAGCTGAGCATTGCTCTAGTTAAAAAAAAGAAAATGGGTGGGAGTAGATAGCATAATAGTTATGCAAAAGAGACTTATGCCTGAGGCCCAGGTTCAGTCCCTTGCACACTACAATAAATCTGAGCTGAGCAGTGTTCTGGTAAAAAAAGAAAAAAAAAAAAAGAATATAGATCAGACCCCACAGCTGGTAAGATAGAAATATACCCCTGATGCCACCATGGTTAGAGACAGTCCTTGCCTGTTTTCCTAATAGAATGCAATAACTTTTTTTTTTTCCCCCTAGCTGAGCACTCTGGTTTATGGTGGTACAGGGATTGAACCTGGGACCTTGTATCCTCAGGCATTAGAGTGTGTTTGCATAACCATTATGCTACTTACCCCCTGCCTTTTTTAAAAATGAATCTTCTAAAATATTTATTTGTTTATTTTTTATATTTTTTATTTTTTCTTATTTTTTAAATTTCTTTATTGGGGAATTAATGTTTTACATTCAACAGTAAATACAATAGTTTCTACATGCATAACTTTTTCCAGTTTTCCATATAACAATACAACCCCCACTAAATCCTCTGCCATCCTTTTTGGACCTGTATTCTCCCCATCCACCTACCCCTGAGTCTTTTACTTTGGTGCAACACGACAATTCCAGTTCAGGTTCTACTTGTTTTTTCTTTTCTTTTTTTTTTTAAAAAAGATTTTATTTATTCATGAGAAAGATAGGAGGAGAGAGAGAATGAACCAGACATCACTCTGGCATATGTGCTGTCGGGGATTGAACTCAGGACCTCTTGCTTGAGAGTTCAATGCTTTATCCACTGTGCCACCTCCCAGACCACATGTTTTTTCTTTTCTGATCTTGTTTTTTCAGCTTCTGCCTGAGAGTGAGATCATCCCATATTCATCCTATGTTTCTGACTTATTTCACTTAACATGAATTTTTCTTTTTTTTAGATTAAATAGTTTATTTGAGATTTCTGAAAGACTTCTCCTTATCCCATCCCCTCCTCTGAGAGCCTTCCTATTCTTTTTCCTTTTGGGTGTATGGACCCAAGGTCATTGTGGGATGCAAAAGGTGGAAGCTCTGACTTCTGTATTTGCTTCCCCACTGAACATGGGCATTGACTGGTCAATCCATACTCCCAGTCTGCCTCTCTCTTTCCCTAGTAGGGTGGGGCTCTAGTGGGGTTGTCTATCCAGGGAAGTCTAGTAGGCATCATGCCGGCATCAGGAACCTGGTGGCTGAAAAGAGAGTTAACATACAAAGCCAAACAAATTGTTGAACAATCATGGACCTAAAGGCTGGAATAGTGCAGATGAAGTGTTGGGGGGTACTCACTGCAGACTACTGTGTACTTTTCCTTTCAGGTATATATTTTGCCCTAGTTTATGGATACGTGTGAACATATGCTCTATCTCATGGGACCTGGTCTATATCTAGGTTTTGGGACTTTGTTAGGAAATGAACCACCTGTAATGAAATTAAAGAATCCTATGAAAGGAAAGGTCTCACCCGATTAATGAAGCTGAAGGGCTGACATTCCACACCTGAAGTTTCTGGACACAGTCTGAAGTGAAGCATGATGAGGTGGTACTTGTTGCATTGATTAAGTTGGGATCAGCGGATGCAATATTATTTGGTATGAATTGAGAGAAGCATGCAGGAAAGTGTGCCCCACCCTAAGGTTCCAGGACTGGGGGAAATATAGGCCCTATAGTAGAAATGTGAGGTTCCTGCTGTCTTAGGGTTCAAGAAGACAATAGATAGTTATTGTTATAATCACATTATTTAGTAATTGGGTTAACTTTTAAAAATCCCTTTGTTAGGATTTGCTGTATAGTATCCAACGTCACCATTATTTGTATATAGCTGTACTACCAGTTGCTTCTGTTCTCCCTGGTCTAGGCTTTTGAGAGAGTCAACATATCAAAGACTCAACCTATGTATTAAAAAGACTCAGTCTGTGCTTTAAAAAGTTTGAGACATACAATAAATTTTTCTCCTCTCACATTAATTAGTGATTTATATGACTACAAATTAATAGGAGTGTACATAAACACCATTCCCACCACCAAAAGACTGTGTCCATCCCTCCTTCACCCCCCCCTCAACCCTGTGAAGCTGGACATCCACCCTCACCCTAACCCCAGGGTTTTTACTTTGGTGCCTTACTCCAGATTTAGTCAAATCCTGCTTTTAGTTTCCCTTTATGTTCTTCTTTCTCAACTTCTGTTGATGAGTGGGATCATCCCATCTTTATCTTTCTGACTTAGCTCATTTAACATAATTCCTTCTAGCTCCATCCACGATGGGTCAGAGAAGGTGGGTTCATTGTTCTTAATAGCTGCAAAGTATTCCATTCTGTATATAATACCACAGCTTTCTCAGCCACTCATCTGTTGTTGGGCACCTGGGTTGCTTCCAGGTTTTAGCTATTACAAATTGTGCTGCTATGAACATAGGTGTACACATACCTTCTTGGTTGGGTGTTATGAAGTCCTTGGTGTATATCTCCAAGAAAGGAATTACTGGGTCATAAGGAAGGTCCATGTCTAGCCTTGTGAGAATTCTCCAGACTGCTCTCCACAGAGGCTGAACCAGTTTACATTCTCACCAGCAGTGCAGAAAGGTTCCTCTGTCCTCATAGCCTCTCCAGCATTTGTTGCTGCTGTCCTTTTAGATGTATGCCATTCTCACAGGAGTGAGGTGGTAACTCAATGTTGTCTTTATTTGCATTTCTCTTGACCATCAGCGACCTGGAGCTATTTTTCATGTGTTTTCTAGCCTTTTGGATCTCTTTTGCAGTGAATATTCTGTTCATATCCTCTGCCCATTTTTGGATGGGGTCATTTGCTTTTTTGTTGCTAAGTTTGTTGAGCACTTTGTATGTTTTGGTGATTAGTCTCTTGTCTGATGTATGGCATGTGAAGATCCTCTCCCATTCTCTGAGGGGTCTCCTTGTTTGTGTGATAGTTTCTTTGGCTGTGCAGAAGCTTTTCAATTTGATATAGTCCCATTGATTTGTTTCTGATTTAGTCTTCCTTGCAGTTGGGTTTGTATCATCAAAGATGTCCTTGAGGTCTAGGTGGGAAAGTGTTTCACCAATATTTCCCTCTAAGTATTTGACAGTTTCTGATCTAACATTCATGTCCTTGATCCATTTGGAGTTGATTTTTTATTCTGGTGGAATTTTTCTTCTTTTTTTTATTGTTGTAGTTATTGTTGTTGTTGATGATGTTGTCATTATTAGATAGGACAGAGAGAAATGGAGAGAGGAGGGGAAGACAGAGAGGAGGAGAGAAAGACACTTGCAGACCTGCTTCACTGCTTCTGAAGTGACTCCCCTGCTGGTGGGGAGCCAGGTGTTCGAACTGGGATCCTCCTGCCAGTCCTTGCACTTTGTGTCATGTGTGCTTAACCCACTGCACTACTGCCTGACTCCCTAACATGAATTTTTCAAGGTCCATCCAAGATCAGCTGAAAACGGTGAAGTCACCATTTTTTAAAAAAAATTATTTATTGGGGAATTGATGTTTTACATTTGACAGTATGTATATAGTTTGTACATGCATAACATCTCTCAGTTTTTCATACAACAATACAACACCCACTAGGTCCTCTAAAGGACCTGTATTCTCTCCCGTACCCACCCCAGAGTCTTTTACTTTGGGGCAATACGCCAATTCCAGTTCAGATTCTACTTGTGTTTGTTCTTCTGACCTTGTTTTTCAGCTTCTGCCTGAGAGTGAGATCATCCCATATTCATCCTTCTGTTTCTGACTTATTTCACTTAACATGAATTTTCCAAGGTCCATCGAAGATCAGCTGAAAACGGTGAAGTCACCATTTTTTATAGCTGAGTTACTTCCATCGTGTATATGTACCACAACTTGTTCTTCTATTGTTGGATACCTGGGTTACTTCTAGGTTTTGGCTATTACAAATTGTGCTGCTGGCGGAGGGTAGATAGCATAATGGTTATGCAAGCAGACTCTCATGCCTGAGGCTGCAAAGTCCCAGGTTCAATCCCCCCGCACCATCATAAACCAGAGCTGAACAGTGCTCTGGTAAAAAATAAATAAATAAACAAGTTGTGCTGCTAAGAATATATGTGTACACAGATCTTTGGGGATGGATGTGTTGGGTTCCTTAGGATATATCCCCAGGAAAAGAATTGCAGGATTATAGGGTAGGTCCATTTCTATCCTTCTGAGAGTTCTTCAGACTGCTCTCCAAAAGTGTTGGACCAATTTACATTCTCACTAATAAATAGTTTCTTTACTGTATGTTGCCTTTCTCTCTCCTGGATCCCTTGTGCATTGCCAGCTGGAAGACTTGTGTCTTCAAGTAAGGACTTGGGGGCTCACATGAGAAGCAGAGGGTGGGCATATGGGCCTGAGCCCTTACCCTGGGAGGTCTGCTGATGCATTCAGGGCAAGTAGTGTCAAATTGAGTTCATTTACTGGTGCAGTGATACCTACCCTCTCTACACATCTTGGAAAATGAGTGTCAGCAAGAAGCAAGAGTGGAGACAGAGAAGGCTGCTGGAAAAAGGAAAATTGTCTTTTCCAAAGACAGGATGAGGGCTGCTAGACTCAAGACTCCAAATGGCCTTGAGGGTGTTTATTTATTTATTTATGTAAAATATTTTATTTATTTATTTGATAGAGTCAGACATTGAGAGGGAGGGAAGAGATAGAGAGACACCTGCAGCCCTGATTCACCACTTGTGAAGTTTCCTCCCTGCACGTGGGGACCTGAGTCCTTGCACATGATCACTTGTGCACTCAACCTGTTGAATGGACACCCAGCTCTGAGGGTGTTTAAAGCCCCAGGAGAGACAAATGGGGAGGAGGGAGCTGGGGAGGAAGGAGCTGTTTGTTCCTCCCAGAGATGTACAGTCATCAGCCTGGGAAGTTAAGCATTGCTTATCTCTGTATGGGTGCATAAGGACATGGGAAGGAACTGGGACAATGCATAAAGCCCCAGCTCTTGACAAGAAGCCCCGAGTGATGGTGCTGGCGCAGCAAGGCCAGATGGCATAATGGTGATAGCCTCCTTAAAGGCCAGTTCTGTAGCTCCTGGCCCCCAGGGTGTGGGGTTCATATGTTGTTGCAGGGGGAAGGGACACGGTGATTTCAATAGACTGCCTCCTGGGCCTAAAGCCATCACTCCACCATCTTATAGCTTATCAGGTGGATTTCCCAGGCCCACTATGGCTCGAGTACATGTGATTTGATAAGAGAAAGAGTGGGAGCCTGTGATGCCTCTGTGACCTGTGGCCCCAGAGTGAGACTCGCCAGTGGATGGAGAGATAGGTCAGATCCTGGAGCTGGTAGGTGGGAGGAATGCAAACGCTCTGCCCTTGAAGTGGTGCAGTGGGTAGATTGTTGGGCTCCCAGCATCACATGTGCCAGGGGGATGCTTTGGCTTATGCTCCATCTCTCTTTTTCCTCCCTTCCCCCCTCTCTCTCCATCTTGTATAAACTCCCAATAGGAGGAGAGATGGTAAATTACCTTTGGAATGGGGGAAGGAGCTGTTTCTTTTTGAAACTTGGTATTGTCTGTTTCCTGAGGCAATGCAGCGTCCTGGGTTTGAATGCTGCCACATGGGAGAGCTTGTCTAGGTTGATGCTACCCCCAAAGTTCACAGGGGAACACCCACAGGTGGTCACAGGCTGTGCCTGTTATTCCCCAGTGAAAAGCCTACCTGGAAGAGTGGGTAGCTGCCACCATCCCGTGTGTGTTACCTTGGAAGGAGGCTGACAGCCCTTCCCCGCACACACACACCTACTCCAGGAGGCAGCTACTAGCTTGGAATCTGAACATTTGCACAGGCTTGGTGGTTACTGGCATCTGGCCCCTACTGACAGTGTGAAGCCATGGCTCTATTTCCCCCAGTGCCAGACCAGATCAGGCTCACCCCTGGCTACACAGAAAACTAATCCTGGCAGCATAGGGCCTTGCAGACAGGGGAGTCACTTCACAGGTGGTGAAGCAGGTCTGCAGGTGTCTATCTTTCTCTCTCCCTCTCTGTCTTCCCCGCCCCTCTCCATTTCTCTTTGTCCTATCTAACATTGAAGACATCAATAACAACAACAATAACTCCAACAACAATAAAAAATCAACAAGGGCAACAAAAGGGAAAATAAAATAAATATAAGAAAAGTTAAAGAAAAATGAGTACAGGACGAGAGAGACAGAGACCAGAGCACTACTCAGTTCTGGCTTAAAGGAGGTCCCAAGGATTGAACTTGAGGCCTCTGAAACCTCAGGTTTGCAAACTAGTATGTGATGGGTGGATTGAAGGCACAGGAGTAGGAGGGATGGTCTGTTTGAGCAGCCTTTGTGATCTCTCTGATGGGTGGGAGTGGGAGAGCCAGTCTCTGTGAGGGTTGGTGGCCCCGCTGCTAGGAAGGCCTGTCTGTTGGTCCTGCACCCAGAAGGTTCTAGATCTTTTTATCACAGTTGTTTGCTGAGCCCAGAGACTGACTTTGTGTGTTCTGCCTTTGCTGTGAAGGCCATGGCCCCCAGCTGCCGTCAGCCCCGCAGGAGGAGATGAAGAGTGAACAAGAGTTGAAGGAGGAAGGTGGTACTTTTGCTTCCCTGTCATCAAATGACTGGCAAGAAATCCCAGAAGAATCTGGCTCCTGGAGCCTCCAGACAGTGAGTAGCTGGGCCAGGGACTGGCTCCAACCTGTCCTCTCAGAAGCTGTTTCTTGCTGTGTCTCTCTTGGAGTTCTCATGGAGTTTTCTGAGGACAGCCTCGCTGCACAGCTAGCTTATGGATCCACTGGGCAGTGTTGACTTCTCTGTGGTGTCTGGAGTCCTGTCTTTCTGGGGTCCAGTGGCCTGGCTGCAGTGGACACTTGCGTCTCTTACATGTGCATGTGGCTCTGCTCTGGCCTCTGCATGGAGGGTGCGTCCTGAGGTGCCTTGTAGTGTCTAGGATGGAGGCTACTTGTGAGGCAAGCTGCCTCTCTCTTGGCTCCTTAAGGCAAGGTCCTCAGAGTCCTTGCTGGGGCAGGTGCAGGCTCAGGGAAGTGGGGAGGGCAGGCTCTTTGGTTCAGGGTCTACTTGATGGGAGCCTGAGTGCTGTGTTCACCTGACTGGCAGCTGCTTTTCCTCTAGCTTTCACTCATTCCTTATAGAGTTAGGTCACTGCAAAGAGATGACAAGCTGTAGTGTGTGTGTGTATGTGTGTGTGTGTGTGTGTAGCTGTGTGTTTTCTTTTTAAATAATTGTATTATTATTATTATTATTATTATTATTATTATTTTTACCAGAGCTCTGCTCAGCTCTGGCTTATAGTGTTGTGGGGGATTAAATTTGGGACTTGAGAGCCTCAGGAATGAAAGTCTTTGCATAACCATTATACCCCCACCCGAATATTGCATTATATATCTATCTGTTTATTTATTTATATATATTTTTTATTTATTTACTTTTTTGTAAATACAATAGTTTGTGCATGCATAACATTCCCCAGTTTCCCATTTAACAATACAACCCCCACTATGTCATTTATCATCCTTCATGGACCTGTATTCTCCCCACCCACCCACCCCAGAGTCTTTTACTTTGGTGCACTATCTGTTTATTTTTTTACCAGAGGACTGCTTAGCTCTGGTTTCTGGTGGTGCTGGGGATTGAACCTGGGACTTCAGAGCCTCAGGCATGAGAGTCTCTTTGCATAACCATCATTTTTTCTACCCCAGATACATTTCGTTTTATTTTGTTTACCAGAACACTGCCCAGCTTTGGTTTATGGTGGTCCTGGGGATTGAACCCGGGAATTTGGAGCCTCAGTCAGGAGTCTTTTTGCATAACCATTATGCTATCTTACTCACCCTTATTTATTTTGAATGAAATAGAGAAACAGAGAGAAAGAAGAGGTGGAGGAGGGGAGAGAGAGGGAGACAGAGAGATACCAAACCACTGCTCAACTCTGCCTTGTTATGGTGCTGAGGATTGAACCTGGGACTTTGGAACTTCAGTCATGAAAGTGTTGCAGACTATTATGCTGTCTCCCCCACCATGTGTGTGTGTAGAGGGGTTGAGGAATCATAGTCAAATACTTGAGGGAATTTTTAGAAGATTTCAGGGTCTAACCTAGCTTACAGGTGTGTGACTGATCTCAGAGACAATGAACACAATTCAGATTGAGTAGTTGCAAAGGTGCAGGGGCTGGGAGATGGCTCACCAGTTAGAGCACCTGGTTTTCCACACATATGGACCTGGATTTGACCCCCTGGAATCATATAGGGGCTCCATGCATAGCAGTGTGTGGGGGGGCTTTACAAATGGAGTAGTGCTAAAAAATATATATAGTTCTTGGAGGCCAGATGTTGGCACACCTGGTTAAACACTCACATTATAGTCGCAAGGACTCAGGTTCAAACCCTTGGTCCCCACCTGCAGGGGGAGAGCTTCACGATCAGTGAAGCAGGGCTGTAGGTATTTCTCTGTCTCTCTCCCTCTATATTTTCCCTTCCCCTCTCAATTTCTCTGTCTCTATCCAATAATAAATAAACATATATTTAAAAAAACAAATGGAATAGTGCTGTGATGTCTCTTCTCTATCTCTCTGTCTGTATCTCAAATTCTTTTATAAAGTTAAATAAGTCCCCCAGGAGCTGTGGAAGTACCCATGCACAAAGTTCTGGCATCAAAAACAAAAAGCAACAAAAGTACAATTTTTTTTTCTCTTTACATGTCTACCACACTAACAACCTTAAATTGGTCAGGTTGTACATTTGTAAATACATATTTATTCTAAACAATTTGGATTTATTTATCTATTTTTTTTGGGTTTATGTTGGAGAAACCACAGCACTGCTCCCTCAGAGCTGCCTGGTGCTGTCCATGTGCTCATGTGACAGCTTGAGGCCCCAGGAAATGGTGGACAAGGGAACTAACTCACTCCCACAGCCTGTTCCTGCAGAGAAACACTCCCCAAACAGGAGCAAAATTCAAAGAATGATATTTTTTGTGGGGTGGGGGTGGGGAGGTGTGTGTCCCTGAACCCTGAAAGCTTTGGAAGTTTTGAAGGCAAAGAAACAAGTCTGCTTCCTGCAGAGGAAAGTCCCAGGGCGGCTGACAGTGGACATGCTGGAATCCTGGGATGAGATGCTTGAAGAGAGCCTCCTTTTATCGTTCTTTTTGTTTCGTTTTGCCTCCAGGGCTATTGCTAGGGCTTGGTGCCTGCACTATGAATCCACTGCTCTTGTGACCATTTTTATTTGTATTTATTTATTTATTTTTTGGATAGGACAGACAGAAATAGAGAGGGGGAGAGCAAGACACCTGCAGCCCAGTTTCACTGCTTGTGAAGTGACCCCCCTGCAGGTTGGAAGCCAGGGGCTCAAACCAGAATCATTGTGTGGTTCCTCGTGCTTCATACTATCTGCACTTAAGCCAGTGGCTGACCCCTTCAATCTTTTTTGTATTTTTAAGATTTTATTTTAGGGGCCAGGTGGTGGTGCACTTGGTTGAGAGCACAGGTGTGCAAGGTGTGCAAGGGCCCAGGTTCAAGACCCTGGTCCCCACCTGCGGGGGGAAACCTTTGTGAGTGGTAAAGCAATGATGCAGGTGTCTCTCTGTCTCTCTCCTTCTCTGTCTCCCCATTCCTCTTGATTTCTGGATGTCTCCATCCAATAAACAAATAAAGATCTTTTTTAAAGATCATATTTTATAGGGACATGGCGGTGGCACACCCAGTTGAGCGCACATGTCACAGTGCACACGGACCTGGTTTAAAGCCCCAGGCTTCACAATGACCCTGGGTCCATGCTCCCAGAGGGATAGAGAATGGGAAAGCTACTGGGGAGGGGGTGGGATATGGAGATTGGGTGGTGGGAATTGTGTGGAATTGTACCCCTCCTACCCTATGGTTTTGTTAATTAATCCTTTCTTAAATAAAAAAATAATAAATTTAAAGCCCCAGGCTTCTACCTGCAAGGGGAAAGCTTCGTAAGTGGTGAAGCAGGGCTGCAGGTGTCTCTCTCTTCTTTCCTGGTTTCTCTGTCTCTTTAGAATAAATAAAAATATTTTATTTTATAGGGCTTGTCAGTGGCACTCCTGGTTGAGTGCACATGCCACCATGCACAAGGACCTGGGTTTAAGCCCCACTCCCCACCTGCAAGGGTGAAGCTTCACACATGGCGAAGCAGTGCTGCAGGTGTCTCGCTCCATCTCCATCTCCCCCTCCTCTTTCAGTTTCTTTCTGTCCTATCAAATAAAATTTAAAAATATATTTTATTTTTCTTTTATCATTTTATGGAGGGCAGTTAAAGAAAAAATTTACTATTTTTTTATAACAGGATAGAGAGGAAATATGAAGAGAGATAGAGAGGAGAACCAGAACATCTCTGGCACATAGAATACTGGGGATTGAACTAAGGACCTCATGTTCCCTCATCTAATACCCCTACTCACCACACCACCTCCTGGGCCCCTTATCCTTTGGGGAAGGAGACGCTGAAAGGGATCTATGTGAGGAATCTCTAACAAGGCTCTTGAATGCTCAGCTGTCCTCAGGGTGTGGGGCATAAGAGTCACCAGAAGGTTGAGACTGTCTGTTGTAGCTGATGACATGTTTGGAATAGATGGAGGTGGTGACCAACCCCTTTACTCCCTTCTGAGAGGACTCAGCCACCCCTAGGATGACTTCCTGTGTGCTGTTCTCTCACCTTGAGCTCCGCCTAGTCTATCTTTTTGGCTAACCATCATCACTGGGGCTCTGCATTTGTGGCCCTTTCATGCTTATTAACTGCGTGCTTTTGCTGGTTCTTGCTTTCTCTGGAGGAGCTACTCAAGACCTTCTTCTTGGGAAAGTTTGGAAGGTGTTGGTGAGGAGGGAAAGGAGGAGATAAGAGGAGACAGAGGGGGAGGGACGGCAACATTTGAGGAAGCAAGGTGAGGTGGGTTGAAGGCCTCCACTGGCCTGAGTTCCTGATGTTGGGTGATGGAAGCTGGCCCAGGCTGAGCTTGAGCTCTGGCCTGTCCCTCCCCCAGGGCAGGAGTCTCTGGACAGAACTGCTTTTCCATTCCTCCCCATCACCGGCTGGCCATGGCTGTCCAGGTGCTATGAGAGAAGGCAGTCTTGTTGGGCCTGAGCTTGGGGGTTATCAGAACCTTGGGGTCTGAGGAGTCATGTTTCAACAGGAAAGCGCCTCAGAATTTTCTGTAGGAATTGCCCAGCCTTCTGATGAACTGGAGGTGTCTAGTTTCCCTCCCAGCAAAAGAAGAAAAGAGGCCGAGGCCCCAGCTGACGTGTCCTCCACATACCCTGAGCAGGTAGCTGGCTGCCTGGTCACTGCCAGGCCCTGCTTGTGAGACACCTCCTGGGTGCTGGGGGGTTGGGTCAGTGCCCCATGGCCTACCCCCTGCTCTCTCATTCATCACTTGGTTTCCTGTGAAATGGTCTCCTATGGGCTACAGGGGGCCAGGCCACTGCACATTCTGGAAGTCGTGCAAGATTGTTCATATGGGGAAGAGCAGGGGGTCAGGCTCCCCCACAAAGGGTGGGACCAGGCTGGGGTTTCTCCAGCCTCTTCTGGTTTTGGGGAGGTGTCCCCAGAATATAAGGGAAAGAGATGCCCGAGGGAGGTGAGAGGGAAAGTGAAAAGTTTAGTATCATGAAGATGTCAGTTCCAGGGAAAACTTGGTTGAACATACACATTACAGTGTGCGAGGATCTGGGTTCAAGCCCCCAAACACCCATCTCCAGGGGGAAAGCTTCATGAGCCATGAAGCAGGGCTGCAGGTCCCTCCCCTCTGTTCTCCTTCCCTCTCAATTTCTCTGTCCTAAATAAATAAATAAATGTTAGAAAGATTTATTTAAAGATGTCAGGGTTATCCTTTCAACTAACCACCTGATGTGTAAAAGTCAAAGAACACCCAAGTTTTTAAAAAATATTTATTTATTTATTTCCTTTTGTTGCCCTTGTTTTTATTGTTGTAGTTATTATTGTTGTTATTAATGTCGTTGTTGTTGGGTAGGACAGAGAGAAATGGAGAGAGGAGGGGAAGACAGAGACGGGGAGAGAAAGATAGACACCTGCAGACCTGCTTCACCGCCTGTGAAGTGACTCCCCTGCAGAAGGGGAGCCAGGGGCTCCAACAGGGATCCTTCTGCCGGTTCCCCACTGCAGATGGGGACCCCGGGTTTGAGGCCCAGAAGCTCAAGTGTGGTGATATTTGCACTTTCCTGGGTGTGCCAGCACTCAGCTCCCACAGAGGACTTGGTGTTTACTCTTTGGTGTTGGCAAGTAATTTTAAGTCTGTCTGAAATTTTGGTTGGTGAGAAGACTTATATAAAGTGAAGAAAAGGCATTGAGGACTTATCCGCAGAATGTATCATCAACTATAGCTTACTGTGCTCTGCCATTCTTTTTAAAAACTGGGTAACAAAAAGGAATAAATAAATAAATATTTTTAAAAATGGGTTGTCATCAATTGAATATTGGTCTAAAGCTCAGTCTCAGTACCATCACAGTCAGAGCTGAGCATTGCTCTAGACACTGTCTTTCTGATGACAGAAATATATCATTTTGTGGGGCTGGGTGTTGGTGTACCTGCTTAAGCACACATGTTACTATGCACAAGGGCCCGGACTCAGGCCCCCACTCCCAGTTCATGAGTTGGGGAGCAGGTCTGCAGGTGCCTCTTTCTCCCTCTCTATCTTTCCCCCTCTCAATTTCTCTTGTCCTATCCAAAAAAAAAAAAGGGAAAAATGGCTGCTGGGAGTGGTGGATATATATGCTGGCACTGAGTCCCAGCAATAATCCTAATGGCAGGAAAAAACAAAAAAACAAAAAAACAAAATAAAACATTTACTAGTGTTCACTTTGTGTTATTTGGTGCACCACTATTTGGTACATATATAGTTACATCTCCTGGAAGGTTTTGAAACTGCTTTTAAGACACATAATAGTGGGAGTCGGGTGGTAGCGCAGCAGGTTAAGCGCAGGTGGCACAAAGTGCAAGGACCTGTTGAAGGATCATGGTTTGAGACCCTGGCTCCCTGGCTCCCCACCTGCAGGAGAGTTGCTTCACAAGTGGTGAAGCAGGTCTTCAGGTATCTATCTTTGTCCCCTCCTCTCTGTCTCCCCCTCCTCTCTCTATTTCTCTCTGTTGTATCCAACAACAATGATAACAATAATCACAACAATAAAACAACAATGGCAACAAAAGGGACTAAATAAATGTTAAAAAAAACTATTAAAAAATCACAATAGCAAGGGAAGAAGAGAAATTACAAGAGAAAAAAGTCTAAGAGCTGTCACAGGATCTAAACACAGACACCACCTTATGGTAAGCTAAGCCTGGTAGCTAGAGGCGTGTGTGTGTGTGTGTGTGTGTGTGTGTGTGTGTGTGTGTGTGTGTGTGTGTGTGTGTGTGTAAGGGAGGAGCTTGATGGGCTTGCCGAGCCATTTGTTAAATGAAACAATGTGCAAAATGGGCCTCTGTCTTCAAGGAGGAGAAAGTGACCCAATGAATGTGGGCAGTGCCAGGGACAAGGAAACAGTGATAGTGGGGGTATTGCTCCCTGAAACAGGTGCCCCCCATACCCTCTGTGCAATGTCTGAAGCCAACGGTTGAGCTAAGGGGGTGTCCAGCTGAAGAAGGAAGTCAAGAGGCAGGACGCCACAGCCAGGGAGAACATGTTTGTCCAGGTATTTAATTCCTGATGTGACTGTGTGTGGCACCAGAGCAGGGGCTGCAGGATTAGGGAGACAAGAGAACAAGCACTCCCAGGAAGCTTCAGAGCACCCCACCTCTTCTCAAGCTCTGGTTCTGACCCCCAAGTTGGGAGTTCTTACCAGTGAACAGGGAACTTAGGCTGGAGGCATAATGGCTGGCAGAGGTGTGGGAAGAAGCCACGCAGAGTCCCATGGACTCAGTGCCAACTCTCCCTTCCTGACTGTCATGTGCTGTGTGGCCACAGCTACAGACCAACTCAAAGATCGAGCAGTGAAGCTGCCTCTCCCCCCATGTGGATGGAGGCTGCAGCCACAGGATGTTGTAGTGCATGCTGCCTGCCAAGTGCAACAGCAGTCTGTCTACATAAACAAAATACCCACCTTAAATTAGATTTATTTTTATTTTTTAAACAAGAAAAAAGCAAAAATTTAATCACTTAAATTTTTTCTTCTGTGTAACTGCTTAGCATTTTTTTATCGATTTAATTATTAACAAGTTCATTGAATACTCCCAGAGGAATAAAGAATAGGAAAGCTCTCAGGGGAAGGGATGGGATATGGAGTTCTGGTGGTAGGAATTGTGTGGAGTTGTAGGAATTGTGTGGAGCTATCCTATGGTTTTTGTCAGTGTTTCCTTTTTATAAATAAAAATTAAAAAAAAAAGAGTGGTACAATTGCACACAGTTCCCACCACCAGAGTTCTGTATCACATCCCCTCCATTGGAAACTTTCCTATTCTTTATGCCTCTGGGAGTATGGACCCAGGATGATTATGGGTTGCAGAAGGTAGAAGGTCTGGCTCTGTAAGTGCATCTCCTCTGGACATGGGCGCTGGCAGGTTGATCTATACTTCCAGTCTTCCCTAGTGGGGTAGAACTCTGGAGAGGTGGGCACATTGGTGAGGTTGTCTGCCCAAGGAAGTTGGGGTCATGGTAGTATCTGCAACTTGGTGGCTGAGAAGCATTAAGATATAAAGCAGAACAAATTGTTTAATAATCAGGAACCCAAAGGTAAGATTAGAGCCGATGGGATTTGGGTTCTCCATTTTGGAAAAAATTGGGAAGTTTATTTTAGTTATATTCCAAGAGGCTCATGACTACTAATTCTTTAATGACCCTGACAACTAACATTCAGGTAGGCTAAAGGTATTGTCTGGGGAGATGGTGTCAGAGTTGGGAATGAGACTAGAAAGATGAACAGGGAAGAGAGTAGTTCCCAAATATGGGGAAAGTATATAAATACCACTAACTGTAAACCCCATTGATCTGATCTGGGGCTCATATTCAGCACAGGAGCCTGTGTAACTTCTGCATCCCTGTATGTTTGAGCTCACATTCTATGGTCATAGCTAGGAACATTCTGGGCTGCACTCATTACACCACCTCAACATTTTTCACTTTGTACAGTGTCCAGGCACCAGGCCTGGAATACCAAACCCTTCAGCTCCATTACTCTGGTCATTAAACTCTTGTCTGATGTATAGCATGTAAAGATCTTCTCCCATTCTGTGAGGGGCCTTTTGGTTTGGGTAGTGATTTCTTTTGCTATGCGGAAGCTTCTTAATTTGATGTAGTCCCATAGGTTTATACTTGCCTTAGTCTTCTTTGTAATTGGATTCGTTTTATTGAAGATGTCTTTAAAATATATGCAGAATCTATAAACTATTGCAAAAATATATACCTGAAAGCAGAAGTACACTAGAGTTTGCAGTGAGTACCTCTCTAACACTTCCTCTCCACTATTCCAAGCTTTGGGTCCATGATTGCTCAACAATTTGTTTGGCTTCGTATGTTAACTCTCTTTTCAGTCACCAGGTTCCAGATGCCATCAGGATGCTGGCCAGGCTTCCCTGGATTGAAGACCCCACCAATGTGTCCTGGAGCTCAGCTTCCCCAGAGACACACCCTACTGGGGAAAGAGAGAGGCAGACTGGGAGTATGGACCGACCAGTCAACGCCCATGTTCAGCGGGGAAGCAATTACAGAAGCCAGACCTTCTACCTTCTGCAACCCACAATGACCCTGGGTCCATGCTCCCAGAGGGATGGAGAATGGGAAAGCTATCAGGGGAGGGGGTGAGATATGGAGATTGGGTGGTGGGAATTGTGTGGAGTTGTACCCCTCCTACCCTATGGTATTGTTAATTAATCCTTTCTTAAATAATAATAATAAAAAAATATATATATATGCAGAAAAGAGTTCTGCCAATATTTTCCTCTAAGTATCTGATAGTTTCCGGTCTAATACCCAAGTCCTTGATCCACTTGGAATTTACTTTTGTGTTTGGTGAAATGTAGTGGTTCAGTTTCATTCTTCTGCATGTTTCAACCCATTGTTTCCAACACCATTTGTTGAAGAGACTCTGATTTCCCCATTTAATAGTCTGGGCCCCTTTGTCAAAGATTAGATGTCTATAGGTGTGGGGGCTCACTTCTGGGCTCTCAGTTCTATTCCACTGGTCAGCGTGTCTGTTCATGTTCCAGTACCAAGCAGTTTTGATTGCAGTGGCCCTATAATACAATTTGAGATCTGGGAGTGGATGCCTCCAATTCTCAAGTTTTTCTCAAGATTGTTTTGGCAATTCTAGGTCTTTTCTGGTTCCAGATAAACATTTGTAGCATTTGTTCTATTCTCCTAAAGAATGTGCTTGGGATCTTGATGGGGATAGCATTAAATTTGTATATGGTTCTGGGTAGTATATTCATTTTTATGATGTTAATTCTTCCAACCCATGAACATGGAATATCTTTCCACTTCTTTGTGTCTTTTTCAATTTTCTTGAGTAGTGACTCATAATTTTCAGTATACAATTCTTTCACTTCTTTGGTTAGATTTACTCCTAGATATTTTATTGTTTTTGTTGCTATAGTAAAAGGAATTGATTTCTGGATTTCAATTTCTTCTAACTTAGTGTTTGCATAGAGGAATGCCACTGACTTTTGAATGTTAATTTTATAGCCTGACACCTTACTGTATTGCCTGATGATTTTGCTGGATTCTTTAGGTTTTTCTGTGTATACTCTCATGTCATCTGCAAATAGGGAGAGTCTGACTTCTCTTTCAATCTGTATCCCTTTAATTCCTTGCTCCTGCCTGATAGCTATGGCAAGAACTTCCAACACTATGTTGAATAGTAATGGTGATAGTGGGCAGCCCTGTCTAGTACCTGATCTGAGGGGAAATGCTTCCAGTTTTTCACCATTGAGTATGATGTTGGCTGTAGGTTTGCTATATAGAGACTCCACTATCTTCAGGAATTTTCCATCTATTCCTATTTTTTGTAGTGTTTTGATCATAAAGGGATGTTGTATTTTGTCAAAGGCTTTCTCTGCATCTATTGATATGACCATGTGGTTTTTGGTCTTGCTTTTGTTGATGTGGTGGATCACATTGATTGATTTACGTATATTAAGCCAACCTTGCATGCCTGGGATAAACCCCACTTGGTCATGATGAACAATCTTTTTGATATACTGCTGTATCCGGTTGGCTAGAATTTTGTTCAATATTTTCGCATCTATGTTCATTAGAGATATATTGGTCTGTAGTTTTCTTTTTTGGTTGTGTCCCTGTCTGCTTTTGGTATCATAGAAGCTGGCAGGGAGTATTGCAGTGTCTTCAACCTTCTGGAAGACTTTTAAAAGTAGAGGTCCGGAAGACTTTTAAAAGTAGAGGTATTAGTTCTTCTTGGAAGGTTTTGTAGAATTCATTTGTAAAACCATCTGGTCCAGGACTTTTATTTTTGGGGAGATGTTTGATAACTGTTTCAATTTCATTAGCTGTGATGGGCCTGTTCATGTTATCCACTTCGTCTTGACTTAGTTTTGGAAGTTGGTAGGTATCTAGGAAATCGTCCATTTCTTCCAGGTTCTCTAGCTTGGTGGCATATAGTTGTTCATAGAAGCCTCACATGATATGTTGAATTTCTGCAGTGTCTGTTGTGCTATCTCCTCTTTCATTTAGTATCCAATTTATTTGGGTCTTCTCCCTTTTTTGTTTTGTGAGTCTGGCTAAAGGTTAGTCGATTTTGTTCACTCTTTCGAAGAACCAACATTTGGTTTCGTTGATCTTTTGTATCTTATTTCTGCCCTAACTTTAGTGATTTCTGTCCTTCTGGTTGCTTTAGGGTTCCTTTGTTGTTCTTCTTCTAGGTCTTTAAGATGTGCAATCAGGCTGTTTATTTGTGCTTTTTCTTGTTTCCTAATGTGTGCTTGTATAGCAATGACCTTCCCTCTCAGTACTGCCTTAGCTGTGTCCGAAATATTTTGATAAGCTTGTGACTTCATTTTCATTGAACTCTTGAAACATTTTGATTTCTTCCTTGATTTCCTCTTTGACCCAGAAGTTGTTAAGTAGTGTACTGTTGAGCTTCCACATTTTGAGACTATTACTAATCTTTTTTTTTTTAATATTTATTTTATTTATTCCCTTTTGTTGCCCTTGTTGTTTTATTGTTGTAGTTATTATTGTTGTTGTCGTTGTTGGATAGGACAGAGAGAAATGGAGAGAGGAGGGGAAGACAGAGAGGAGGAGAGAAAGATAGACACCTGCAGACCTGCTTCACTGCTTGTGAAGCGACTCCCCTGCAGGTGGGGAGCCGGGGTTCGAACCGGGATCCTTATGCCGGTCCTTGTGCTTTGCGCCACCTGAGCTTAACCCACTGCGCTACAGCCCGACTCCCGAGACTATTACTAATCTTTTGTTGATTGTTAAGTGTTAGTTTAATTCCGCTGTGGTCTGAGAAGATGCTTGAGATGATTTCAATGCTCTTGAATTTGCTGATGCTGTCTTTGTGGCCTAACATATGGTCTATCCTTGAGAATGACCCATGTGGATTTGAGTAAAATGTGTATTCCAGTTTCTTGGGATGAATGACTCTGAAAATGTCCAATAGTTCTAGTTTATCTATCTCTTCATTTAGCTCTCTTATGTCTTTATTGATTTTCTGCCTGGATGATCTGTCAAGTTGAGAGAGTGGCGTGTTGAAGTCCCCTACTATGACTGTGTTGCTGTTAGTATATTGCTGTAGCTCTTTCAGTAGACGTTTGATGTATTGAGATGGCTTCTCACTGGGTGCATAGATGTTAATAATTGTTAAGTCCTCTTGATTGACTGATCCTCTGAGCATTAAGTAGTGTGCATTCCTATCTTCTTTAATCTTATCTATTTTAAAGTCTGTTGTTTCAGATATGAGAATAGCTGTTTCTGCCCTTTTTTGTGGGCCATTGGCTTATATGATAGTTTTCCATCCTTTCACGTTAAGTCTGTGTTTGTCTTGTTGAGTTAGGTGGGTTTCCTGTAGACAGCATATTGTTGGGTTGTATTTTCTGATCCATCTTACTACTCTGTGTCTTTTAATAGGTGAATTCAGGCCATTGACATTTGTTGATATCAAAGATTGAAGATATTTTAACGCCATTCTTGTAGAGTTTTAGAGTGTTCTGATATATGTCCTATTTATGGTGGTCTGACTGTTTATAGGAGACCTTTCAGAACTTCTTTCAGGGCAGGCTTGGTGATAGTTGATTTCTTCAAGTGTTGCTTGTCTGAGAAGGTTTTGATGCCTCCATCTAGTCTGAATTACAGTCTAGCAGGATATAGTATTCTTGGTTGAAAGACTTTCTCATTGAGCACTCAATAGATATCATAGATATCTTTCCATTCTCTTCTGGCCTGTAGTGTTTGTGTAGAGAAGTCTGCTGCTGATCTTATGGGTTTTCCACTGTAGGTGACTCTTTGTTTTTCTTTTGCAGCCTTCAGGTTCCTTTCTTCATCCTTATTTCTTTCCATTCTAAATATGATGTCTTGGTGTCTTTAAGTCTGGGTTAATTCTGTTTGGGACCCTCTGGGCTTCTTGAATCTTTATGTCTTTGATGTTGTCTAGACTAGAGAAGTTTTCAGCTATTATGGCCTGAAGAATGCCTTCTTCCTCTCCCTCTCTTTCTTCCTCTGGTAAGCCAATAATGCATATATTGTTTCTTTTGAAGTCATCCCATAGGTCTCTGTTGTTGTTTTCAGCATCTCTTAATCTCTTTTTGAGATCTCTTACTTCTTTTTTAGTTGTCTCTAATTCGTCCTTGATCTTGCTAATTCTGTCTTCAGCCTCATTGATTCTATTCTCTCTGCCCTCTACTGTTTTCTGGAGTTCATCTATTTTGTTACCCTATTCTGATAACTGTTTTAGCTTGTTCAGCTAGTTGTGTTCTTAGATCAGTTATTTCAGCTTTCAGCTCTCTAATAACCTTGAAGTAGTTAGTGTTTTCTTCCAGAGTCTCGTTTGTTGTTCCTGTATTTCTGATTACAATTCTTTCAAACTCTTTACTCACTCCTGTGATTATTTCCTTAGCTAGTGTTTGGATGTTGAACTCATTATTTTGTGCTTCACCCTTTGGGGGGCTTTTAGCTGGATTCTTGTCCTGGTTCATTTCTGCAATATTTCTTCTTGTTGATTTAACCATTTTATATATTATGTTATGAATTCCATCTCTGAGTACTTTTCAAATTACTGATCACTATTACCTGGATTGACTTGTGTCTAAGTAAGGTAATTAAAGGGTTCACAGTGGTGGAAGTTAACAGTTGTTTCAATAGTATTTTAACCCCTGAGTTGGAGCTCAGTGGTTAAAAGCCTCTTTTTTTTTTTTCTTTTTCTTCCCTGTAGGCTATGGGAGACTGAGGGCTTTTAAACTACAAGTAGGCTTCTTAGCTTAATCACTGACTCCTGACCAAAAGATAAAGTAGGGTGTGGCAGAGATAGTCCAGTGGTTATGCAAAGAGACTTTCACAGCCCCACCGCTATGCCACCGAGGTATAGCTCTTCTCCTGAGTTTCCTGGTTAGATCTCTGTCCTCTGGTGTCCCTCCCTGCTGCTGCTCCAGATTCTGAGGGCAGTAGCAATGGAGACTCAGAGTTGCACTTGGTGAGTCTCTGGGGAGTCCTCTTCTCCCTTCAGCTGTCCCCTTGTTGGTGGAACAGACTGGAGGTGGTGTCTCAACTGATAAACTGCAGGACTGTTACCAGCCACTTAATCTCTCCCTAGGCTCCTCTCTGTCCATGAGCCACATGTGCTTGCACTCACCAGTGATTTGGTGGGTTCCTGTAGGCGTTCTAGTCCTGTCTTGTTTCGGGTCCCAGGTGGTCTCCTTTGGTATTCCTAGTTGATCTGGGAGAGGAGAAGAGAAGAGAGAAGGAGATCTGCTGCTGCTCGTAGCCCCGCCTCCGGAAACTCTCCTGTTTCTTTCTTTCTTTCTTTCTTTCTTTCTTTCTTTCTTTCTTTCTTTCTTTCTTTCTTTCTTTCTTTTACCTCCAGGGTTATTGCTGGGTCTCAGTGTCTGCACTACAAATCCACTATTCCTGGAGGCTATTTTTTTTCTTTTTTGCCCTTCTTGTTTATCGTTGTTATTGCTGTCATCGTTGGATAGGACAGAGAGAAATGGAGAGAGGAGGGGAAGACAGAGAGGAGGAGAAAAAGATAGACACTTTCAGACCTACTTCACTGCTTGTGAAGTGAACCCCCCCCCTGCATGTGGGGAGCTGGGGACTCAACTGGGATCCTTATGCCGGTCCTTGTGCTTAGCGCTATATACACTTAACCTGCTACACTACCACCTAGCCCCCTATTTTTATTTTCTAGAGCATTGCTTGCCTCTGTCTCATAGTGGTGTGGAAAATTGAACCTGAGACCAGGGAGCCTCTGGCATGACAGCATGTTTGTATAGTCATTATGCTATCTTCCCCACCCTAGCCCCTGCCTTATTTTGCTGGGCCTGTGGAACAGCTTACCTGGATAGTGTGCTGCTTTGTCATGGGTGTAACCCAGGTTTGAGCTCAGGTCCCACAGCATTGAAAGAAGCTCTTTCATTCTCTCTCTCTCTTTCTCCCAAAAAAGAAGAAGAAAGAATATGGCAGGTGGCTGATCAAGCTGAGCCTGACAAGCTTGAGAAACTGAAAGGAGCCCAGGGGAAACTGCAAATTTTATCAGCATCAAGACATAAGATGTGTGTTTCTCTTTCTCTCTAGAGTAAAAAGAAGAGGAGGAAAATGAAGAAGCAGAAGAATTCTACCTCCACTGCTGGGGAGCCAGACTCCCTGTCCCCATCCTTGTCCCTGTCTCTGCCCCCCTCCACCCCTTGCCACCCAAGTTCTCCCACTGGCCAGGACTCCAGCCCTGCCCAGCTGCTGGGTGGGCTCAGCCCACCCCCAGGTACTGACACCAGCCCCCTGCAGGGAGGTAACACTGCTGGGAAGACTGGGGACAGCCCTCTGCAGTGCCAGCCCATAACAGGCCAGCCTCAGGGAAGCTTGACACCCCAGGACCAGACCCCAGGAGAAGGCCTCCCTGAAGGGAAGGAGCAAAACAGCACCCACCCTGGCAAAGGCAGGGCTGTTCCTGCTGAGGGGGCTGGTGCAGTCACCTCTGCCCAGGAGCCTGAGTCCAACAGAGACAGATACACACACACAACAGAAGCACAGACCCCAGGGCAGCCCACCAAGAGACCTAGCCAAGGGGTAAGTTGGAAGGCTTGGCACCAAGCCCTCACTGTGTGTCCTTCTGCCTTTTCCTCTCAGTTTGGGGAAGCATCCTGGGAACCTGCTCCCTGGGAGAGGGCTGTGGACGGCTGTCCCTGGGCAGGTGGCAGATGGGACCCTTCCACCATGTGATGAAAGGTTGTCTGTGCCCTGATGTCTGGGATCTCTACTCTTGCAGACCAGCGAGGCTGCAGGAAAAGGGTCCAAGAAAGGTGAAAAAAGCAAGACTGAGAAAGCAAAGCAGACACTTGCACAGGATGCTCATCTGCAGGAGTGGGGACAGGTAGTGTGACAGCTTTCCAGTGGCCTGGCTGTGGGGTGTTCCTGACCCAGCCCTGCAGTGAGTGCAGACAAGGCCGTGCTAATGGATAATGGAGCTCACTTTCTAGAAGGGGAAAAATACAGGCTGGGGGTGACACCCTGGAGAAGAGAGAGAAGGGGTGCCAAGGGTCCTGGTCTAGAGTAGAGCCCTGATTGAGCAGAGGAGAGTGTGTAGCTCTCTGGGGGGAGCAGGGGGGATCTGGGCACAAAGGCCCCAAGGTGGATGGGGTGGCCTGTTCAGGAAGCCACAAGCACACCATGTCCCTAGGATGGAGTGAGGAAGAGAAGCCTTGGGAGGCAGAAGAGAGGGGACCATGGCCAAGCTGAGGGGCTGGGAGCACTGGAAGAGCGGGCAGCTGGCTGGCTGGTTTCCAGACTGAGCTTTGGTATTTGGCTCTAGGAAGCTGCTGCCTCAGGCAGGACAGCTGGTGCTGGGGACAAAGCTGGCAGGAAGGAGAAAGAGAGCAGCATGGAGGGGAAGAAGCCGGAAGGGAGCAGCAGGAACTCTGCAGCTGCTGTGAAAACCGAGAGGGAGCAGAGGAGCCAGAAGGCAGAGGCCCAGGAAGAGAAAGGGAGGTGGGTGCAGCCCCAGATAGGAGCAGAGAGCCTGCCTGGGCCCAAGGGCCCCATCATGGTGCTGCCACCTATTTTTACTGTGGACTCTTGGGGACCAGGGGGCTCGCCCAGGGTGGGAAAATGCTATCCTAATCCTAACTTGTAGACATATCTGTCATATGACCCCTGAGGCCTCAAAGAGCAACTGGGGCCTTCCATAGCCCAAGAGAGAGGCTGTTGCCTCTGTGTGCTGCCTGGCCCCTCCTGTCACTGCATGGGCCCTTCCAGCTGGGCAGGTATTGTCCCTACACTATGGAGGGAGATGGACACCCCACATAGCAGCAGTGTGTGGGAAATGTGGGTGTGTTGCCCTCTGCTAGGGTGTGTGCTAGTGCTCAGCTGGGAAGCATGGTGTGTGGGGGGGGTTGGGGTGTGTGTGGGTGTGTGTGTTTGCGCCTGCATACTCTCATGCCCATATGTGTCTACTCCTGTGCACATAAGCACACATGCAGCACCACAGTGTGCAGCCATGTTCAAACATGAGGCACATGGGTCTGGATCTGAAGTGTATTACCTTTCTCTCCAGCTCCTTGAGCACAGGGGAGGGGGTCACAGTGTACTTCCACGCGATCCTTTCAAAAAACTTCAGCTTCAACCCTGACCGCCACAACATCTTTGTCAGAGGCGGAGAAGAGCTTGGGGCAGCCAAGTGGAAGCACAATGTCTGTGAGATGTACTGTAGCAAGTAAGTCTCTCCTGGGCTGGGAGGAGGCCTCTGGGGGGACTGAAACTATCACCCTGTCGAGGGCATGGCCTCCACAGACTTGACTATTCTCCAAGATGCTTTGCTTTGTCAGATTTCACATTGTCCCAACAGGTCTGTCTACAAATCCCATTTTGTTCCAGAAGCATCCATGGGCTCTTTCTGTCTGACTCTACGTTATGTTGTGATGTGTGTTTCTGAGTGAGGGAGGGTTTGCAGGTGATGGACCTGCTGGTGTCCTTTGGTTCACAGGGACCTAGGTGAGCATGGGACCCTGGTAGAAGGCAGCACCATCATTTCCAAGCAGCACTTGGATAAATCCATCCCGTACAAGTATGTCATCATGCATGATGGCGACAGTGTTGATTATGAGTTCATCTACAAAGACCCACAGATTAAGAAGGAACACGTTAACCGCTGCCTGTATGTGAGGTCATCTCTTCTCGACTCGGGAGGTAAGTCACTGGCCTACTTCCAGGTTACACTTGGACAGGACCCAGAGAGGACACACTGCCCCCCCACCAACTTTCTGTCTCCGGGGAAGGCCTCTGCTTTGTGAGAGGTGAACTGATTTTGCATCTGCCCAGCCCTTGCTGGAGTTGACTTGAGGCCTCTGTCTTGCTTTCCAGCTTTCTCTGCTATTCACATTAGGAAACATTTCCTGAAGGGGGCCAGGGATAAAGCCTAGGACCTCACACATGCAGGGCCTACACTACCTCCCTGTCTTCCTTTTTGATATAACCTCTTTTAAATATATTTTTATTTATTTATTATTGGATAGAGACAGAGAGAAATTGAGAGGGGAGGGAGAGATAGAGAAGGGAATAGACAGAGAGACACCCACAGTCCTGCCTCACCACTCATGTAGCTTTCCCTCTGCAGGTGGGGACCAGGGGCTTGAACCTGGGTCCTTGCACACTGTAATGTGTGCACTTAACCAAGTGCTCCACCACCTGGCCCCATCCTGACCTCATATATATATATATGTATATATATATGTGTGTGTGTATGTGTGTGTATGTGTATATATATACATATACATATATATATATATATATTCCCTTGTTGTTTTTCATTGTTGTTGTAGTTATTGATGTTGTTGGATAGGACAGAGAGAAATGGAGAGAGGAAGGGAAGACAGAGATGGGGAGAGAAAGATAGACACCTGCAGACCTGCTTCACTGCTTGTGAAGCGACTCCCCTGCAGATGGGGAGCTGGGGGCTCAAACTGGGATCATTATGCCGGTACTTGCGCTTTGTGCCACCTGTGTTTAACCCACTGCGCTACCGCCCGACTCCCCCTGACCTCCTTTTAAAGTGAACTTTATTCTAAAGAATTTATTAATAGGACAGAGCAAGAAGTAGATAGATTGATGACAGATAGATAGATAGATAGATAGATAGATAGATAGACAGATGATAGGGAAACAGCATCACTCTGGCACATGTAATGCTGGAGATCAAACCCAAGACCTTATGCTTTAGAGTCTAAAGCTCTAAGTACAGTGATGTCTTTGGGCTGACATTTCATGGCATTTCAATGGACAGATTTGTCCTGTGAGCATGGAGTAGAACTGTGACCTAAAACTTCCTTTCACTTGCTAATCCTACCTTTTCCCCTATTTGCTTTGTTTTCTTATGTTTTGTTGAGTTGTTTCCTGCTGGTGGCCCGTGTCACCAAATTATTCTACTGGCTCTTTGACCTACCCTATGACAGTAAGCATTCACAGGAACCACAAGAGCATGGGCCTGACTGCATATTTGAGGTTCAGTGTGTCTGTTGAGTGTAATGCACTGTCCCTCCCAGAATGTGAATGGTTCTCAACATGGGGTAAATTGATGCTGCACTGAATCTCTCAGGGAGCTGCCACCATGGCTGCTGTACATCTGTGGCTCAGTAGACAGCTGTTCACCTGTGTGAGGGTGTTGTTTCTCAGTTCACCCACCAGGTGTGCTGACTTCCCTGGTTGGGCAGAGACCTGTCCCATGTGTTTTCAGGCCACTTGGATCAGGTGAGCTCTGTCACCCTAATTTTATTAGGTCCTCAATACAGCCACACCCACATGGGTCACACTGCTTGTTGGGGTCCAGGTTCCTAGCCAGAGCCCTCCACAGCCTTCCAGGGCTAAGTGGTAACTCACCAGGTAGAGTGAACATATGACTATGTTCAAGGTCCAGGGTTCAAGTCCCTGGTCCCTTCCTGAAGGAGAGAAGTTTGACAAGTGGTAGAGCAGTGCTGTAAGTGTCTCTCCTCTATGTCTCTGTCCCTTTGTCTTCTCTATTTCTTTTTGTCTCACTTTCTATGACAAAACAAAGAAAAAAAAAAACCCTGAGAACAGTAGAGTCCTCATGTAGGTACCAAACCCCAATGATAGGTAAACCTGGTAAAAAGAAGAAAAAAAAAAAAGAGAGAGAGAAAAGCGAAGAAAAAAAGAGAAAGAGGAAGAAAAGAAAAGAAAAGAAAGACAGACCAAGATCAGCCTTCCAGATGGGATACCTTGGTGGATCTTGAAGCAGGGCCCTTGTTCTTTCCCACTTAGAGTGGCACCAGTATGATGACATCATTTGTAAGAGGCCTGGTACCATGCAGAAAGCCATAGAGTGGATTAAAAGTAAAAAGAAAGAATTAGTGAACGGGAAGCGGATCGCCATGGGGGTCATGCTGGACAGTATCTTCAGCATCCTGCAGAGCTGGAATGCCATCAACGTCCACAACTTCTTCACGCAGCTGCAGCAGCTCTATGCCGTCATCTGTGTGCCCATGGTGCATGAGGGGCAACCCCTGGAGTGGACTGAGCTGCAGTATGGGAAGAAGGAGGTACACACCACTAGCCCTCCTACCTGTGCATGGCACCCACTAGACTCAGTGGGCAGGTGGCACAAGTAGACCTCTGGGCCCTTTTTCTCTCAGTGCCACCCCCTGGGGGTTCTCTGACTCCCACCCCATGTTTATCCTGCCTACCTTGTTGTGTCCTAACTCCTGGTCCCACATCTTCCCTTGGCCTGGGGAAGGGGAAGGGAATGCAAGGCAGGGCTGGAAACCTCCATCACTGCACCTCCGCCTGCACTGGGAGACCTTTCTGAGGTGACAGGGACTCACTGGAAGCATCCAGGGCCCCTCCTGAGCCCTGTCTCTGCTGGCTCTCTGTCCCAGGTTTTTGGATGGAGGACTGAGGGGAGCTAAGGCTGAGAGGAAGTGGGAGTGGCAGGCGGGCTGTCCCTTTATGTCTTGTGTCATCTTCTCTTCTGGGACCAGGTGCAGGCACACCTGTGGGGGCACCTGAAACAGAAAATGGCACCATTCCTAAACAAAAATGGGAGCTCTCTGCCTGAAGGCTACCCAGTGAGGAGTCCAGTGAGTATGGGCCTCCTGGCCCTCTTTGTCGTGGAGAAATTTCAGCTGACCTTGGCAGAGGAGGACCTGGCCTCCCTGTGTTGCCTGCTGTGTGCCCACACCACCTCCTCCGATGCCCTGAAGAATGACTTGGCCTTCATCCTGGACACACCACACAGGTTGTGTGTGTGTGTGTGTGTGTGTGTGTGTGTGTGTGTACATGCACCAGAGACTTCAGAGTGACAGCTATTCTAAACATAGAAATTAGTTCAGTGGTCTGGGAGTTGGCACAGTGGGTAAGCATAAGTTCCTGAGTTAAATCCCCAGTGCCAGAGTGATGCTCTGGTACTTTCTTTCTTTCTTTCTTTCTTTCTTTCTTTCTTTCTCTCTCTCTCTCTCTCTCTCTAATTAATTAATTTATGGAAAGAAGAAAGAGAGAGAAAGTAAGCCAGGAGCAAAGAAAGAAAGAAGGAGGAATAAAGAAAATAGTGCTGGTTGTAGGATGAGTGAAACATACAAGGAAGAAAAGAGGCCTGTAATTCTGACATTCCCTATCCTGATATGTATCTCCCTCCAGCCTTTTTCTGGGCATGGAGATGATGTTTTTTTTTTTAATTTTAAAAATTTATTATTCATTTAGTGGATAGAGACAGCCAGAAATCAAGAGGGAGGGGGTGATAGAGAGGGAGAAAGACAGAGAGATACCTGCAGCCCTGCTTCACCACTCATAAAGCTTTCCCCCTGTAGGTGGGGATCAGGGGCTTGAACCTGGGTCCTTGCGCATTGTAATACATGCATTCAACCAGGTGTGCCACCACCTGGCCCTGGAGATGATGTTTTAATTCATTGTGCAGCTTACTGACTTCCTGCTGCATTATAGCTCACCCAAATGCATGCACTGGAGGTCCTGGATAACTATTGTGAGCCCGGCTCAGGGCAGGTGAGGCAGCAGAGTTGGTGCTCCATGCTCACGTGCTGCCTCTATGTGCTCAGTTCAGTAGACTTGCGTCCCTTTTCAGGGCAGGGCCCATGTAGTCAGGCTGTGGCTGTCTCCAGGAGAGCTGACAGAAGCCTGGGCAGGGGCTAATACATGGAGCTTCCTTGGTGCTGTACATGGTGCCGAGAGAGGAGAGACTCCACAGCCCTGCCCCACCATCCATGGAGTTCCCTGGGTGCTGTGCATGGTGCTGCCCCTTGGTGCTAAGAATTGATCACAGAGGCTGATGGTAAAGAGTGCAGTCCCCCTCCCAAGTTAGCTCCCAGTCCTTCCCAGGTCAGTGGTATTCAAGCTACTGGAACTCAGCAGTTGCCTGGGGATCTGGTGTAGATTGCACAGCCTGGATCCCTGCTCTCTACTTTCCCAAGTAGACCAGAATCTGCTTCAGGGGAAGGATGTTGTAGGTTGTTGTCCAGTGCCTGATGTTTTGAGGGTACCCAGGGTGCTCTTCTGTCTCCTACAAGCATCTCGCTCTAGAGTCCCATCACTGTTCATCCACCCACTGAGTTCCTTCTGTGGAATGTGGAGCTGCCACACCCTGTAACACCTCAGAACCCCCTGAGCTCTGCTCACGGTAGGGACCTTTATTCTCTTGGCAGCTGGAGAGAATTCTTGGTGAACCTGTGTCATCAGTGCATGAAGAAAGAGATGGAGCTCTGGGTGGCTGCCCTGCCCGTGCTGCACCACTGCATGCAGCTGTCCATTCCAGTGCAGGGCCCCAGGATCCTGCCTGAGGACACATGGGCAGCCCTCGAAGGCCTCTCCTTCTCGGAGTTTCGGGAAAAGACACAAACAAAGTAAGTTGTGGTGTTGCCCTTACGTGGGAACCTGGAGCAACAGTTGTTCTCCTTTCCCCAGCCCCTGCTCTCTTGGGGCACATGCATTCCTACAGAAGCAGTGCTATTTCTTGAGACCACTCACAATAAATAGAGAATGGGGGGCCAGGTTAAGGGCACACATTACAGTACACAAGGACCAAGGTTCCAGCCCTTGGTCCCCACCTGCAGGGGGAAAGCTTCACAAGTGTAATGCAGGTGCAGGTGTCTTTCTGTCTCTCTCCCTCTATCTCCCCTACCCCTCTCAATTTCTCTATGTCTCTATCCAATAATAAAAATGAATAAAAATATTTTTAAAAGAGAGAGAGGACACAAGGTAAGGCAGGAGCAGGCAGTGCTGCACCTGGATAAGTGTACATATCACCATGTACAAGGACCTGGGTTCAAGCCCCTGCATCCCCATCTTCGAGGGAGGGGGTGCTTCATGAGTGGTGAAGCAGGTCTGCAGGTGTCTAGCTTTCTCTGTCTCTGTATCTCCCTCCCCTCTCAATTTCTATCTTATCAAGTAAAATAGAAAGAAAAAAACTGGGAAGAATGGCTGGAGTGGTGGATTTGTAGTACCAGCACTGAGCCACAGTGATAACCCTGGTGGCAATAAGAAAAGGAAAGGACCCAGGGTGTCTGGTGTTTGGTCCAGAGGCCATCATTGCAAGCGTGGACCACCTGCCATTTTCCTGCTTAGCACAGCAGTTACATTTAGCATCCTCACTTTCTCGCCCCCTTCTGAGCTTGTCATGAGCTTGACCTCATTGTGAGCTGGTTTGCTTCCCAGGCATGATTGCTGCCCTCTTTTCTGTTCCTCCTTCCACCTTGCAGGAAGTCATTACTTCAGTTCATGATCAAGAAAAGACATTTGCTGCAACTCGATCCGTTTCTGTTCCAGTCCTGGTTTAGCTTGCTACCTCTGAGTGAGCTGGACAGCTACTTGAGAGAGTTTGCTGATGACCTGAACCGCTTTCCGACTTGGATACTGGACTGCTTTTTGGGGACCCACTATCGGTTTCAAGGACTTAAGACCATTCTTTGCTACAACCAGGAGGTTTGTCTCTGCATTGGGCTCTCGACTCCTTGATTGACAAAAGCCAATAAGAAAGGAAACATCTAGCATTTGCTATTTTTTCAAACATTTTTAAAACTTTTTTTATTATTTATTTTCCCTTTTTGTTGCCCTTGTTGTTTTATTGTTATTGTTGTTGTTGTTGATGTCATTGTTGTTGGATAGAACAGAGAGGAATGGAGAGAGGAGGGGAAGACAGAGAGGGGGAGAGAAAGATAGACACATGAAGACCTGCTTCACCACCTGTGAAGCGACTTCCTGCAGGTGGGGAACCAGGGCTTGAACCGGGATCTTTAAGCCAGTCCTTGTGCTTTGCACCATGTACGTTTAACCTGCTGCACTACCACCTGCCACTCTCAAACATTTTTTTAATATTTTATTTATTTACTAATGAGAGGGAGAGAGAAAGAGCCAGATATCATTCTGGTACATGTGCTACTGGGGATCAATCTCAGTGCCTCACGCTTGAGAGTCCAGCACTTTATCCACTGTTCCATTCCCAGTGCCATACATTTGTTATTATTTAAGAAAACTGATGGGATAAAAAGCTCTGAGAATTGAGACAACTGGGAGGGGGCTAGAATTAGTGAGGAATAAAGAGTTTTTTCTGCTTCAGTAGGTAGAGTTCCCAAAATAGAAACCTTTTCAAATCTATGACAGTGCAGGGTGGGCTTGGAAGTTGTCCTGGACACTGGTATGTGCCAGAGCTATTTTTTCTTTCACATGGGTGGGGAGGGATAAGGAGAATTATCATTTCAAATCCTAAATTTAATTGGTGAGATACACGAGATTTGTACTAGAGAATCTTAAAAATTATGGGGAGGGGCTGAAGTCTCACATGGTCAAACTCACACATTACCCTGTGCAAAGACCTGGGTTCAAGACCCTGGTTCCCACCTGCAGGAAGGGAAACTCCATGAGAGATGGAGCAGTGCTCAGGTGCCTCTTCTCTCCCTTTCGCTCTCTTTCTCCCTTTCTCCCCCTCTCTATTTCTCTCCCTCCTTCTCTCTCTCTCACACACACTAAACCAACAGGGAAAAAATGGCTGCTGAGAGCAGTGCAGGCTCAAAGCCTCTAGTCACAAAAAAAAAAAAACATAAAAATAAAAATATTAGGGGGCCAGGAAGTGATTCAGTGGGTAAAGCACTTGCCTTACCATGCCTCAGGTGTTTGGCCCAGTCCCCAGCACCACATAGGAGCACTGTGGACAGCACTGGGTGTGGGGCTATGTCTTCATGAAAAGTGGAGTGGTGCATTGCTACCTGGCTCTCTCTTCCTCTCAAAAATAAAGAACAAAGATTGAGCTGGGAGTGAGGGCCAGGCAGTGGAGCATAGCTCACCAGGTAGGGCGCATGTCTTTTCATTTGTGTGTCTGGGGTTTGAGCCCTGACACCACATGGAGTATCAGGGTGCTCTTTCTCCGTCTCTCTCTTTCTCTGTCTTTTCTTCTCTCATACCCTACATCTATGTGAAAAAAGGATTGCTGAGAGTAGAGGTCTTATGCAGGCCTAGAGATCCAATGTTAACCCTGGTGGGGAAAAAAAGAATAAAAAATTCAGTCAGGGAGCAGTGAAATCATGTATGTATACATCTTTGGCTCTGCCAAATAAAAAAGTGGTAACTCAGAACAGCACACATGTGAGGCCCTGGGTTCTTTCCTTGCCACCACTTGGAAGAGAATTGTTTATATACCAACAACAGAATTATCGTGTCATTTCTATGTTTCCTTTTTCCAGTTCCATGTTAGCCAAGGCAGAGGTGTTGTCATTTAACTTATCCAGTGTGTCTTCTTTTTTGCCACCCTAGTGTATCACTAAAACACTGAAAGCACTGTTGCACCTCTTGGATGCTCATCAGAGCAGGTAAGTGGAAAAAAGAAGGCAGTCTCTCTCTCTTTCTCCTTCTTTCCTTCCCTCTTTCTTGTTGTCCCCCTACTAGGTAACATTCTGAGGATGCCATTTCTTATCACTAGCAGAGCAGAATTCAGGACATAGCCCCCAGTTCCTTGATCAAATTATTAATATGAACACTCTTTTTAAAATTTCACTTATTGATTAGAGAAGAGAGAGAACTAGTCTATTTTTTATGTTTTTGTAAGAGAGAGATGGGGGGTGGTATTGGAGCACTGCTCAGCTCTGGCATAAGGTGGTACCAGGGATTGAACATGCAGCCTTTGGGGATGCAGGCACACAGGCTGGTGCTCTGACAGGTCGAGTTAACTCCCTGACCCTTCTTTGATCTTTAATCTGAATCACAAGAGCTAGATTGTCTGACATTTTCTGGACATTAACTCATATCAAACAGATCCTCTACTTAAGAAGTGTTTTTATTTTTATTTACTTATTTATTTATTTTTACTTAAGTGTTTTAAAGGGCAGGGACTCCCTTGGCTAGCAACATAGTGTTTCCTCATTTCTTCTAAATGTATTCAGTGGCATGCATCTCTGAACTCTTTGTGGGGCAGGATTCTCCAGGCATCCTCAGTCCAGTCCTACCTTACGGTGTGTCTGAAACTCCATGAAAACATCTGTAGGATATCAAAAACCTGCATGTATTATGAGATTCCTGCCTTATCTGCCAAGCTCGTCTGCAGAATCATTATTTTGCTGCAGCCTCCAGTGGTGAGTGTAATCCCAAGGGTGGGGCCCAGGACAGGGGTGGGATGGGAAACAGCCTTCATTCAAAAAGGATACATGCTCATTCTAAGGCCAATGCCTTGACTAGTGTGGCTGATGAACTCACCAGGTGTCAGTGGGCGTCTGCTCTCTGCTAGGATCTGTGCTGTGTAGGGAGAACATTTCAGGAACCTGGAGTCTGTCCTCTGGTGCTTGCCCTGGAAGGAGAGAGGTTGCACATATATTAAGCACAGAATATTGGGCTGGGGAGACAGCATAATGGTGTGCAGTGAGGCTCTCATGCCTGAGACACTGAGGTCTCTGGTCTCTGGTTCAATCCCCAGTGCCCTCTCTCTCTGTAATAAAATGTAAAAAAAAAAAAAAGCATCAAATACAGAAACCTGGGAATATTACAGAGTCATGCAAGACATTTGGCAAGGCCTCCTCCCACCCCACACTTATTTTTAATTTATTTTGGATAGGGACGGAGATATTGAGAGGAGGGAGGGAGAGAGGGGGAGAGAGAGAGAGAGTCCTGCACCCTGCTTTATCACCTATGAAGCTTTCCCTCTGAAGGTGGGGACAGGGGACTTGAACCTGTGTGCACTCAACCATGTGTACCACCAACTGCTCCTCCCCACACCCCAGACTGAATGTTCATTTTATTTGCTCCTGGGTTCTCCCCCTTCCACACTCAACTCCTACATCACACTCAGGATAGTCCCAGCAGTGGCCTCCCTGTCCCCCATGCACCTGCCAGAGGTGACCACTGCTATGATTTCCACTAGATTTATGTGGCCTGTCTCTTGTTCCTTTTTGAGGTGGAGCAACACCAACCCATGTCATCTCAGCCCCATCTGTGCCATTGTGCATGTCAGGTCCAGGAGAACACACATCTAGCACAGAGGAATTGTATGCATGAGGTCCCAGGTGTGATCTCTGGCACCACCCCCAGTCAGAGATGAGAAATGTTCTGGCCAAAAGAAAATCAAAATGGAAATATATAATTAAATAAAATACCATAGGTATGTGGTGTGGGGTTTGAACCTGAGACTTTGGACCCTTAGGCATGAGTCTCTTTGTATAACCATTATGTTATCTACCCTCGACCTTAACTAAATATTTCTCTATGGTGATTACTATTTCCTGGCATGGGTACTGTTTAAGTCACTGTCCGCAAGTGCCAACTTGTATGTGCACTGTGCAGGATGCTTGCCCATTACCTAGGATATATTTTCTGGCAAAAATCAGTTCCTAGGGCCCAAATAGAACACCCAGTTTAACACACATGTTATAATGCACAAGAACCTGGGTTCAAGCCTCTGTGCCCATCTGTAGGGGGAAGAAGATTCACAAATGGTGAAACAGTGCTGTGGGTATTTCTCTCTCTCCTCCTCCCCTCTCTATCTTTTTGTCATGTCAAGTAAAAGAGAGAAAGGAAAAAAAGCCAACAAGTGTGTTCTTTATGTAAACACTGAGGCCCAGCAAGAGAGAGAGAGAAGAAATTACTGCCCTAGGTGGACGAGAGAGAGAGAGAGAGAGAGAGAGAGAGAAGAAATTACTGCCCTAGGTGGAGGGTCCACACCCTTTATGACATATAATGAAAACAAAAAATTAAACAGAAATAGATGGCCAAGGCCAGTGAGGTAGCTCACTCAGCATGGCGTCTGCCTTACCATGCCCACAGCATGGTTTCAAAAATTGGTATACCATATGGGATTGCTTTGATGGTGGGGGAGGTTCAACCCAGCGGGGGTACAGTGACACCAAGAGGAAAGGGTGAGGGGCCTTTGGGGCTGACCATCAGTGAGGGAGCCCCTCAGCACAATGGATGAAGGGGCCATGGGTAGTGTCCACAGATGCCTTCAGAACCAGAGGAGGACTTCAAGAGGATCTAGCAACCCCCCAAGATAGAGCACCCCTACAAATTTGGGGAGAAGGGACAGCCTTCTTCTTGGGTAGGGGGAAAGGTCAAAGGTGGCCAGGGACAAAGCTGCATTCCAGGCAAGGACAGGTCACTGGCAAACCAGGCTGAAGCTCCTGGATTGTTCTAGAGGAAGGAGGGAAAAGGGAATTTTCTCTTTATTGGTGGTAGAAACAGAGAGAGTGTGATGAGAGAAGCCTCAGTAAGGGACATGGATTAACATGGGTGGGGGACATGAATTCATTTGGATAATGGATGTGGATTTACTTGGATTTGTGGCCATGGGCTTCTATAGGTTTGGGGACATGAGATCACATGGATTTGGGGCCATGGTTTCACATGGATTTAGGGACATGGGTTCAACTGGATTTGGGGCCATGGGCTCACATGCATTTGGGGTGTTCCTGTGGGCTTGGGGATATCAGTTTGCAAGGGTAGGGGACTTAGTTTGCTAGAGATGTCTGAAGAGCCTCAGTTCTTGGCTAACCAAGAAGCAAGAACCTCTTGACTAAAAGGCTATTCATGTCCCCATAGAGCAGAGGCTGGTAGGGTGCATAGCTCAGGGTTCTCTGAGTGCTAGACCCTCTGCTACGGGGGTGTCTGCCCCACCCAGCTGCTGGCAGTGTAACTTTCCCTCCAGCCAAGTCCGTGAGTGTCCATCTGCTCTTTAGACTGTCATTTCCTGCTGTCTTCACTCCAGCCTCCTCAGACCAGGGGCATCAATACCATCCCTTCTCTCCCTGAACAGTGCCCTGAACAGCCCTTCAGGAAAAAGAAAGGAGGTTTCTGGTTTCCCCCTACCCAAGGCCACTGTGTTATAATGTTTGTGAAACTGAAGTAAAAAAGGGGTGAGTGTTTTCTGGAAAGACAGATTAGCACTCCTTTCTCTCCCCTCTCTGCCACAAAACAGGATTCAGCAGAAGCACAGGGGAAGGAGACAGAGATGAAGAATTTGATTGACTCCATCTTCCAGGCAACTCTCCATGTGACTAGAACTTGGCTACAGAGAATTTTCAAACTGGGCATGTTCCAGATTGGTTCTACTTTAAAGTTCAGTTACTGGAATGAAATTAAGGTGAGCTTTGCCAAGTAGAGAAACTGTTGGTGATTCAGAACAGGGAGGTGGCAGGAAACCTGCAGGCCCTGAGAGTGTGACCAGGGCTGGTGATGGGCATTTGTGGGTGTCCTTGCCTGGGTCATGGTGCTGGGGCTCACGTAGGGGTATCTCTCAGCCAGGAAGGTAAGCTTACCGAGACTCTATCACCAGCTCAAGGGACTGTGTGATAATGAAAGAGACTCGGGAAGGATTCTGGACGCACTTGTTTATTGGGGGGTGGGTTTCGGTTAGTATAGAAGGCTAGACAAAGAACAGTTTTCACATATGTCAGAATGCACAGGTTTCTTAAAGGTCAGCGTGCTCCTATGGCAGGGGGCTGGTATGACAAGAGTTGATACATAAAGATCAAAACAATTAGTCTCCCGATGCAGGCATTTAATTATCCATAGGCATTTGAGAGAAGAATAGGGGTTGAACCAGTAAGGTGAGATAGAGAAGGAAGAACAAGGCTTTAAGGACATCAAAAGGGCTCTAGGAAATAAGGTTTGGGGGGCTTTTCACTTGTCGGGTATTAGGAGTATGTGACAGGATGAGTTCTTCCTTTGTGATCAAAAGGTGAAGTGGAATGTGTGAACTTTGAGTGAGTGAATCCTAAAGCAGGCAGCCATTTGGCTGACAGCAGGGGGAACTAAGAGAGAGAGGGTGTGGGTTTTCTTGTGAGCTGGGAGACTAATAAGGGAAAGCTGAGTCTGATAGACTTTTCCCTCTTGGCTCATCTCTATGGAGAGAGGCTAACAAGAGGGGTGTCTTTTCAGACATCCATCCGTGAAGATGGGGGGAGCTCCCCTAAGCTCTACCAAGCTTTCACATAGTCCCACATCATGGCTCTCTGGCCTTTGACCCTCCACGAGGTCTGGGTGCCAGGCACCAGTCCAGCTGTCTGTCCAGCACCCAGGAGGTCCAGGGTCCCCAGGCACTAGTTTAGTTGCCATGCAGTGACATTGGCTACCTGGGGACAGCATTCCCAGGCAGTGACTTTCTGGAGGGGTCTTCTGGGCCAGTTTTGGCCTTACCTATAAGGATCTTGGGAGTGAGAGAAAAAGATGAAAGTCTCTCTGAAAGGGAATCAGGGCTGATTAACTCTGAACTGGAGGACCAGAGAAATCAGAACATGGGAGGTTCTGGAAGGCAGTAGAGACATAGACAGCTGCTTCCTGGCTGCCATGGCAACAGCATGGGGTGTAGCCAGGGTGTAGCCTGCAGGGGCTGAATCCCTGCTCAGTGGACTTTTTGCCTCCCCTACCAGTGTCCCTTGCTCACTGCCCATCCAGGCTTTTCTCGCCACCTTTCTGGACCAGGTCTCTGGGTCAATGCCTGTCTTCACTGTAACATTGATTGAACAGTTGGTTGACTGGTTGACAACAGAGTTAGTGCCTCAAACAGGTGAAATTTCGGCTCCAGGCCTTTTTCTCATTCAGTGAGTGACAGAGAGAGAGAGAGAGAGAGGGAGAGGGAGAGGGAGAGGGAGAGGGAGAGGGAGAGGGAGAGGGAGAGAGAGAGAGAGAGAGAGAGAGAGAGATGCATCACAGCACTGGAGGCTCCTCCAGTGCCACACTACCTCCCAAGTGGTGCCAGGAACCAGAACCTGGGCCACACATAATCACTCTGCCTTTGAAGTAAAGGATCAGAAAAATGTTCTCTAGCTGTGTGGTGGTTTTCCAGCCTTATAATTAGGCTCCAGTTCCATGAGAGCAAAACTGAGTTGTAAAATAATGTGTCAAGATTCTGCACAGCAGTGTTTTGTGCAAACTGGGGACAGCTGCTTTCTGCCCAGGTGACCTTATCTGCAGTGCCAGAATGCTGTCCCCACAGGCACCAATATGTGGCTCTGAGGAGGTGCTGTTGTATCCCCTGGTTATAGGGGAGGTGACAGGGTCCTGAGCTCAGGCAGCCAGAAGACGGGCTCTACACTCTACATTGGGCCTCAACATCAATTTGGCAACTTTGCCTGCTTCCTCAGATGTGAGCAGATACCAGGTGCAACTGTCCCCAGAAGGCCAAGATAACACCCAACCCAACAGCCTTGGTTCATTTAACCAGCTTCTGATGGGCTATGACCTTCCAGAGGAGGTCATTATCAAACCATCCATCTGAGATGGCAGAAACCGTACATGCTCAGAGAGGCTGTCTCTCACCTGAGGGACAGTCTCCGGAAGGGACAGTCAGAGGTCTTAACATAGAAATACACTGAATGGCCAGGAGATAGTTCTCCTGATAGAATGCATACTTTTCATGTGCTAGGACCCATTTTTTAAAATTTTATTTTAATATATATATATATATATATATTATTTAAGAAAGGAGACATTAACAAAACCATAGGACAGGAGGGGTACAACTCTACATAATTCCCACTACCCGATCTCCATATCCCCTCCCCTCCCCTGATAGCTTTCCTATTCTCTATGCCTCTGGGAGTATGGACCCAGGATCATTGTGGGTTGCAGAAAGTGGAAGGTCTGGCTTCTGTAATTGCTTCCCCAAGGACCCAGTTTTGAGCATTATATGTGGCAGGTATGGTAATGTCTCACCTCCCTCTAGCTGAAATTAAAAGAGAAAAAAGTCTACCAGGAGTGGTGTAATCATTTAGGTATGGACTTTTTTTTTTTTGCCTCCAGGGTTATCACTAGGACTCAGTGCCGGTACTACAAATCCATGGCTCCTAGAGGCCATTTTTTCCCATTTTATTAGCTAGGACAGAGAGAAGTTGAGAGATGAGGGGGAGATAAAGAGGGAGAGAGAGAAATAGACACCTGCAGACCTGCTTCACTACTGGTGAAGTGACACCCCCCCCCGTAGGTGGGGAACCAGGGGCTCAAACCTGATCCTTGAGCTGGTCCTTGCACTTTGTATTATGTGCGCTTAACCCAGTGTGCTACTGCCCAGCCCCTAAGTATGGATTATTTATTTATTTATTCCTTTTGTTGCCCTTGTTTTATTGTTGTAGTTATTGTTGTTGTTGTTACTGATGTCGTTATTGTTGGATAGGACAGAGATAAATGGAGAGAGGAGGGGAAGACAGAGAGGGGGAGAGAAAGAGAGACACCTGCAGACCGGCTTCACTGCCTGTGAAGTGACTCCCCTGCAGGTGGGGAGCTGGTGGCTTGATCTGGGATCCTTTCTCCAGTCCTTGCGCTTTGCGCCACCTGCGCTTAACCTGCTGCGCTACCACCTGACTCCCCTTAGGTATGGATTCTTAATGAGCACACACAGTCACTTACTCCTTAAATCTTGGCTGTTGCTAGAAGTTTTGTATTTGGTCGTGGAACCAAAATAGCCATTCTGGAGCTATTTTGTGTCCAGGTAAGGCTCAAGGAGGGATTGGGGTGGAGGCTTGGGAGCTGGGCTCTTTTCACGGTGGAGATGGCAGCTAAGGTGCAGAGAAGGAGGAGGGTAACCCTGTTGACTAGAAGGGGCTGGAGGCCTCAGGATGAGCTCAGGCCTGGAAGAAGTTCTGGCTCTTCATGCTGTATTGGTTCCCAAGAAAGTGACCATAGGGGCCCCCCTCCACCCACTTTTAGGAAGTATTGGTGGGCTGCCCTGACTACCAGGACTACAACTCATGATGACAGAGGGGAGGGGGGACACCAGGGCTCCAGTGCCCCATGGGGCTGGCTCTCTGCACCACTACTGCTGTCCTTTTCATGGCTCACCTGTGACAGAGCTGTCCTGGGCATGTGACTTTTATAGATCTGGAGGCAGCTTGTGGAAATCAACTTCCCTGCAGAGTATGGCTGGAAGGAGTCTCTGTTGGAAGACTTGGAAGGGAGGATCAAACAGGTACCAGAAGTGGGGCTGTTCATGGTGGGGCTGAGGGAAGCCAAGTGTGAGAAAACCAACCCCTTGGTCAGAAGTGCTAAGGCCAAGGGGTGTGTTTGAATAGGTGGTCTGCTGTGCCCAGGACTCTGCATTTCTGCTGAACAGTCTGACCTAAAGGCTGATTCAGAGACACTGCTGGTTTACCTCCAGCCCCCAAATCAGAGCCCCCCCCCAATCATATGCAATAGCTCTAAGTGGCCATACTCAACCAGAGCTGATCAGGGAGATACAAAATGCCTCACATTCTCCATGGCAGTTGGCGGGAGTCTAGGAGAATCTGGGTTCCTTCTTCTCAACATGAGGGTTCCCTAGGGACCTGGTCTGAGAAAAGGGTCTTCTGCAGGAACCAGGGGCATTTCTTTTTTCTGAATTTTCCTATTATTGCCTCTTTTCTTATGACAGGTGCGTTTTCTGCCAAGTGGGGAAAGAGACTTTTGAAAAGTTGATCTGGGGAGCTGGGTGGTAGATCGGGGGGGTTAAGCACATATAGTATGAAGCACAAGAACCTGAGCTAGGATGCTGGTTCGAACCGCCAGCTCCCCACCTGCATGGGGGGTTGCTTTACAAGTAGTGAAGCAGATCTATCTTTCTCTCCCCCTCTCTATCTTCTCCTACCCTCTCAATTTCTCTCTTTCCTGTCAAATAAAAAAATTTAAAAAAGAAAAAGAAAAAGAGAAAATATGGCCTCCAGGAGCAGTGCTAGCACTGAGCCCCAGTGATAGTCCTGGAGGCAAAAAAAAAAAAAAAAAAAAACATTGGCCTGTTGGTCTAGTGGTCAGGGTATAGGGCAGGGGCCCCATGCAACAGGGACTGGTGGTTCAAATATAATGGGACCTAATGGCATAGTGGAGAGGTGGGGGCAGTAAGGGCTTGCTACTCTGGAGTGTATGAATATCACCTCCCTCCTCATAGGGCCAGCCCCACATTCAGATCTCTGCCTGGGACACCGTCGGCTCAGATGACAGCGTGTCAAAGTGCTTTGAGAAATGTGCCCTGGAAACGGTGACTTCAGCCTGCAAGGTGACCTGCCTCTCTTGCCACTGATCTCTCTTTAAGATGTACTTTTTATTTTGAGAGAAAGAGACCAGAGCACTGCTCTGGCATGTGTACTGCCAGGGATCTCACACATGCAAGTCCTGTGCTCTACCCACTGAGCCACTTCCCTGACCGCTCCATTCCTGCTTCTTGGTTTAGACTGTTTCCTCATGGGTCAGTCTCAGGAGGTGGCGTGACTGTAAGAACCTGTCCATTTCATCTACATTGTCTGATATGTTTGCTAAAGATGTTCCTAATAGACTCTGTTGAATTTTGCATTTCTGTCTCTTCAGCTGGTATTTCTCCTTCCCTATTTCTGATTTTTTTTAAACATTTTATTTATTTACTTGAATGAGAGAGAGACAGAGACAGAGACCAGAATACTGCTCAGCTCTGGCTGATAGTTATACTGGGGGTTGAACCTGAGATCTCAGAGCCTCAGGCATGAGAGTGTTTTTGCATAACCACTATGTTGCTTTCCCAGCCCTGATTGTTTTCTTAATATTTATTTATTCCCTTTTGTTGCCCTTGTTGTTTTATTGTTGTGGTTATTATTGTTTCGTCATTAGATAGGACAAAGAGAAATGGAGAGAGGAGGGGAAGACAGAGAAGGGGAGAGAAAGACAGACACCTGCAGACCTGCTTCGCCGCCTATGAAGCAACTCCCTTGCAGGTGGGGAGCCAGGGGCTTGAACCGGGATCCTTACGCCAGTCCTTGTGCTTTGTGCCACCTGTGCTTAACCTACTGCACTACCGCCCGACTCCCCCTCTGATTGTTTTCATCACTGCTTTCTCTATTTCTTGGTGGGCCTGGCCAATGGCATGTAAATTTTATTTATCTTTTCAGGCTCTCCCTTTCATTGATTTTATTTTTCTTCTGTGCCATGCTTTTGGTTTCTATTTCATTAATTTCTGCTCTGATTTTTACTGTTCCCCTCCTAGTCCTAACTTCAGGGTCTGTGTGTCCTTCCTATTCTAGTTCCTTTAGCTGTCATGGTTATTTGAGACCTTACCTCTGCCTTTTGACACCACCCACCTGGGTTTGGGACTCCTATTGCTTCAGAGAGCAGGCACTGAGCAACCCTTGGGAGAACTGAGCTCTTGCCCACAGGGAAAATCCTCACTTGAAGTGTCATCATGCCCCCCACCATGTCACATGGCTTTTCTGTGCCCCAGGTCATGGCCACTCGAGTACATGTGACCTTTTACCACAGAGTCCATGCTTTTCCTAGTCTGCTGACAGCTGGTGGACTGGTGTGGCGCTCAATAGCTGACCAACATGTGTGGGCAAAAAGTATACAGAGTGGGAAAGGTTTTCTTCACTTCATCCCTACCCTGTTTTCTATTAAAATATATTTATTTTGGATAGAGAGGCAAAGAGAAGTTGAGAGGGAAGGAGATAGAAAGGGAGGGAGAGAGAGACACCTGTGTTCTCAACCAGGTGTGACACCACGCATCCCCCTCCTCAATCCTGTTTCTTTTTTATGAATTAGTTTTTTAAATTTTTTATTATTATCTTTATTTATTTATTTATTGGATAGAGACAGCCATAAATCAAGAGGGAAGGGGGTGATAAGAGAGAGTGAGAAACAGGAAGACACCTGCAGCATTGCTTCACCACTTAAGAAGCTTTCCCCCTGCACGTGGGGACTGTTGGCTTGAACTTGTGTCCTTGTGCACTGTAACATGTGCACTCAACCAGGTGCACTGCCACCCAGCCCCCTCAGTCCTGTTTCTTAATAATAGGTATTTCTCTCTCTCGAGAGAGAGAGAGAGAGAGAGAGAGAGAGGAGAGTAAGTGTGAGTGTCCATGTCCCCTTTGGGGTATTTGTGCATAAGGACATACATGTCCTGTGCAAATAGACACAATTAGTTTTGCTTTCTCCTGTCACATCTGGTTGCCTTCATACCTATTCTGGTCTAGTTGTGCTGGCCATAATCTCTAGTACAAGGCAGAAGCAGTGCTGAGCGTGGACCTTTTCATCCTGTTCCTCATTAAGGGAGCTGAGGGGAGGTTCATCACAAAGCCTGATGTTAGCCGTGGACTGTTCACAGCTGCCTTTGATCAGGCTGAAGAAGTGTCTATTAATTCATGTTTTTGAGAATATAGGGTTTGGTCAAATGCATCTTTAACTACTTAGATGACCCTGTGGTTTTAAAATATGTCTACTGACAAGGTAGGTGTGTGTGTGTGTGTGTGTGTGTGTGTGTGTGTGTGTGTGTGTGTGTGTCTGGAATAAATCCCACTTGGTCACAGTGAATAGCCCTTTTTATTTTTTTCTGGATAAGGCTTCATCCTTTAACATTCTAGCAAGTATCTATTGGGCACTAACTCACTCTGTTTTTTCTCATTACTGAGACTCTGATAGGCTAGCTCACCTGGAGAGCACCTACTCTGTGTACCATGCTCAAGCCCTGACCCTACCACACTGGTGGGCATTTAGGCACTGTGGCATTGGCATATCTCATTTTATATTTGTCTCTGTCTGAGAAATATCAGCTTGGAATGTGGAGCCCTAGAAAGGAATGTATATATATTGAGTCACTGAAACTTTCTGTAAAAGCATTTAAGCCTTAAGAAAACTATTTTTATTTCTTTTTAAAAATATCATATTTATTTTAGAGAAAGACAGAGAAATAGAGAAGAGAAAGGGAGATAAAGAGGGAGAAAGAAACAGATGCCAGCAGCACTGCTTCACCACTTGTGAAGCTGTTCCTCTGCAGGTGGGGACTGGGGGATCTTGAACTCAGGTCATGAGCTCATAATAACGTGTGCTTGACCAGGTATGTCACCACCACCACCACCACTTCCCTCCCCACCCTCGAAGACTTTTTATTTCTTGGTGGGAATGAGAAAGACACTTTCACGCAGGGAGTGATGGTGTGTGTGGTGTCTCTGGGCAGCCTTTAGAAGAATTACAGTTGGGGAATGCCAACTGTGTCCTGTGCTGAAGGGTTACTCCTGTCATGTTGGGTGTTTTCCATGATACCAAAGTTTCTGGATCAGTACCCAGCAGTGAGCCTAAAGGAAGGGGGGGCTTCAGTTGTGTCTTTGTGATGTACTGATCTTGTCACTGCACCCCTTTTGTCTATCACATCCAGACACAGGACACAGGCAGACAGAGAAGTCCCGTGGACAGTGCAGTGTTTGACTGTGGGTTTATTTCTATTTCTTCTCCTTTTTCTTTTTGTGTCTCCGCTTCTGTTTTGGGCTTTGAGAATTGACTTTGAAAAGCTTTCTCAAATGTTGTTGAGTGAGTGCTTTCCTTCCATTACTGAAAATCAGGCAAACAAAAGCCCAAGCAGGCAAACCTCACTCAGCCTCCATTCATGCCTGTGCTTGTCTCCCTGCGGACAGTCCCAGACCAGCATCCTGGAGCAGGTATCCTACCACGACTGGAAAAAGTTCGGTGTCCTTGTGTCGGCTGTCATCACCAAGGGATGGCCACGGCGTGCTGGGAGCTTTGTGGATGACTTGGATGAGACGTTGACATATCTGCTCACAGGGCCAGATATCAAGCACATCTTCAAATTGTTAGGTATGTTGGTGGGGCAGCTGACACTGCAAAGCTCCCATCTGTGAGAACTAGGCAATGACACACCTGGTAGAGTGCATGTTACTATACCCAAGGACCCAGGTTCAAGCCTCCTGTCCTTACCTGCAGAGATGTCTCTCTTACTCTATCTCCCTATTTCTTCTTAAGTTTTCTGCCTCTATCAAGGAAGGAAGAGAGTGGTGGATTTGTCATACAGGCACTAAGCTCTCAACAATAACTGTGGTAGCGATAATGAAAAAAATTAAAACCCTTCCCCTTTTTAAAAAAGTTTATTTCTTTATTTGTGGGGGGTGGTATAGATTAAGAGAGCCAGAGCCTCACCTGGCATATGAGAAGCCAGGGATTGAACTCAGGACCTCATACTTTTAAGATCCAATGCTTTGTTCACTGTACTACCTCCCTGGCCATAAAAATTCACATTTAAAATATCTGAACACACCTGCTGCTGTTGTTCACATAATATACTTTAAATAGATTTGAGAGACATTAAGAACCATCATGAAGAGACTGAGGTGAGTGTAGACTATAATTCACTCAAGATTTTGAAAATAATAAATACTCAGAAATAAAATCCAAATGCAACTGTGTCTGGCTATAAAGTCCAGTCTCCATTTCAATGTTGTTATCAATGTCCAATCCAGTTTGGATGTCCTTAACACAAAGCTAAGTTATCTTTGATTCTTCTCCCAGCCCTCAAGCCTCAAGTAATTGAAAGCAAGAAAAAAAAGAGGGGTCAGTAGTGGAGGGGAGAGGCTCAAGGAGAAAGTTCAGTAGTTGGGCATAAGACTTACATGTAAGATGACCCAGGTTCAGTGCTCAGTATGTCTGGTAGCCAGAGATGAGCAGTGCTCTGGTTAAAGCCACACACACACACACGCACACGCACACGCACACGCACACACACACACACAGAGAGAGAGAGAGAGAGAGAGAGAGAGAGATTGATTTCCGTGAAGGGGCTAGGTGGTGGTGCAGCTAGTAAAGCATGCAAGTCACCATATGTGAGGACCCAGGTTCAAGCCCCCCCAGTTCCCACCTGCAGGGAAGCTTCACAAGTAATGAAGCAAACTGCAGATGTCTTTTCTCTCCCTCTCTCCCCCTTCATATTTCTAGCATAACAAAAAATTAATTAATTAATAAAAGAGATAACCCCAAAACTGTTATATTTGAGCTTATGCATAGATTCCAGCTTAGTAGAAAAGCACTTAATTTGGATCTAAAATTCTAGATTAGATATTTCCACATCTCAGTCTCCTCAAATTATTGAAAGGGACCCCCCCCTCCAAAGCTCCCTGCCTAGCCATGTGGGACTGCCATGTACATTGTTAAAAGCTATTCACTAGAAGTAATTTTACTTTTATTATTTTTTTTCACATTTTAAAATTTTGTCTATAAAATGGAAATATTGACGAGACCATAGGGTAAGAGGGGTACACTTTCACAATTCCCAGCACCAGGGTTTTGTATCCCATCCCCTCCCTTAAAAGCTTTCCTATTCTTTTATCTCTCTGGAAGCATGGACCCAGGATCATTGTGGGGTGCAGAAGGTGGAAGGTCTGGCTTCTGTAATTGCTTCTCCACTGAACATGGGCATTAGCAGGTCAATCCACACTCCCAGCCTGTCTCTCTTTCCCTAGTGGGGCAGGGCTCAGGAGAGTTGGGTCTCCACGGCACATGGATGGGGTCATCTGTCCAGGGAAGCCAGGTTGGCTTATCTGGAGCCTGGTGGCTGAAAAACCTGAAGATAAAAATCAGAACAAATTGTTAAATAATCAGGAACCTAAAGGCAAGAATACTGAAGATGAGATTTAGGGCTTCCATTTTGGAAAAAGCTAGTAGGTCTGTTTTAGGTATTGCATCCTTTTTTAATTTTAAAATAAAAAATTTTATCAGTGATTTAATATTGATTCACAAAAGTATAAGATTACTGGTATAATTCTACACCTTTCCCACCACCAGAGTTCTGTGTACCCATTCCTTCCATTGGAAACTGCAATAGTTCTCCCAAGGTCACAGATATAGGTTGACTATTATATAGAAGCATATGGCCATTTTTTTTCTTTAGTCCTGCCTTTTCTTCTTTTCTAAGTCACACCTACTATGTCCTGCCTTTTTTTTTTTTTTATCTCTTCTCTCTCTGGGTCCTGATGGAACTAGAGTTCAGAGCCCTCTGGTCATCTTCCCCTAACATTTACCCCATTGAGAAGAATATGGACCAAAATTCTTTTTGGGGTACAGAAGGTGGGAGTTCTGATTTCTATAAGTTCTTTTCCACTGGACATGGATGGTTAGCAGGTGGGTCCATACTCCCATCCTGTTTCTATCTTTCTCTAGTGGGGTAGGTCTCTGGGGAGGTAGGGTTCTGTGCCATATTGGTGACGTAGTCTGCCCAGTGACTGCAGGATGTAACCATAGTATCATCTGCAACTTGGTGGCTATGGCTTAGTGAGTTTCTGGAACGATCCTGGTAGTATTCTGTTGGGTTTTTTTAGGTGAATTTTTTTTTCTAGTTTATCAGAAGAATGACCTGAAATGGCTCCTAGTCCATAATCACACCACTGGAAGTTTTATTTTATTGTAGCTTTACAAATTATTAGACCCACGGGAGCCCCATGCAGGGGTGAACCTCCACCATTGTTCATTGCTTGCTCTCTCTCTATTGCCATCAGGGTTACTGCTGGGTCTTGGTGCCCGCACTAGGAATCCTCTGCTCCTGGCTGCCATTTTTCCATTTTATCTTTCTACTTTTTTAATTGAATAGGACAGAGAGAAATTGAGAGGGGATGGATATATATATATATATATATATATATATATATAGAGAGAGAGAGAGAGAGAGAGAGAGAGAGAGAAGGAGAGAGAGATATGGGGAGAGATATACCTGCAGACCTGCTTCACCACTCATGAAGCATCCTCCCTGCTGGTGGGGAGCTGGGGCTCGAACTCTGATCTTTGCTCATGGTGATATGTGTGCCTTACTGAGTGCTCCACCTCCTGGCCACCTCCTTCTCTCTCTGTCTCCATCTCTCTCTTTCTTTTTCTTTTTTTTTTAAACTTATTTATTTGTTTATTTTTATTGCCACCAGAGTTTCACTGGGATTTGGTGCCTGTAGGATGAACTCACTGATCCCAAAAGTCACTTTCTTTTTCGTTTTTAACCTTTATTTATTTCTTAGATAGACACAGCCAGAAATTGAGAAAGAAGGTGTTTATAGAGAGGGAGAAAGACAGAGAGACACCTGCAGTACTACTTCACCACTCATAAAGCTTTCCCCCTGCAGGTGGGGACCGAGTACTTGAACCTGGCTTCTTGTGCTCTTAATATGTGCATGCATCCAGGTGTGCCACCACCCAGCCTCTCTATCTTCATCTCTACCTCTGTCTTTTTTTAAAATTCTTTCCAGAAATTAATGTTTTTATATTTTATTTATTTATTAATGAGAAAGATAGGAAGAGAGAGAAAGAACCAGACATCACTCTGGTACATGTGCTGCCAGGAATTGAACTCAGGACCTCATGCTTGAGAGTCCAATGCTTTATCCACTGTGCCATCTCCTGGACCACCCTACCTCTGTCTTTTACTCTCTTTCTCTTTCTGTTTTTTTTTAAGGGTTACTGGGAACAGCAAAGTCATGTAGGCACAGTTCCCCAGCAATATCCCTGGTGTGAAATAATAATCACAAATCATACTTTTAGAATATATTTGCTTTGTAGATTAAGTAGAAACACCAAGTATTCCTATACATCACTTTCCCTGCCTCCACCCACAATTCCCTCATTACTGATAACTTGATTTGTTTCTTTAGAAAGATTTTTTTAACTTATTTGTTAATGAGAAGAAGAACTAAAGTATCACCCTGGCACATGCAGTGCTGGGGATCAAACTCGGGACCTCATGTGGTACCTCCCGGACCCCACTGACATCTTAATTGGTTGTAGTGCTTTTCTTTGAGGAACCAGAGTACATCTCTTGGTGGTGCACATTCTGTGGAAATGCCATGTATTTGTCTTTCCCAGAATGTCATCATGTTAGACTCATGGTGTTGTAGCATTTTCGGACTTCTTTCAATCACAGGATGCATCTAGAGTCCTTCCAGTGATTTTTTTTTTTTAATCACTGGGCAATATGCTAGGTACCACAATTTGTCAGTATAGTCACCTATTGTAGGATATTCTGAGTGCACTGAAGATTTCATTAGAAAATTATGTCCAGAGATCGGGTGGTGGCGCACCTGGTTGAGCATTAGAATGCACAAGGACCCAGGTTCAAGCCCTTTATTTATATAAAGTATATTTATATAAATAAATATACTTTATTTATTCATTAATGAGAAAGATAGGAGGAGAGAGAGAAAGAACCAGAGATCACTCTGGTACATATGCTGCCAGGGATTGAATTTGGGACCTCACGCTTGAGAGTCCAGTGCTTTATTAACTGCACCATATCCTGGACATAATTTTCTTTTTTTTTTAATTTTTTTATTATCTTTATTTATTGGATTAGAGACAGTCAGAAATTGAGAGGGAAGGAAGTGATAGAGAGGGAGAGAGACAGAGAGACAGCTGCAGCCTTGCCTCACCACTTGCAAAGCTTTCCCCCTGCAGGTTGGGACTGGGGCTTGAACCTGGGTCCTTGCACACTATAATGTGAGCCCTTAACCAGGTGCACCATCACCTGGCCCCTTATGAATAAAATCTTTAAAAATTTTTTTTATTTATAAAATGGAAATGTTGATAAGACTATAGGATAAGAGGGGTACATTTCCACACAATGCCCACCCCCAGAGCTCCATATCCATATCTCCTCCCTTGATAGTTTTCCTGTTCTTTATCCCTCTGGAAGTATGGACCCAGGGTCATTATGGGATGCAGAAGGTGAAAGGTCTGGCTTCTGTAATTGCTTCCCCACCAAACATGGGTGTTGGCAGGTCCATCCATAGGCCCAGCCTGCCTCTCTCTTTCCCTAGTGGGGCATGGCTCTGGGAAAGTGGGGCTTCAGGACACATTGGTGGGGTTGTCTGCCCAAGGAAGTCTGGTTGGCATCATGTAGCATCTGGAACCTGGTGGCTGAAAAAGAGTTAAGATATAAAGCAGAGGGAGTCGGGCTGTAGCGCAGCGGGTTAAGCGCAGGTGGCGCAAAGCACAAGGACCGGCATAAGGATCCCGGTTCGAACCCCGACTCCCCACCTGCAGGGGAGTCGCTTCACAGGCGGTGAAGCAGGTCTGCAGGTGTCTGTCTTTCTCTCCCCCTCTCTGTCTTCCCCTCCTCTCTCCGTTTCTCTCTGTCCTATCCAACAACGACGACAACAACAATAATAACTATAACAATAAAAAAAAGGGCAACAAAAGGGAATAAATAAATAAAATAAAATATTTAAAAAAAGATATAAAGCAGAGGAAATTGTTGACTAACTATGAACCTAAAGGCTGGAATATTGCAGATGAAGATTTGGAGTCTCCATTTTGGAAAAAGCTTTTAGGTCTATTTTAGGTATATTCCAAGGGGGCCATGACTTTGCTAGCTTTCGCCTGCATTTGACATCTTTTTTTTTTTATCACTGTGAAAAAAAATTATTTATAAAATGAAAATATCAACAAGACTATAGGATAAGAGGGGTGAAAATCCACACAATTCCCACCACTGGTTTCGTACCCCATCTCCTCCTTTGAAGCTCTCCTAGTCTTTATCCCTCTGGGAACATAGGCCTAGGATCATTATGGTGTACAGAAGATGAAAGGTCTGGCTTTTGTAATTGCTTCTCCGCTGAACATGGGCACTGGCAGGTTAGTCCATACCCCCAGCCTGTCTCTATTTTAATGAGGAAACCTGTACAAAGGAATGTTGCAAGAAAAAAAATGTACCTGAAGATTCAAACGGGTTTATTGAAGATGCAGCATATAGTCTCTTCTTTTCTGTAGAGAAGCTCTTAATTTTTCCTAAACCTTTCCTCTCCAAGAGTCTTATTCAGAGTTTGGTGGTTATGTCTCTTAGTGTTGTTATTCTTTTTTTAACATTTTTTCCTTTACTGGGAATACATGTTTTACAGTCTCAACTAAATACAATAGTTTATACATACATAAGATTTCTCAGTTTTTAACATAACAATACAACCCCCACTAGGTCTTCTGTCTTCCTTTTCTAGGACCTGTACCTGTACCTCTCCCCTGAGTCTTTTACTTGAGTACAATACACCAAATCCATTCCAAGTTCTGATTAGTGTTTTTCAACTTCTGCCTGTGAGTGAGATCATCCCATATTCATCCTTCTGTTTCTGACTTATTTCACTTAACATGATTTCCTCAAGCTCCATCCAAGATGGGCTGAAAACGGTAAAATCACCATTTTTAATACCTGAGTAGTATTCCATTGTGTATATTGTGTATTCCAAAACTTGCTCAGTCACTCATCTGTTGTTGGACACTTGGGTTGCTTCCAGGTTTTGGCTATTACAAATTGCTCTGTTATGAACATAGGTATACACAAATCTTTTTGTATAGGTGTGTTTATATACTCTGAAAATGTCTAATAGTTCTAGTTTACCTATCTCCTCATTTAGCTCCCTCATTAATTTATTGATTTTCTGCCTGGATGATCTGCCCAACCTTGAGAGAGTGGGATGCTGAAGTCCCCTACTATGACTGTGTTGCTGTTAATATATTGCTGTAGCTCTTTCAGCAGATGTTTGATGCATTTAGATGGCTTCTCATTGGATGCATAGATGTTAATAATTGTTAAGTCCTCATGATTGACTGACCCTCTGAGCATTAAGTAATGCCCATCCCTACCTTTTAAAAATTTTATTTATTTTAAAGTCTATCATGTCATATATGAGAATAGCTGTTCCGGCCCTTTTTTGTAGTCCATTGGCTTGTATGGTAGTTTTCCATTTTTTTACTTTGAATCTGTGTTTGTCTTATTCAGTTAGGTGGGTTTCCTGCAGACAGCATATGGTTTTGTTGTGTGTTCTGACCCACCTAATATTCAGGTGTACCTAGGTTATTGTCCGGGAGAGATGGTGTCAAGAGAGATGGTTGAAAAAAGGACTAGATAGCTGAATCAGGGAAGAGAGTAGCTCCCAAAGATGGAGAAAGTATGTAAATATTGTTAACGGTAAACCCCATCAATTTGATCTGGAGCCCATATTCAACACAGGAGCCTATGTAACCTCTGCTTCCCTGTAGGTCTGAGCTCACATTCTGTGGTCATGGCTAGGAACATTCCAGGCTGCACTAACTTCAGGACCCATCTTCCTTGGGTAGTAGGTAGACTATGTTGTCCAACCTCCCTTTGGAGAATGTGCTGATCCACATTGAGGGCAAGGTCCTATAGGGACCCATAAAGGGGTCCATTATGTTGTTCCTGATGGAGATGACCAGTGACAGTGGTTAGAGGCATCTGTTAGAGGTCCAGGCACATTAAGTCTAAACAAAATCTTAAAAAAAAAAATTAGGGGCCAGATGGTGGCGCACCTGGTTGAGCACTCCTGTGGCAATGCACAAGGACCCAGGTTCAAGCCCCCGGTCCCTACCTGCAGAGGGAAAGCTTTGCGAGTGGTAAAGCAGGATTGCAGGTGTCTTTCTGTCTCTTTCCCTCTCTGTCTCTCCCTTCCATTTGATTTCTCACTGTCTCTATCCAATAAATAAATAAAGATAATAAAATTTAAAAAAAAATTAAAGGGGACTGGGCAGTAGCACAGTGGTTTAAGCACACATAGCATGAAATGTAAGGATTGACTTAAGGATCCTGGTTCAAGCTCCTGGCTCTGCACCTGCGGAGGCTGGGGGGTGGGGGTCACTTCACAATCGGTGAAGCAGATCTGCAGGTGTCTATCTTTCTCTTACCCTCCTCTCTCAATTTCCCTCTGTCCTATCCAACACTATCCAACAACAACAATAACAACAAGGTCAACAAAATGGGAAAAATGGCCTCCAGGAGCAGTGGATTCATAGTATAGGCACTGAGCCCCATTGATAACCTTGGAGGCAAAAATAATAATAATAATAATTATGAAGGGCTCTTCTCTCCTGAAAACCAGCAGACAAGGTCACCAGAACAAACAGTGAAGCCTGAGCACCCCACCTAGTGATTCACAAGATGACACTCCACAGCATAACTCTAAGTCAACCATGGCTAGACCCCAGGTGGTTGTAGTTCCTATATTAAAGGCGAAGTTGTCTATGAACGTTCCCGAATTTTGCCTATCAGGTTATTCTTCTAATTACACAGAATCCTCTGAAGATGGTTGTGAAGATTATCCCATTCTATCAAAATATGTTCAGGATTTTCTGAACCATCTTACAAAGCAGCCTGGAAGTTTTGAAACTGAAACTGAACAGTTTGCAGCCACGCTGAATGGCTGGATTACAACAGATGATGCTCTGCACCAACTTGTGAATCTCATCTATCAATGGGCCACGTCTGTCCCAAATTTCTCTCACACAGGAGCTCGTCTATGTAATTACCTGTCTTGGCATCTTACAATTCTCCCACAGAGTAGCAACTTCCACCAGCTGCTACTTCAAAGATGTTGCAGTGAATATGAACTTAAAGACCAAACTGCAAGTGGGGATGAAGTGACTCGAAGACGATTGCATGCACTTGCCCTCTTTTGGGGGGAACTTTATGTTAACCTGGAGGTTAAGGAAGCTAATATTAGGCAGGTTACAAGAGCACATGTGCTCCAGGTTGGTCTTCAGGAATTGCTGAATGCCCTCTTTTCTAATCCCGTGAATGACAACTTGATCTGTGTGGTAAAATTACTAAAGTTAACTGGATCAGTTTTGGAAGATGCCTGGAAGGAAAAAGGAAAGGACAATATGGAGGAAATTATTCAGAGAATTAAAGATGTTGTCCTAGATGCAAATTATAGCAGAGATGTCAGACAGATGCTCCTGAGACTGGTAGGGCTGCGGTCAAGTGACTGGGGCAGACTCTGGGCTATGTCCACTGACAGAGAAGCAGCACTGAAGAGGGGCCCTGAATCTTTTATGAATAGAACAATCTTTAATACATCTGATGGTGTACCTTTCACTGAGGCTGATACACATTTCCAAAAGAAATGTCCAAGCTATGGAAGAAATGAAACAGGTTTGTCCAAGGCTGCTGGCCCATTCTTGGATGATATTGATGACGAGATGGACCCAGAGATGGAAGAAGCTTATGACATTTTTTTTTTTTAGATATAAGTTGACTTTTTTTTATTTTCGCATTCATTCATTCCGTCTCTCCCTCTCTACCCCCACTTTGGTTTCTCTGTTTCTATCCAATAAATAAAAGAAAAAGCAAAAATGCCTGGAGGTGGATACCCCCTGCCTGCTGTGGGGGGCTGTGCTAGGTTATGACAATTTTTTTTGGAATTAGAGCATAAGCAAAAACTGTAAAGAAAAATTTCAGCACATTGGGTTTTATAAAGCAGTTTAGGTTACAATGATTTAGCAGAATACAGGGAGGCAAGAAAATCTGTCACACTTATCATCAAATTAAGGATATTGAGTTATGTTCCTAATGTCTGCAACTTTACTTTTTTTCCTTTATTGGGGGATTAATGTTTTACATTTGACAGTGAATACAATAGTTTGTACATGCATAACATTTCTCAGTTTTCCACATAACAATACAACCCCCACTTGCAATTTTAATTTTAACACTATTTGCCAAAATAAACTGTTCCATATATGTGTATATGTATGTATACATTTGTTTATTATGTAAAGTTAATTCTGTTTTGTTTATAGTAAAAAAAACAAAGAAAAATAAAATTATGAAAGTCCAGGCAGTACAGTACTGCACCTGGTTGAGTGCACATGCTACCAAGCACAAGGACCTGGGTTCAAGTCCCTTGTCCCCACGTGCAGGAGGGAAACTTCAGGAGTGGTGAAGCAGGTCTGCAGCTCTCTCTCTCTCTCTCTCTCTCTCTCTCTCTCTGTCTCTGTTTCTATCTCCCCCTTCTCAGTTTCTCCCTCTTTATATTCAAAAAATAATAAATAAATACTTATTTACTTATTTTCACCTCTAGGGTTATCACTGGGGCTCGATGCCTGCACAATGAATGCACTGCTCCTGTAGATTTTTATTAATTAACTAATTAATTAATTTTTTCATAGGACAGAGAGAAATTGAGAGAGGAGGAGGAAATAGAAAGAGAGAAAGACAGAAAGACACCTGTGAACCTGCTTCACCGCTTGTGAAGGTGGGGAGTCAGTAGCTTGAACCAGGATCTTTGAATGGGTTCTTATGCTCTGTATGCTTAACCTGGTGTGCCACCACCTGGTGTCCTATTTATTTGTTTTTTTATTGCCACCAGGGTTAATGCTAAGGCTCTGTGCTGGTACTATGAATCCACTGCTCCTGGCAGCCATTTTTTTCCTTTTCTTTCTTTTTTTTTTTTTAATTTATTTATTTTATTTGCCAGAGCACTGCTCAGCTCTGGCTTATGGTGGTGCAGGGGATTGAACCTGGGACTTTGGAGCCTCAGGCATGAGAGTCTTTTTGCATAACCATTATGCTATCTACCCCCTCCTTTTATTTCTTTATTCCTATTTTTTTAATTAGCTAGGGTAGAAAGAAACAGAAGTGAAGGGGAGATAGGAAGAGAGAAAGAGAGACACTTGCAGACCTACCTCACCACTTGTGAAGCATTCCTCCTATAGGTGGGGAGTGGGGGCTCAAACCCAGGTCCTGTGTGTGGTAACATGTGTGCTCAACTGGGTGCTCAACCTGGGTCCCCCAATAAATAAAATTTTTTAAAAATTGAACAAAACTGCTACATTTGTTTTAACTTAGCTTTTTAAGTTTTACTTTTTATGTCTTTCTGACCAAGACAGAGAAAAACGCAAAGAGAGAGAGAGAGAGAGAAGGGAGAAAGATAGACACCTGCAGCACTGCTCCACCACTTCACTAGCATCCTCCCCTGCATGTGGGGACTAAGGACTTGAACCCGTGTCCTTGGTCATGGTAATGTGTGCTCTATCTGGTGCATCACTGCCCGGCCTGTTCACTTTGTTTTTAAAGGAGCAGTGGAGTTTGTTCTTCATCTGGGAAGATAGACTTTCTGATGGGGAAGGTAACTATATTTTAAAGTTCCACCCCCAATACTGATCCTCAAACAAGACTCAGAATTTTGTAGGCAACGTACAGATGTGACCTCTCCTTGTCTTCCCAATCCCCCTTCAAATGGCCCCAAGCCCAGTGCTTTTGCTACAGGGATTCTCAGGAGAGGAGAGTTCTGAAGGCAGCTACCTGTAGTTTAAGAGAGGAGTCAGATTCCTGGAGGTACACAGGTGTCAAACAGCTAAGCGGTGCAGTTCTCCTGGCTGCTATCAGCCACCCAAGGAGTCTTTTTATGACTGAAGGGAACATGTGGAAGGAAGGACGAGGGAAGTGCACACTTTACCACATTTGAGGACGTGGTTTCAAACCTCCAGCACCACATAGGAGTGCCAATACAGGGAAAGTTGCACAAGTGGTGGAGTGGTGCTAAGTTCTCTCTTTCATGATTACAAAGGGAGTGAATACAGGTTGCTGGGAATGGTGGAATGGCATAGGCAGGAAGCCCTGGCACTAAATCAAAAGGAAAGTCTTGTGAGATGGACTTGGGTCAGCCTCCAGCAGCGAGGAGTGGGTAGTGAGTGAGAAGAACATCAACAAACGCAAGGGGCTCTGTCATGATTTGTGGGATACTTGGAACAGAGAAGTCAGGGGCTTCCTGCAGATTCTCACTACTAGAGGATACAGGATGGGGGGGGGTGCAAGGGAGCAAGGAGGGAACCCCACTGTTACAGCTCTGTTCTTCACCCACTCAGGAACCAAGGATAAAATCCTAGAGAATATTACAGAGGAAGGCAAGAAGCTGATGGCCATCGCCGACTCCGTGATCACCAAGGTGTCCAGTGACCTGCAGAGAAGGACCATCCTGATCGGACAGCTGGAACTGATCCTTGAGCACCGGAGCCAATTTCTCAGCATCTGGGAGCTGAGTTAAGATCGGGAAGACATGACTGGCAGGCACAGAGGGTGCCGGGTGGGGTGTGTGGAGGCAGTGGTCTTTTATGGCTGGAAGTCAACAAGGGGTCACTTCTAATGAAGTGGGGGTGGACAGTGTGTCGACTGTGTCTAGATCTGCTGCCCCCCCCCCCCATGCAGCATGTGGCATCTGCATGACCCAGAAAAGCACCAGACTTGCTCACTCCACATGGATGTGGGCCACAGAGGAAGGGGGAGAAAAGGTTGTCCAGAAAATGAGAAGTGACTTTGTTCTACTGGTCTCCCTTTTTTTCTTTCTCTCCAGAGAGAAAAAATCTTTCCCCTCAGGAGAAAAAACTGGAGCTAAAAGGCATGCTGGATGAGAGACAGGAAGAACTGAATTTTCTAAATAAAGAGAAAACATACATCAGCAGTCTCTTGAAGTTGTGTGGGAAGGTAGAAGACCTGATCAAAGGTGATATTCTTTTTAAAAGACATATGTATTTATTAAAGAGAGATGAAGGGAGGAGAGAGAGAGAGAGGAGAGAGGAGTGCTGCAGGTGTCTCTCTTTCTCTCTCCTCCCTTACTATGGCATATGTGTTGGGGATCAAACTTGTGAGCTTATACTTACTTGAGAGTCAGTTACTTTATCCACTGAGCCACCTCCAGGACCTTCAAAAGTAATGTTCTTAAGAATTAAAAGTGGGGGCCAGGTGGTGGAGCTCCTGGAGTGCACATGTTACAGTGTGCAAGGACCTGAGTTCGAGCCCCCAGTCCCCACCTGCATGGGGAAAGCTTCATGCGTAGTGAAGCAGTACTGCAGGTATCTCTCTGTCTCTCTTCCTCTCTATCCCCCTCATACTCTCAATTTTTGGCTGTCTCTATCCAATAAGCAAATAAAGATAATAAAAAAATTATGATCTGGGGCCCATATTCAACTTAGAAGCCTATGTGACCTCTGCATCCCTGTAGATCTGAGCTCACATTCTGTGGTCATGAGTAGGAACATTCCAAGCTGCCCTAATTTCAGAACCCATCTTCCTCAGTGGAAGATAGAGTATGTTGTCCAGCCTCCCTTCAGAGGATGGAACATTCTCTACCATTGTTGATCCACATTGAGGGCAAGGTCCTATGGGGGCCCACAAAAGGGTCTATATTGTTGTTCCTGATAGAGATGACCAGTAATAGTGGAGAGATTCTTACCCTATGGTTTTTGTCAGTGTTTCCTTTTTATAAATAAATATAAGAAAACAAAATAATTTTTTTTTAATTAAAATTGAGGAGCCCCAGGGCCAGGTGGTGGTGTACTCTGTGGAATCACATGTTTCCATGTGTGAGAGTCCAGGTGCAATCCCTCCACTCCATTCCCACCTGTAGGGAAGAAGCTTCACAAGTGGTGAAGCAGGTCTGTTGGTCTCTCTCTCTCTCTCTCTCCCTCTCCCTCTCTATCTACCCCTCCTTTCTCAATTTCTCTCTGTCCTTTCAAATAGAAAGAAAGAAGGAAAGGAAGGGAGGGAGGGAGGGCTGTTGGGAGTGGTGGATTCATTGTGCAGACACCAAGCCCTAGCCATAACCTTAGTGGCAATAAAAATGAAGTGAGTGTTCCCAGGAAAGAAGGGTCCAGGGAAGATACAAGGACACTATATCACAGTAGGATTGTTTTATTTTGGACTAGGGTATTTTTAATATGAATTCTTTTTTTAATTCATTAATAGGAAAGAGGAGAGAGAGAGAGAACAAAAGTATGGTTTTGGTGTATGCAATGTTGGGATAAAACTCAGGACCTTGTGCTTGAGAGTCCAACACTCTAATCACTAGAATGCTAATGTTTGTGACTTCTTTCCCCCCCCCCCTTTTGTTGCCCTTGTTGTAGCTTCGTTGTGGTTATTATTATTGCCCTTGTTGACGCATTTCGTTGTTGGATAGGACAGAGAGAAATGGAGAGAGGGGGGAAGACAGAGAAGGGGAGAGAAAGATAGACACCTGCAGACCTGCTTCACCGCCTGTGAAGCGACTCCCCTGCAGGTGGGGAGCCGGGGGCTCGAACCGGGATCCTTACGCCGGTTCCTGCGCTTTGCACCACATGCGCTTAACCCACTGCGCCACCGCCCAACCCCCTGTTTGTGACTTCTTAACTTAATTCTCCTTGTCCCTTGTGCTTGGGGGGATTTGCTTTTGTGCCTGGGGCCACATGCTTGAGTGCCTTCAAGTCTCAGCATTGTCCCTTGTGGGAAAAGGGGCCTTGGGCAGCTTCTAGTATGTCCTACACATATAGCTTTTCTTTCTCCCTTCTTTCCTTCCTTCATTCCTTCCTATTTTTCTTTTTCTGACATAGTAATTTATAAGATAATGGGTATAATTTTATACTACTCCTATTGCCAAAGTTCTTACCCTCTCCTCCAACAATAACCACCATGGTTCTCCCAAGGTCTTAGGTATGGATTGATTTTTTTTTACCCCCCAAGTTCCTGTGTTTGAATTCTTTAGATTCCACATGAGTGAAAGCATCCAGTTAGTTGTCCTTTATCTCTTTACTTACTTCAGTCAGCACAATCACCTCCAGTTCCATCCATTTTGTCCCAAAGGACACAATATCTTCTTTTTTAATTGCTAATTAGTACACCATGGAGGGTAAAACCCATAACTTCTTTACCTAGCCATCTCTCTCTTTAGCATTTAGGTTGTTTCTATACTTTAGCTATCACACATAACCTTTTCACTCCCCTTCCTTCCCAGTGGCATCAGAATTTTTATCTGCTTCTGCTTAAAGGCATAACCTAGCTCCACTATGACACTGCTCCAGTGGGGTGCACACAGCACCACAAGCAAGGACCAAGGTTCCACTCCAGGTCCCCACCTGCAGGGGGATCTTCATGGGTGATGGGGCAGTGCTGCAGGTGTCTCTCTTTCTCTCTCCTCCCTTACTTTCTCTCTCTCTTAAAAAGATGAAAAAGATATGGCACCTAACTACAGTTGAAAAAATAACTAAATAAACAAAAAACAAACTAATCCCTGTTCTGTCATCAGAGCAGGGGGAGGGAGTGAAAGTACGTGCCTTCCATCTGTCACCTCAAAGCAATGCTACTTTCTGTGGCCCAGAAACAGAAAAACAATTCTAGGAGAAGGGAAAGCTTGCTGACAAAAAGACAATTTTGGGGGTGGGGTGGGCTGTGGTGTGCTGGGCTAAATAAACATAGTACAAAGTGCAAGGACCCACACAAGGATCCAAGCTCAAGCCCCTGGCTCCCCACCTGCAGAAGTGATGCTTCACAAATGGTGGAGCTGATCTGCAGGTGTTTGTTTTTCTCTCTCCCTCTCTATCTTATCTTCCCCTCCTTTCTCAATTTCTATCCTATCCCAAAAAGAAGAAAAAATGGCTGCTAGGATCCCCAGAGATTACCCTGGAGGCAGAAAGAAAGAAAGAAAGAAAGAAAGAAAGAAAGAAAGAAAGAAAGAAAGAAAGAGGAAGGAAGGAAAGAAATAAAAAAGAAAGAAGGAAGGAAGGAAGGAAGGAAGGAAGGAAGGAAAGGAAGAAAGAAAGAAAGAAAGAAAGAAAGAAAGAAAGAAAGAAAGAAAGAAAGAAAGAAAGAAAGAAAGACAATGCCACCCAGTGTGTCTACTCCTTTGCTTCTTCCTTCAGAGCTGGGGAAGGGACAGTCAGGTGGCATTGGGATTAGAAGTCTGACTTCTCCCTTCTCTTGCGTTTTCAAAAGTGGACATTGAAAAGATTGCAGAAAAACATGCAGAAGACCTCAGCAGAAAAATGCTTAAGGATGTCTTGTTGACAATTCCATTGCCTACCTCTTTTGGGAGCCTGAAACAAGACATCCATTATGACCTGAGTTCTGACATCAAGAAAATGGCCAAGAAAGCCAATGCCCTGAAGGACAGCCACCTCTTCCAGGTCTTCTGGAAAGAGGAGGCAGCATCTCTGGGAGAGTCTGAGGACCTGGTGGAGAGTAACGCCATTTCACTGGAGGCCGTACACATGTACCTATTCTCTCCTTGCTTCAAACGGTTCATGGAACTGTACAAGGACCTCAGGTCGGGAGAGGTAACCCTGGCCAAAGTCGATGCCGTCTTCAAGGACTTTGTGCACAGAGATGACCAGCTGGCTTCTGAACTCCAGCTCATGTGTCACCAGGACAAAGACACTACTGGGCAGTGGATCCCTGAGCGTGTGGAGCAGATCCGAGAGTATCATCACCTGCATCAGGCAGTGAACTCGGCCAAGGTCATCCTGAAGGTCAAAGAAAATCTGGGCCTCAATGGCGACTTCTGTGTCCTCCAGAATTTGCTCAACTTTGTAAGTGATCCCTCAGGGACCCCTGGGGTGGGTATGAGGATCCAGGATCAGAGCCCCTTCTGCTTCTAGAAGCTGGCCCAGTGGGGTCACAGCCTTCTCAGGGAATTCTTTGCATTTCACTTGGGGTCTGAATACTCCAAAGGCTTGGCTTCTGACTTTGTTAGTAGTATAACTGCTGCTGGCTATGAGGTGTGTCCTTGGGTCCACAAGAAGAGCCAGAATTTGGGAAAGGGGGCAGAGAAGAAAGCTTACCTCAGAAGGCTCCCACGTTGCCAAGCACAGGACCCAGGCTCAAACCCCTAACCCACATGGAACTGGGGATAACTTTGGTGCTGTGGAGTCTCTCTTTCTATCCCTTTCTATCTGATTTCCTTTTATTTATTTGTTTGTTGTCTTCTCTAGAGATTCACTGCCCCAGGGCTGACCCTTCCCCCCCCCCCCACATAGACACAGAAAGAGGGGCTGGGTGGTGGCACAGCTGGTTGAGCACATATGTTACAATGTACAAGGACCTGGGTTCGATCCCTGGTTCCCACCTGCAAGGGAAAAGCTTTGCAAGTGGTGAAGTAGTGCTGTAGGTATCTCTTTTTTCTCTCCTTCTGTATCTCTTCCTTCTCTCTTGATATCTGGCTGTCTCTATCTATAATAATAATTTTTTTTAAGTTTTAAAAAATGGGCAGGGAAGATAGTATAATGGTTATTCAAATATACTCTCATGCTTGAGCCTCTCAAGTCCCAGGTTCAATACCCCACACCACCATAAGCCAGAGCTGAGCTGTGCTCTGGTAAAAAATAAATAAATATAAGAGAGACAGAAAGGCAGAAAGAGAGAGAGGGGGGTGGGAGAACAACATAATAGCTTCCTTCAGTGCAGGGACACATGGAAAATTAGTGCGCTATTCAAGTGAACTATTTTACTGGCCTTTTCTGTCTGAAAACAAACATTCAAAAACAGAGGAGCCTAGGCAATGACAACAACAAAAAAAAGAAAGAAAGAAAGAGGAATGGGAGGAGGAGAATTTTCGGAAAGGACAATGACATTATTATTATTTACAAAATCAGATATTTGTATGGAGTAATTAATCTGATCTCTCAAGTTGAAGAAGCAAAAAAATAAAATAAAAAGATTTTCTTGGTGGGGGGTGGAGCTCTCTTACCCAGTTAAGAACTGAGTCTTTTGCTTGCCCCACACATACACTCCAGGGGAGCCTGTAGAAGGTATATTGTGACTATATCATCATACAGGTGGGGTGAGGATGATAACAAGTGCAGCCTTTTTAATCAGATAATTTTTCCAAGTCATTTTTTGTGGTTAAGAGTGTTTTATGAGATTGCAGGATCACAGGGTACATAGCTCCACACCACACCCACCACCCTCCTAACAACCGTCACCACAGTTCTCACAGATTCTTAGTGACCGCTGCTGCTGTTCTTCATCCTCCTCCTTCTCCCCACTCCTTCCCTCTTCTCCTTTCTCCTTCCTCCTCCTTTCCCCTCTTCCTTTCCTCGTCCTCCTTCTCCTCCTTCCCCTTCCTTTTCCCTCCTCCTTCCTCCCTCCTGAAGTTCTCTAGATTCCACATATGTGTGAAACCAGTCAGTAGTTGTCCCTCATCTCTTTACTTATTTTGCTAAGCACAATCGCTTCTAGTTTCATCCATTTTTATACCAAAGGGCACAACATCATCCTTTTGATCAAAGAGTAATATTCCATGGAATATAATAGACAATATGATGGACATTTAGGCTGCTTCCACTCTTTGGTTATTGTGAATAATGTAGCTGTGAACATAAGGGTGCACATGTCCCTTCAAATTGATGTTTGGGTGTCCTTGGATAAATGCCTAAGAGTGCTGAGTCATAAGATACTTCCATTTGTTTGTTTAAGGTCTCTCCTTACAGCCTGCCCAAGTGGCTGCACCAATTTATAGCACAGCATTCAGCATCGTACACATGCATGTGTGAATCCCTAACCCCTAACTGGGCCACTGCTTTGGGTCTTTTTTTTTTTTTTTAAGATTTTATTTATTTATAATGAGAAAGATAGGCAGAGAGAGAGAAAGAACCAGACATCAATCTGGCACATGTGCTGCCGGGGATCGAACTCAGGACCTCATGCTTGAGAGGCCAAAGACTTATCACTGCTCCACCTCCCAGACCACTGCTTTGGGTCTTTATTTACATACTTATTTATTTTTTATAGGTATCAGGGCTATCACTGGGGCTTGGTGCCTACAGGATGAATCTGCCATTCCTGAAAGCCATTAATTTTTTTTTTTTAAACAGAGAGAAACTGAAAGAGATAGAGAGGAGAGAGAGAAAAAGAGACACCTGTAGCCTTGCTTTACAACTCATGAAGCATCCCTGCTGCAGGTGTGGACCTGGGGCTCAACTCCAGAACCTTGCATGTGGGAACATTTACACTCCTGGTAATGTGTGCTGTCATCTACCCATGGGTCTTTGGTTTTTTTATAGACCAGGAGAAATGCTGTGCACCTGGCAGGATGCTCGTGGAAGCTGCTTTGCAGGATGCCAGGAGTAGAGGAACAGTAGTGCAAATGATGAAGGGTGGGAGGGTCAGTGACAGAAAGGCACTGTCCCCATCCAGATACAGAGCTTGGTGTGTCTGTTGTCCCAGCTTCTGGGGGAGAAGGAGAGGGGATAAGGCCTGGGGCTCTTGGTCCCCGGTTCCAGCTACAGGTGTGTTTTGTCACACAGGCTGACCACTTCGCTGAGTTTCAGCATGAAAAGCTGACCTGCATCAACCGGCAGCTCATCTGCGCCCGAAAGCTGCTGCAGGACATCACAGAGCCCCGGTACAGGTGTCTGGACGAGCTCACCCGCAGCAAGGAGTTCATCAGCTGGGTCCAGGAGACCCTGGAAGGTAGCTCCCCTGCCCGAGGCTCCTGGAGTGTGGTTCCCAGAGGGGTCACAGCTGCAGGGAGGGGTAGTTCCTAGACCCTGTGGCCGTACGCCATGTGGAGCGTGGAGGGCTGCTGCCCAAGACTCTTCGGGGCCAGTGTGCCTCATGTGCTGACATGACATTGATTTCCCAGGCCACTCTCCCCCATTGCAAAAGCTTGCCATGAATGGCTGTGGATCTGTTTCTTTTAAATCTTCCTCTCTCCTCCTCCATTCTTAGCTCTTTTTAAAAATTTGATTTTATTTATTTTGGATAATGATAGAGACATTGAGAGGGGAAGGGAAAGCAGAGAGAGCCTGAGAGTGAAAGTGAGAGACTTGCAGCACTGCTTCACCACTTGTGAAGCTTCCCTCTTGCAGGTGGGGACCAGGGGCTTGATCCTGAGCCCTTGAGTATGGTAACGTGCACTCAGCCAGGTGCACCACTGTCTGGTCCCTTCACCCTTAGCTCTTTTCTCTGGTGGCATTTCACTAATGGACAAGAAGATGGGTCAAGTGATGGTATACCTATAGTAGAGCACACATGTTACAATCTCTCTCTCTTTCTCTCTCTCTCTCTCTGTTTTCCTCACAATTTCTCCCTGTCTATATAATAATAATAGGCATGAAGAGCTCTTAACCACCAAGTTGGTGATGCTTGATTGTTCTAACCAAAGCTGCCAGCTCTGGCTCAGTTTTCTTGTTGTGAATCTCAAGAGGGGAGGGGCACAGCTAGGTCAGGATCCTCAGTGGGCCCATACCACTTTGACCTTGAACTCTGCTCCATTCTGATGCTTGGCATTTGACTAGTAAGTAGTGCAAAGAGAATTAATCTGTTTAATTTCTTTTTCTTTTCTTTCTTTCTTTTTAAAGTTTTTATTTATAAAATGGAAACACTGACAAGACCACAGGATAAGAGGGGTACAATTCATGCCACTGGAACTCCATATTCCATTGCCTCCCCTAAGAGCTTTCCTATTCTTTATCTCTCTGGGAGTATGGGGTGCAAAAGGTGGAAGGTCTGGCTTCTGTAATTGCTTCTCTGCTAAACATGGGTGTTGGCAGGTCGATCCATACTCCCAGCCTGTCTCTCTCTTTCCCTAGTGGGGCATGTATCTGGGGAAGCGGGGCTCTAGGACACATGGTGGGGTTGTCTATCCAGGGAAGTCCAGTTGGCATCATGGTAGCATCTGGAACCTGGTGGCTGAAAAAGAGTTAAGATATAAAGCAGAGCAAATTCTTGACTAATCATGAACCTAAAGGTAAGAATATTGTGGATGGAGATTTGGAGTTTTCCATTTTGGAAAACGCTATTAGGTCTATTTTAGGTATATTCCAAGAGGCCCATGACCCAAGTAGTTTTTGCCTACACCTGACATCTAATATGCAGGTGAACTAAGCTATTGTCTGGGGGGATGGTGTCACTGTTGGAAAAAGGACCAGAAAGCTGGGTATCTGTTTAATTTCTATGTAATTTCTTATTACATATAAGGGGAGTCGAGGGGGGGGAGAGGAAGGAAGAGACAAAGGAAAAGGGAGAGAGAAACCAATCAGCATTCCAATACACACAGGTCCAGGGACTGAACAGGAACCTTAGGCATGCTAGTCTGATGCTCTTCCAGTTGAGCTGTTTCTCTAGCCACATTGTCTCCATTTTATTTATTTATTTTTTAATATCTTTATTGGGGGATTAATGTTTTACAGTTGACAGTAAATACTTTGTACATGCGTAACATTTCTCATATTTCCATGCAACAATATAACCCCCACTAGGTCTTTTGCCACCCTGTTCCAGGACCTGAACTCCCACCACCCCACCCACCCACCTCTTTTACTTTGGTGCAATACACCAACTCCAGTCGAAGTTCTGCTTAGTGTTTTCTCTTCTGATCTTGTTTTTCAACTTCTGCCTGAGAGTGAGATCACCCCATATTCATCCTTATGTTTCTGACTTATTTCACATAACAAGATTTCTTCAAGCTCCATCCAAGATGGCATGAAAATGGTGAAATCACCATTTTTTTTCTCTGAAAATGTTCAATAGTTCTTTATCTATCTCTTCATTTAGCTCCTTTATTTCCTTTTTTTAAATATTTATTTGTTGCCCTTGTTGTTTCATTATTGTTGTTATTGATGTCATTGTTGTTGTATAGGACAGAGAGAAATAGAGAGAGGAGGGGAAGACAGAGAGGGTGAGAGAAAGATAGACATCTGCAGACTCGCTTCACTACTTGTGAAGCAAACCCTCCTGCAGGTGGAAAGCCAGGTGCTCAAACCAGGATCCTTACGCCAGTCCTTACGCCAGTCCTTGTGCTTTGTGCCATGTGCGCTTAACCCGCTGTGCTACCGCCCGACTCCCTCCTTCATTTATTTATTGATTTTCTGCCTGTATGATCTGTCAAGTTGAGAGAGTGGGGTGTTGAAGTCCCATACTATTACTGTGTTGCTGTTAATATATTGCTGTAGCTTTTTCAGCAGATGTTTGATGTATTGTTTAGATGGCCTCTCCTTGGGTGCAAAGATGTTGATGATCATTAAATCCTCTTGATTGATTAATTTTTTTGAGCACTAAGTAATATCCATCCTTATCGTTTAAAATTTTATTTATTTTAAGGTCTATCATGTCAGATATGAGCATAGCTATTACTGCCCTTTTTTTGAGGTCCATTAGCTTGTAGGGTAGTTTTCCAGCCTTTCACTTTGAGTCTGTGTTTGTCTTGTGGAGTTAGGTGGGATTCCTGTAGAGAGGGTTGTATTTTATGATCCATATTCCTACTCTGTGCCTTTTAATAGGTGAATTCAGGCCATTAAAATTTATTGATATTATAGATTGAACATATTTTAATGCCATTATTATAGATTTTTAGAATGTTCTGATATATGGCATATTTATGGTAATCTGACTTTATAGAAGACCTTTCAGAACTTCTTTCAGGGCAGGCTTAGTGATAGTTGATTCTTTTTTTTTTAATATCTATTTATTTATTCCCTTTTGTTGCCCTTGTTGTTTGTAGTTATTATTGTTGTCATCGTTGTTGGATAGGACAGAGAGAAATGGAGAGAGGAGGGGAAGACAGAGAGGAAGAGAGAAAGATAGACACCTGCAGACCTGCTTCTCTTCTGGACTGTAGTGTTTGTGTGGAGAAATCTGCTGCTAATCTTATGGGTTTTCCTCTGTAGGTTACTTTGTTTTTCTCTTCCAGCCTTCAGGATCCTTTTTTTATCCTAATTCCTTTTCATTCTAAATATGATGTGTCTTGGTGTCTTTATGTTTGGGTTAAGTCTGTTTGGGACCCTCTGGGCTTCTTGAACCTTTATGTCTTTTATGTTGTCTAGACCAGGGAAGCTCTCAGCTACTATATCCTGTAGAATGCTTTCTTCCCCTCCCTCTCTTTCTTCCTCTGGTAGGCCTATAATGTGTATATTATTTCTTTTGAAGTTATCCCATATCTCTGTTGTTGTTTTCAGTATCTCTTAATCTCTTTTTGAGGTCTCTTACTTCTTTCTTGTTTCTCTAATTCATCCTCAATTTTGCTAATTCTGTTTTCTGCCTCATTTATTCTATTTATTCTCTTTCCCCTCTGTTGTTTTCTGTAGCTCATCTATTTTGTTACCTTGTTCTGATACTGTATTAGCTTGTTCAGCTAGGTGTGTTCTTAGCTCAGCTATTTCAGCTTTCAGCTCTCTAATTACCTCAAGATAGTGCTTTCTTTCAGAGACTTGTTGTTTCTGCATTTCTGATGATAATTCTTTCAAACTCTTTACTCACTCCTGGACTAATTCCTTAGCTAATGTTTGGTTGTTGATCTCATTATTCTATGCTTCAGCCTTTAGGGGGCTTTTAGTTGGACTTTTGTTCTAGTTAATTTCTCCTTGGCTTAACCATTATTATAGTGTGTTATGAGGTCCTTCTCTCATTACTTTCAGTCCACTGATCACTCTTGCCTGTATTGACTTGTGTCTAAGTAAGGTAGTTAAAGAGTTAACAGTTGTGGAAATTAATAGTTGTTTTAATGTTATCTCAACCCCTGAGGTGAAGGACAGTGGCTGTTAAAGCCTCTTTTGTTCTTTTTCTTCCCTATAGGCTATGAAAGCCTGAGGGCTTTTAAACTATAAGTAGGCTTCTTAGCTTAATCACTCTCTCCTGACCAGGAGATAAATCAGGGTGGGGGAGAGATAGCACAGTGGTTATGCAAAGAGACTCTCACACCCCAAGGATCCAAAGCTCTGGGCTCAATTCAGCTTCTCTGCCAAGTCAGGCAGCACTGCTGGGCCCTGTGAGTTTCTAAACAAGTCTCACTTATAGTCTAGGTTTTGAGGCAATTATTCACCAAGTTCTCATCAGGAGAACAATGTGGAAGGGCTCCCACTATACAGCCCCACTGCTAGACCACTGGGGTGTAGATCTTCTCCTGAGTTTCCTGGTCAGTTCTCTGTTCCCAGATGCCAGCACAGGGATTCCCCCTGCTGTTCCAGTCTCTAAGGGTAGTTGCAAATGAAGACTCAGTTGCATTTGATGAGCCTTAGCAGAGTCCTCTCCTCCTCTCAGCAGTCTTTTTGTTGGTAAAACAGACTAGAGGTGGCTCCTCAACTGGCAAACTGCTAGACTGTTGCCAGATGCTTGGGAGTAGATATGGACTTTAAGCCCCTGGAATCACTCTTTAAGCTCCTCTCTGTCCATGAGTGTTTGCACTCACTGGTGACTTAGTGTGTTCCCAAAGTAGTCCTGGTCTCGTCTTGTTGCAGTTTCAGGTTATCTTTGATATTCTTTGTTCTTTAGAGAAGTTTCTCAATGGGGTAGAGCTGGAGGTTTGGGCAGAGTTGTGGTCTCTGGATGCTCTCATGATTTGGTGGGTTCCCAAAGTCATTCTAGTCCTGTCTCCACATTATCTCCATTTTGTACAGTTAATTGTGCACCTATTTTCAGGCAGCCTTGGGAGGAGCATGGGCATCTGGGCTCTTCAGGGAGTTCCACGAGGGCTAGTGAAATGGACATCACCTGCCAAGGACCAGGTGTCAGGGCAGGTGTCTCTGATTCTTGATGAAAGCAGAAAGTAGATAAAGTCCTGAACACCTGCTGCATAGCCACCTATGGCTTCGGGAATCATCCTGCCACTGGCTAAGCCTGGTGACCGACACCTCAGACCTTAAACATCTTTCTCCCTACTCAGGCATAACAGACCTGAAGGTATTTGTGGACTTGGCCTCCATCTCAGCAGGCGAGAACGACATTGATGTGGACCGTGTGGCCTGCTTCCATGATGCCGTGCAGGGCTACTCCTCCCTGCTTTATAAGCTGGACAGCCACTCAGGCTTCAACGAGCTCACTGACCAGCTTCAAGAGCTGTGGAAGGCTCTGGAAAATGACCAGAGCCTGCCCAACAAGCTGGTATGTGGCTTCCAGCTCCAGGGCAGGTGGTATGTAAGGGAAGAATCCTAATAATCCTAATAATGCCCTAGTAGGGGCATCCATGGGTATTATCACACACCCAATGGGCAGCTTGGGGCAGCCACTCAGAGGGAAGTGGGGAACAGCTCTTCTTCATGTATGAAAGTGCTTCCTCTCCCTCACAGTGGAAATCAGGATATGAAATTTGCAGGTAAATCAGAGTCACTACTGTGTGCCACTAAAGTGGCTGAGGGGTTGGGAGACAGCTCACCTGGTAGATTGCCCACTTTACCATGTGTGAGAACCAGACTTCAAGGCCCAACAAGCTCCATGAGAGAACCTGCCTGAGGGAAGCTTCAGGAGCAATGGAGCAGTGCTAGGGTCTTTCTCCTCTCCCTCTCTCTCCCCCTTTATCTAAAAATGAAGGGGGAGTCTGACAGTAGTGGTGGATTTGTATGAGCATAGAACCCAGTGATAACCCTGGTGGTGGCAAAAATAATAAATAAGTAAATAATAGATATATATAGGTGACTTCAGCTCAGAGTCAGTGCTATTCCCAGAAATACAACAGTTGCAGCTTTAGTTCTGGTATTTTCTGGAATTTCCCATGTGCCCCACAGTTGCTGTGGATAGAGTTTACTGTCAGAACTATGAGCGAGGCAGTGGTAGACAGCATAATGGTTCGCAAAGAGACTCTCATACCTGAGGCTCCAGAGTTCCAAGTTCAACCCCCCTGTATAAACCAAAACTGAGCAGTGCTCTGTTAAGGAAATAAAAAAAAGTATGAGCATTTCCCACTCTTTCTTGCTTACTTGCTTTCTGTCTTTCATTTTATCTTTTACTTATTTATTAATCTTTTTGCCACCATGGTCACTATTTTTTCCATTTTATACACATTAAGATTTATTTACATGACATTAGAATTGTGATATTGTAATATCACCTCTGGTGGTATCATTTATATAATCATGAGAGAAAAGGAGAAAATGATACCACAGCTCTTGGCAGCCTTTTTTCCTTTTCTTTTTGATAGTGAGTAAAAAAAAAAAATAATAAGGAGGGAAATAAAGACACAGAGAAAGAAACACCTGCACCACTGCTCCAAGTGCCGATGAGGCTTCCCCCTTGAAGGAGGGGATTGAAGCCTCAAACCTTGTGTAGTATGGGCCCTTGTGCATGGTAACTTATGCACTATCCTGGCTAAGTCACTGCCCAGTCCTGTGTGAGGCTTTACAGTCCAATCAAATTGGACACCGTGGTCAAGCGACTCCTGGACATTCAACAGAATCATGGCCAATCCCCAGAGCCAAGCTTGTATCTGAAATATGAGCAGGCCCCCTTGCCTCAAGCCTGGACACAGGTGTGGCTGAACACGGGGGGGGGGGGGGGGGGAAGCCATTCCTGAGTGACACCACATGGCAAGTGTTCAGAGAGGTCCAGACCGCCTGGCCCCAGGGTAAGGACACAGGTGGCCAGCTCCCCAGCTAGACAAGAGCTGTCAGGTCTCAAACCTCGTGGTTCTCCCCTGTCCTCAGCGGGACTCAGCCCGGAGCCTGGAGTGGTTGAAGACGGTGCGGGATAGCCACGGCTCGGTGGAGCTCTCCTCCCTGTCCCTGGCCACAGCCATCAATAGCCGGGGCATCTATCTGATCCAGGCCCCTGCCCATGGCCAGCAGGTGAGCCTCCTCCACCTGTGTGTGTCACACCTGTGGGAGCTGGTGCCCTCCTCCAGAACACGACTTCTAAGTGTTGCCCTCCCGCAGATCTCCCCTGACACAGTCGTGCACCTAGTGCTACCCGAAAGCCATGGGGTGCAAGAGCAGATGCGGGAATACTCTCTGGAGGAGCTGAAGGAGCTGCTCAACAAGCTGATGCTCATGTCTGGCAAGAGGGAGCACAGCAATGTGGAGGTGGAGGTGTTCTCAGAGGTGAGGCATCAGAGGCCTGGGAGGTGGCCAGGGCCCTTCTGCTCCCACAGAGGCCTCCAGGTGCTGGGCAGCCATGGGGAGTGGGGGCGAGGCCCTCTGCCTGCTAGGAGCCAGGGGGCTCTGAGACAGTAGAACAGGGAGTAGGTGGGGGCCCCAAGGTATTCCAAGTGGGACAGGCTGTGGTGTTGGGTGCCAATCTCAGGACCCAGATGATAGTTTTCCAGTTAGCTTACAGCACAGAAGAGATGAACCAGTGAAAAGTTTTAGAAAGAACTTACATTGTTTCATTTTCTCTGGACACCATCAAGAATCCAAAAGTAGCGCTGTGTGGTGCTACACTTGGTTGAGCACATGTTACAATGTGAAAGGACCCAGGTTCAAGCCTCCAAAGCCTCTGGTACTGACATGGAGGGGGGAAGTTTTGCAAATGGTGTGGCAGTGCTGCAAGTGTCTCTCTACCTCCTTCTTCCCTCTCAATTTCTGACTGTCTCTATCCAATAAGCAAATAAAGATAATACACACACATACAAACACACACACACATCCAGAGTGATGAGGCTTTAGTGATTAAAAAAAAAAAAAGAATCCAAAAGCAGGTCCAGGTGATGGTTCACCTGGTGGAGCACACACATTATCATGTACAAGGACTCAGGTCCAAGTCCTGGGTTCCCACCTGCAGGGTCAAGGAGAAACTTCTCTCTTGTTCGAGTGGTATCTCTCTTCTACTTTAACTCTCTCTGATTCTCACTCTAGATTTAAAAAAAAAAAGCCACTGGGAATAACCCTTGTGGCCCAAACAAAACAAAAAAAGATAAACTTCCATGGATAGTGGAGCTTTACTCTCTCCTTTCTTCCCCTCCCCACCCTCCATACCCTCAGCTTTCTCATTTAAAAAAAAAATTTTAAGTCATCGTTCATTAAAATCAAGTCACCATAATGATGAAAGACACTGGCTTAGGTTACTTACTGTGTTTCATTGCAGGGTTTTCCCTTTAGCATTCAGCTGTACTTTATAATGATAGATATCCTTTCCCTCCTTATTTTTTAAATTTTTAAAAATATTTTGTTTACTTTGTATGGAGACAGAGAGAATATGAGAGAGAAAGGGGAGACAGGGTGATAGAAAGAGAGAAATCTACAGCCCTACTTCACCATTCATGAAATTCCCCACTTCAGGTGGGGACTGGGGGCTTGAACACAGTTCCTTGCACATACTAACATGCTCTCTACCAGGTATGCCATTACCCACTCTTGTTTATTTTAAGGTTTACTTACCAATTACCCACTCTTGTTTATTTTAAGGTTTACTTACCAATGATCAGGGGAAAGAGAGAGAACCAGAACTTGAGCATGAAGCGAACAACCACACTATTCCTTGCCCACACCAGCCAAGGTGGGAAGAGGATGTGGGACACACACACCAGGAGCTCTAGCCAAACATAACACACACACACACACACACACACACACACACACACACACACACGTGCCCCTTCCCTCCCTGCTGCTCTCATAGCTGGCTCGCTACTGCCCCTGCAGGTGTTCTGTGGTGTACAGAGGTTGGTGCAGGCCTTCATCCACCTCTACTCAGCTGGGAACCTGCTTTTCAGGGCCTGGACAGCAAAGGTACAGTGCTCCCCCCGGGAGGGCTTAGTGGTGCTGGATTTCCACGTGAGGATGCTGCCACAGCTGTCGGAGCACGGGCCAGTGACAGAGCTGCTGCAGGCCGTGTGCCGTGAGCTGGAGGCTTTCCTGCAGCGCTGGCAGAGCTATGTAGCACAGAAGCGTGCCCAGCACTTCTATCTCAACTACTACACAGCCGAGCAGCTGGTGCTCCTGAGCAGGGAGTTGGGCCAGCAGCCGCCCAGCCAGGGGGCCCTCACCATGCTGAGCTTTGTGCTGGAAAACTGCTCACCCAGGGATGTGGCCAAGGCCTGTGGGGCCTCGGGCAGCCAGGCCTCAGCCTCACAGCGGGAGAAGGTGGTAGAGGCGCTACTGGGCCAGGGCGGCCTGGCGGCCCAGCTGCAGGAAGTGCTAGGCCAGTCCCTGGAGTGCATGGGCACCTTCCTGCCCACCTGCCTGGATCTGGGTGTCCTGGGTCGCAGCCTGGAGTGCCTGGCCAAGATGGGCGGCCCCCCAGTGAAGCGCAGGCTGCCCAAGGGCCTGCAGGCTGGCCGGCCCAACCTGGTGGCCTGTGGCCCCTCAGAGCTGCTGCTGGCTACCCTAGCCATCTACATGCAGAGCCCAGAGCAGCCGCTGCCCAGCTACAGTGAGGTGTTGCTGTGCCAACCTGACACCACTTTTGAAGAGGTGGAGCTGCTGTTGCGTCGCTGCCTGAGCCCTGGTGCGCCCGGCCACCGCCTGTACTGTCTGCTGTTTGCTGAGCGGCTGGGCTTTGAGGTGGGCTGCCAGGCTGAGCGGCTGCTGCAGCAGCTGTGCTCACAGCCCCACCGCGAGGACTACCAGCTGGTGCTGCTGTGTGAAGGCGAGCGTGAGCGCGGCTATCTGCCCTCAGCGCTCAGCCAGTACAAGGTCCCCGTGGTGCCCCAGAAGCCCCTGCACACCCTCCAGGACTATTTGGCGCGCCACTTCCAGGTCCCTGAGGAGATCTACTCGGCTGCCTCTGTGTTCAGGGATCGGATGTGCGTGGGCATCGTGGCCTCCAAGAGAGCGGGGGTTGGTAAGACATCTGGGGTTGGAGGGAGGCTGGCTCTCCCAGGGGGACCCCTGGGCCCTTCCCTGACCAGCACTGGGGACCCCGGAATGGGAGGTGTGTGGGGGTGCTGGTGGCAGGGGTTGGCGGGCATCTTTCTCCCCAGGTTTCTGTTCAGCGGTTCTGGGGGCCACCTGCCTCTACTCTGCATCTTCTCAAAAGTTTTATTTATTCATTCATTTATTTACTATTTATTTTGGCTGCCACCAGTCTTTTATCACTGGGTCTCAGGACTTGTGTGATGACTCCAGCACCCCTGTGGTCATTTTCTTTCTCTTTATTTTATTTTATTTTTTTGCCTCCAGGGTTCCTGCACTATGAATCTACTGCTCCTGGAGGCCGTTTTCCCCCTTTTTGTTGCCCTTGTTGTTTCATCATTGTTGTTATTATTATTGTTGTCATTGTTGTTGGATAGGACAGAGAGAAATCAAGAGAGGAGGGGAAGATAGAGATGGGGAGAGAAAGACACCTAAATACCTGTTTCACCATTTGTGAAGCGACCTCCCTGCATGTGGGGAGCCATGGGGCTTGAACTGGCATCCTTATGCTGGTCATTGCACTTCACACCGTGTGCACTTAACCTGCTGTGCCACCACCCGACCCCCTTCTTTCTCTTTCTTATAGAGACACAAATAGAGCAAGAGAAGGGGGATGAGAGACAGGGAGAAGGAAAGACACCTGCAGCACTGCTCTGCCTCTTAGTGGTGACAGGAGGAGGGGGGTTGAACCCTGGTCACTCTGCTTGGTTATGTGTGCACTCTACCAGGTGCGCAACCTCCTGACTCCTTCCTTCTCTCTCTCTCTTTCTTTCTTCCTTCCTTCCTTTCTTTCAAAGAAATGAACCTCCATTAGTAGGTCAGGGAGGCCACTCTCTGAGTAAGGCTGTGGTTTGCTTTGCCCTTGGCTCAGGTTCAAGAGCCGGCACTACACAGGAGGTGCTGTGACAAATGGAGGCAGTCCCAGTGCTATGATATCTCCTCTCTATCTGCCTTTGTCAATATGATGTCTCTTCTCTCTGTTTCTTTATTGGAATGAAAAAGTAGCTTGGGGCAGTGAAAGAACGCATGAATAAAGCTCCAGTACTGTGATGGTGGTGGGGGGGGCAGAGAAAAGACTGGGTCTGGGAGATTGCATAGTGATTATGCAGTCTCATACCTAAGGCACCAAAAGTCTTGGGTTCAATTCCTAGAATCAGCATAAGCCATAGCTGAGCAGTGCTCTGGTGAAAGGAAAAAGGTCAGAAGAGGAATGGGAAGGGGAGGGGAGGGGAAGAAAAAGGGAATGAGAAAAGAACCTCCCTAGTCAGTATGGGTTGGTGGAGGTGGTAAGAGTAGAGAAGGTGCAGTGACTTTCTCATAAAAAGAAGTGAATCCTCCCACCATGCAACATAGCCTTCTGCTCTGTGGATTTGGTCCCTCTTTCCCTCCCTGCACACCACCTGCTGTGAGCACATGGCTCTGGCACCTGATTCCCATTGTCTTACATTGCAGGAAAATCTCTCTATGTGAAGAGATTACATGAGAAACTGAGAGCCAAGTTTAAAAGGAATAGTGTGTCTCTGAAAGTCATTCGACTGATCAACCCTCAGGTGGATGAGACCCAGGTCCTGGGTGCCCTGCTGCCTTTCCTGGATGCCCACTATCAGAACCAACCCGTGCTCTTCCACCTGGATGTGACCTCTGCAGTAAGTCTGGCTCCCCACCTTGCGGCTCCCCCCAGAAGACACAGTCCCCATGCTGCTGCCCCTGTGGAAAACCCCTTCTTTCCCTTCCTTTCTTCCTCTTTCTTTTTCTTTCTTTTTTCCTTCTTTCTTTCTTTCTGCCTCTCTCTCTCATTCTTTCTTTTTTCTTTTTCTCTCTTCCTTTCTTACTTCCCTCGTTTCTCCTCTCTTCCCTTTTATGTTTATTTGAGAGACAGAAGAGGTGAGGGGGCTGGGTAGTGGCACACCTGATTGAGCATGTGTGTTACAATGTTCAAGGACCTAGGTTCAAGCCCCCGGTTCCCACCTGCATGGGGAAAACTTTGCAAGTGGTGAAGCAAGGCTGCCAGTATCTCTCTGTCTCTTTCCCTCTATCTCTCCTTTCCTCTAGATTTTTGGCTGTCTTTATCCAATAAATAAATAAAGATACTAAAAAGTTTCTTTTAAAAAGTGGGAGAAGAGGAGAAAGAGAACCAGAGCAGCACTCTGGCATATAAGATGCTAGAGACTGAACTTAGGACCTTAGGTCTGAGAAGCCCATATCTTATCCACTTCTCCAGCTGCTGGGCTGTAAACCTCTTCCTGCTCTTGCTGTTCATCAGTGTTCTGGTTTCAAAGCACAAGTGAGGGCCCAAGGGCTGAGAGAACATAGTTACAGGTCCTTGTGACTCTGCCTCTAGGTGCGGTTGGGGATCGAGGAGTTTCTCTTCAAGCTCCTCATTCTGCAGTACTTGGCAGATGCCAATGGGAAGATATGGCTTCGGAACCCACACCACCTATACATCGTGGAGATCCTGGAAGGGGCTTCAGCTCTGCCAAAGAGGTCTACAAAGCAGGTGCGAGCCATGAGGGGGCTCCCCCGTTGTCAGGGGGAGCCTGTTAGCCCTTGCAGGGCTCCCTGGGGTAGATGCACCTCTTTCCCCCATCCCCCACTTCTGCTTCAATGAAGCCATGACAGCAATGTTGGGAGAGAAAAAAAATCAGTAAGGCAGGGGTAGATAACATAATGGTTATGCAAAGAGACTCTCATGCCTGAGGCTTCAAAGTCTCAGGTTCAATCTCCTGCACCACCATAAGGCAGAGCTGAGCAGTGCTCTGGTGAGAGAGAGAGAGAGAGATCTTGACTTTTTTTTTTTTCTCTTCTGTTCCACCAGTGCTTTACTGGAACTCCATGCTTGCATTCCACCACTCCTGGTGACTTTTTTTGTTTGTTTGTTTTTCCCAAGAGGTAGAAGGTGAAACAGAGAGAGGGAGAGAGAGACACAGAGAAGGCAGGAAGAGAGACAGCATAGCACTGTCTCACCATTTGAGAATACGACTCCCATGTGTTGGCCAAGGGCTCACACCTGGGTCATTGTGCATGCTAAACTGTGCACTTTACCAGATGATCTGTCCCCAGGCTTCCTAAACTATTTTTTCAATGCATAAATGCTTTGTCTAAGTCACAGTATCTTGCCTGTGTTTTGCTGGGGTCTGGATGGATGCTGTGCATCTTGGTAGGATTCCCTACAGAGAGAAGAACTTGTTTCTTAGTACAGCTGAAATAGCCTGGCTTCTTCCACATACATCTCCTAGCAAAAGATGCACGTGATATGTGGAAATATTTATGGAAATGTTCAGTTTCAGAAAATTGGGTAGCAGAGGACTTTCTTTTTTTTCATTTCTTTATTGGGGAATTAATGTTTTACATTTGACAGTAAATACAATTGTTTGCACATGCATAAAATTCCCCAGTTTTCCATATAAAAATACAACCCCCACTAAGTCCTCTGCCATCCTTTTTGGACCTGTATTCTCCCCATCCACCCACCCCAGAGTCTTTTACTTTGGTGTAATACGCCAATTCCAGTTCAGGTTCTACTTGTGTTTTTTCTTCTGATCTTGTTTTTCAACTAGCAGAGGACTTTCTAATTAAGAATACAACTCCAAATGCTGAAGACTGCAGAATATCACAACGTATGTAAACAAAGAATTCTCAGAAATTGGTTTATGAGAGCCAGCAATGGTTTTACCATCATGAGGACCCAGGTTCAAGCCCCAGGTCCTCACCTGCAGGGAGGGTTCATGAGTGGTGGAGCAGTGCTGCAGGTGTCACACTCCAACCTCTCTCTCTATCAGACTGAGAAAAAGAACAAGAAATGGCTTTAGGAAATGGAAACTTTTTTCCAAAGATACACAGCCCTCAGGATTGCTTATGAAGCAAAAGCATTTGGGAGCAATCTGTTTGTTATCAGCATTTTGTCAATCCATTTTTTTCCCTTTTTTTTTTCTTCTCTGCCTCAGGGGTTATCACTGGGGCTCAGTGCCAACACTATGAATCCACTGCTCCTGGAGGCCAATTTTTTCCATTTTATTGGATAAGACAGAAAAAAAATTTAAGGGGGGAGGTAGAGAGGGAAAGAGAGGGGGGTTGGCAGTGGTGCACAGGGTTAAGTGCACGTAGTACAAAATACAAGGACCCATGCAAGGATCCTGGTTCAAACCCCAGCTCCTCACCTGTGTGGGGGGGGGTCACTTCACAAGTGGTGAAGCAGGTCTGCAGGTGTTTATCTTTCTCTTCCCCTCTCATCTTCCCTCCTATCTCAATTTCTCTCTGTCTTTTCCAGTAAAATAAAATTTTAAAAATGGCCTCCAGCAGTAGTGGATTCATAGTGCAAGCACCAAGCCCCAGAAATTATCTTGGAGACAAAAAAAAGAAAAGAAAAAGAAAGAAAGAGAGAGAGAGACAGACCTGGAGACCTGCTTCACCACTCGTGAAGTATCCCCACCCCCCATGCTTCATAGTATGCTTAGCCCCCATCTGGCCCCCTTGTCTCCTTTGTAGAGTGCCCGAATGTCTGAGTTCAACTTCCTCAACATCTTCCCTAAAGTTACCTGCCGGCCTCCCAAGGAGGTGATCCACCTGGAGTTGAGCCCCAAGCAGAGGCAACAGGAGCCAGGGATGGACATGGAGGAGTTCCGCAGTGAGACCTTCCAGAGGCCTTTCCAGTACTTGAGGCGCTTCTTCCAAAAAGAGAACCTGGATATGTTCCAGTACAGGAAGGGCTCTGTGGAGGGCACCCCAGGGGAGTGCATCCAGCAGCTCCTCATCCACTGTGGGGTGATGGACCCATCCTGGTTGGAGCTGCACAACTTTGCCTGTTTCCTCAACTACCAGCTCAGAGACTGCGAGAACTCCACCTTCTGCGACCTTGAGGCTACTGGGGACACACTGAGGGGCTTCAAGGACTTCGTGGTCTCCTTCATGGTCCTCATGGCCAGGGACTTTGCTACGCCGACACTCCACACGTTCGACCAGAGCCCGGGCCACCACATGGTCACCCCAGATGGGGTCTTGGAGGAGGACTTGGCCCCCTTCTCTCTCCGAAAGCGCTGGGAGTCAGAGCCCCACCCCTATGCCTTCTTCAATGATGACCACGTCACCATGACCTTCATCGGCTTCCACATCCAGCCTAATCTGCAGGGCGGTATGGACGCCGTCCAGCCCTCAAGCCACGAGGTCCTCAAGCACAACGTCATGACCAAGCAGCTGCACCACGCACTTGAGCTGCAGCGTGTGCCCTTCAACATGGACTTTGACCAGTTGCCCAGACACCAAAAGCTGGAGAAGCTGGCGCTGGCACTGGGCATCCAGTGGCCCTTGGACCCAGATGAGACATACGAGCTGACGACAGACAACATGCTTAAGATCCTGGCTATAGAGATGCGTTTCCGCTGTGGCATTCCTGTCATCATCATGGGGGAGACCGGCTGCGGGAAGACCAGGCTCATCCGCTTCCTCAGCGACCTGCGGAGGGGGGGCGCCCACACTGAGACCCTCTGTCTGGTCAAGGTGCACGGTGGCACCACGGCCCAGATGATCCATGACAAGGTGCAGGAGGCTGAAGCACTGGCCCTCTACAACAAGAGGGCCCATCAGCTGGACACCATCTTGTTCTTTGATGAAGCCAACACTACCGAAGCCATCAGCTGCATCAAGGAAGTACTGTGTGACCGCACCGTGGATGGCCAGCCGCTGGCAGAAGGCTCGGGCCTGCACATCATTGCAGCCTGCAACCCCTACCGAAAGCACTCACAGGAGATGATCAACCGCCTGGAGTCGGCAGGGCTGGGCTATAGGGTCCGGGCAGAGGAGACCACCGACAGGCTGGGCTCTATCCCGCTGAGGCAGTTGGTCTACCGCGTGCATGCACTGCCCCCCAGCCTCATCCCCTTGGTGTGGGACTTCGGGCAGCTGAACGATGCCTCGGAGAGGCTGTACATACAGCAGATTGTGCAGAGGCTGGCCAGCTCCTCCATGGGTCTGCAGCAGAGGAAGATGGCAGTGATTACAGAGGTGCTGTCAGCCTCACAGGCCTTCATGCGAGGCAGGGAGGGTGAGTGCAGTTTTGTCAGCCTCCGGGATGTGGAGCGCTGCGTCAAGGTCTTTCAGTGGTTCTATGAGCGCAGCCCCCAGCTCCTGGCTCAGCTGGAGTCCTTCCTCCGCAAGTCTGGAGGTGGCCCCAGCGATTTCAAGAGGGACCCTGTCCTCTGGTCCCTAGTGCTGGCACTAGGGGTGTGCTACCATGCTTCACTAGAGGAGAAGGTCGCCTACCGCATGGCCATCAGCCAGATCCTCCCAGAGCCCTATGACAATGGCAAGGTGATCCTGGAAGAAATCACCCAGGTACAGGATCTGTTCCTGGAGGGTGTGGCCCTGAGGAAGACCATCGCAAAGAACCTGGCGCTGAAGGAGAACGTCTTCATGATGGTCATCTGCATCGAACTCAAGATCCCCCTCTTCCTGGTGGGGAAGCCAGGCAGCTCCAAGTCCCTGGCCAAGACTATTGTGGCCGATGCCATGCAGGGCCAGGCCGCCCACTCGGACCTGTTCCGCAGCCTCAAGCAGGTGCACTTGGTCTCATTCCAGTGCAGCCCACACTCCACCCCGCAAGGCATCATCAGCACCTTCAGGCAGTGTGCCCGCTTCCAACAGGGTAAGGACCTACAGCAGTATGTGTCAGTGGTGGTGCTCGATGAGGTGGGGCTGGCCGAAGACTCACCCAAGATGCCCCTCAAGACTCTGCATCCCCTGCTGGAGGATGGCTGCATCGAGGATGATGCAGCCCCTCACAAGAAGGTGGGTTTCATTGGCATTTCCAACTGGGCCCTGGACCCTGCCAAGATGAACCGAGGCATCTTTGTGTCCCGGGGTGCCCCCAGCAAGAGTGAGCTCATCCAGAGCGCCGAGGGCATCTGCTCCTCCGAGCCCCTCGTGCAGGAACGGGTTCGGGGCTATTTTGCACCCTTTGCAAGAGCCTACGAGGATGTGTGTGAGAGGCAGGACAAGGAGTTCTTTGGGCTCCGGGACTACTACAGCCTCATCAAGATGCTCTTTGCTGTGGCCAAAGCTACCCAACGGGAGCCGTCCCCCCAAGACCTGGCACAGGCAGTGCTGCGTAACTTCAGCGGCAAGGACGATGTGGATGCACTGGACATCTTCGCCAGCCATGTGCCTGAGGCCCGGTGCCTGGGCATCAGCACCATGCAGCTGATCCAGCAGAACATGCTGGGCGAGTTCCAGAAGCTTCCAGGCTGCAGCACACTGGAGGATGCTGAGTCGCGCTACCTCCTGGTACTGACCCGGAACTACGTGGCCCTGCAGATCCTGCAACAGGTGCTGTTTGCAGGGGACCAGCAGCCTGAAATCATCTTTGGCTCCAGCTTCCCACAGGACCAAGAGTACACACAGATCTGCAGGAACATCAACCGTGTGAAGATCTGCATGGAGACAGGCCGCACGGTGGTGCTACTCAACCTGCAAAACCTCTATGAGAGCCTGTATGACGCGCTCAACCAGTACTATGTCTACCTGGGCGGGCAGAAGTACGTGGACCTGGGACTGGGCACTCACCGCGTCAAGTGCCGTGTACACCCCAACTTCCGCCTGGTGGTCATCGAGGAGAAGGATGTGGTGTACAGGCACTTCCCCATCCCACTCATCAACCGGCTGGAGAAGCACTACCTGGACATCCACACCGTGCTGGAGGCCTGGCAGCAGGAGGTGGTGAAGGAGCTCCAGCACTGGGTGGACAACTTTATCCAGGTCAAGGCTGAGCACTTCCAGACTGGTCACCGCTACAACCCATCTGATATCTTCATTGGCTTCCACGCCGACGCCTGTGCCTCCTTGGTGCTGCAGGTGCTGGAGCAGCGGGTAGCCCGAACCCCCTTGCCAGAGCAGCGCCAGCAAGTAGTGGAGGAGGCCAAGCTGCTTCTGCTGGCCTGCGCCACCCCTGATGCTGTGGTGCGGCTCAGAGACTCCTCTCTGGGTGGCTTTGCAGCCAAGGCCTTGTCGAAGGAGTACTATAACCAGCAGCAGCATGATTCCTTCTCCGACTTCCTCCAGGCTCACCTCGGTGAAGAGCACACTGACCAGCATGCTGTCTTCACAGAGGTGACTGTCTCTAATCCACTCCACTCCACTCTACTCTACTCTATTCATTCTACCCTATTCTGTTTTAGTCTTTCTATTCTATTGTATCCTACTCCATTGTCTCTATGCTATTCTATTTTTGCATGCTACTCGTTCTACTCTAGTCTAGTCTACATCTATTCTATTCATTCAATTTGATTCTAATCTATTTATTTATTCTTCTCAGTTCTATTCTGTCTATTCTGTTTTATTCTTGTCATCCTATTCTATTCTGTTCTTTCAATTCAATTTAATTCTATTCCTTTTATTCTAGTATACCCTTTATTCTATCTTATTCTCCTCTCTGTATTCTGTTGTCTCTACATTATTCTATTGTTCTACTCTATTCATTCAGTTCTAATCTTTTTTAATTTTTTATTATCTTTATTTATTGGTTAGAGATAGTCAGAAATAAAGAGGGAGGGGGGAGATAGGAAGTGAGGCAGAGAGACACTGAAGCCCTGCTCGCAGTGTCCCTGCAGGTGGGGGCTGGGGGCTTGAACCTGGGTCCTTGTGCATTATAACATGTGCACTCAGCTAGGTGCACCACCACCTGGCCCCTCAATCAGTTTTATTCTGCTTTATTCATTTATTTCACTCTGTTCTATTCTCTGTTCTTATTCTTGTTATCCTATTCTATTTTATTGTCTCCATTCTATTCTTTCTATTCTATTCTATTCTGTTGCCACCAGGATTATCACTGTGTGCCTGCACAATGATTCCATCTCTCCCAGTGACCTTTTTTTTTCTTTTTGTCTGATAGAGAGTAAGGGACAAAGAAAGAGAGGAGAGATACCTACAGCATAGTTCCACTGTCCCTAAGACTTACCACCACCTACAGGTGGGGAATGGAGACTTGGACCTGGGTCCTTGCACATGGTAATGTGTTCACTCTACCAGGTGACCCACTAACTTGCCTTTTATTTTATTTTATTTTAGCCACCCAGATATTGCTGAGGTTCAGTGCCTTCACAGATCCATCACTCCAGTCATTTTTTATTTTTTTCTACATATGAATGCATTTATTTATTTATTTATTTATTTTATTGGATAGAAGATGAAAGAGAGGGAGTTGGGTGATAGCACAGTGGGATAAGTGTAGGTGGCACAAAATGCAAGGACCAGCATAAGGATCCCGGTTCGAGTCCCCGGCTCCCCACCTGCCAGGGAGTTACTTCACAGGCGGTGAAGCAGGTCTGCAGGTGTCTGTCTTTCTCTCCCCCTCTCTGTCTTCCCCTCCTCTCTCCATTTCTCTCTGTCCTATCCAACAACAATGACATCAATAACTACAACGAGGGCAACAAAAGGGAATAAGTAAATAAATAAAAATTATTTAGAAACACAATAGAACCTATTTTTTAAAAAAGATGAAAGATATAGGGGGAGAGAGACATCAAGAGAGATCGAGACCTTCAACACTGTTCCACCGCTCATGAAGATTGTTCCCTACAAATGGGGACCAAGGGCTTGAACCCAGGTCCTTATGCATGGTGGCATGTGTGTTCTCACAGATGTTTTACTACACAGCCCCATGGAGGTAGCTATCTCTTTACCACTTTGCTGTAATACATATTTTAAAATATTTTTTATTTATTTTATTTTAGTGAAAGAGAAGAAAACCAGAGCCCTGCTCAACTCTGGCTTAAGGTGGTGATGGGGATTGAACCTGGGATCTTAAAGCCTCTGGCACAAGTCTTTTGCAGAACCATTATGCTATCTCCCCTGCCCTTTTCTGCCATATCTGTTCTCCTCTTTAACCTCATATTCCTTGAACTCATGTATCCCAAGTTGAGGTTTCTGTTCAAGTGGGTGTGTAGAAGTCGACTCACCACTGACATGCTGGGTTCTTCCTTGCAGATCACCACTTTCTCCAGATTGTTGACCAGTCATGATGCCGACATTTTAGAGTCCGAGGTGAAGGCCTGGGCTCCGAGACCCAGCATTCTGTCCCTGCAGCAATTCGACACTGAGTATTCATTTCTCAAAGAAATCAGGTGAGAGGCACCGCCTCCCTGCCCTCCGCATCACCTGTTACTCTCTGCCCAACATGAACTTCACCACAAGGTCCCCACACCCACTCTGGCTGTGGACAGTATAAGAGGCTACTGCCTTTTCAAGGCACCCTCTTGTCTCAGCTGTCTCTGCACTAACATCCCCTGCACCAGAGCCCCCATCTCTATTAGGAAGCATTTATGGGGAGCTGCGGGCTTCTCTGTACTCCCCCCACCCCCCCAGAGGGGAATCCACCAGAACAGTTCATTTCCATGTAGCCTTTGTATCTCAGACCACATCAGGAGTAACTGATAGATTAGAGATCAAGGGAGCAAGAGTATCAGTTTGGCATGCATAGTGTCAGGGCTCAGACCCTGGACCACATGCCCACAAGTCTTAGGTTCAACAACTATGCCACCTCTGTGGAATCCATTTCTTAGAGTGGAGAACTCACTTGTATGAGTTTTGTTTTCCTGCAGAAACTGCTTGAAGAAGAGGGCAGAGTACAAAATCCTCATCATTCAAACAGATTTTGAGGATGGAATACACAGTGCTCAGCTCGTGGCCTCGGCTAAGTATGTTCTGGGTATTTATCTTTATTTATTTAATTTGATAGGAAAACAAGGGAAACTGATATGGAAGGGGCATAAAGAGGGAGAGAAAGACAGAGAGACATCTGCAGTCCTGCTTCACCATTTGTGAAACTTCCCCCTGTAGGTGGGGACAAGGAGGTTGAACCTGGTCCTTGCACATTGTAATGTGTGTGCTTAACCAGGTACACCACTGCCTGGCCCCTTGCTTGGGGTATTTCCCTCTGAAACAACATGGCAAACCCAAAATTTATTCAGGGGTTCCTGAGGAATTTAATCTAAAAAAAACAATAGCATCATGGTAAATACAGAAATAAAAATCAAAATGAAAGCTGGCAGAATAGCTCACTGGATGGTGTGCTGCTTTGCCATGTACAGCCCTGGTACATGAATCTGAACTGGTGGAAGCTTCAGTGGTGTGCTGTCTTTTTGTCTTTCTTTCTATCTGCCTCCATCTCTATCTCAAAAAGAAGAACTGGAACATTTAAACAGACAAAAAAAATAGAACAAAAATAGTATGTGTTAATGTGAGGACTGGAAGAAAATCAAAGCATTGACTCAGTTATTCCTTTTCACTTCCTCAAATTTGGACTAGAGAAACCGAAGAAAGAAATACAAAGGGAGATGATTAACCTCAATGCAAAATCATAAAATGCAGGGGGTATAAGTAATAGAATGTTAGTGTGAAGAGTATGTAAGACTCTCCTTGGAACATGCTTGCAGACATATTTTGGTAGCTATTCATTCTCATGTTTAACCTGGTGTGCCACTGCCTGGTCCCTGGTAGCTATTCATTCTGACTTGCAGAACTCGAATTTAATCTAAATTTAATGGCAATGCCACTATCTATAAATACTTTAGTTTGTATTGACTGGACATCTTTATGGTGTATGCAGGGGGAATCTGAAGTTTTCAGAGCCATGTTCAAGTCATTTTGCCTACCCAGGTTCAAGCCCCCAGACTGCACCCGCAGAGGGGAAGCTTCATGAATGGTGTAGCAGCTCTCTCCACAGGTGTCTGTATCTCTATCCCTGTTCCTCCTCAGTTTATTTCTGTCTTAATACAATTAATAAAGTTGAGAGAGAAAGAGAGAGAGAGAGAGAGGGAGATGGACTTCGAAAGTAGTGGGAGACAGAAATGGGGAGGGAGGTGGTTCTTCTGAGAAGGATGAGTCTGACTCTGTAGCTACAGCAGGTCAGAAGGACATGTTAGTTCTGGCTCAGACACATGAGACAAGACTTAGCTCCTATTCCACAGTTTTGCTTTTGTTCAGATGTTCACTTTGTGCTTTGTCTCTGTCTTTTAAAATAGGTACTCAGTGATAAATGAAATCAACAAGAAGCAAGGGAATGAGGGCTGCACCTTCGTCTACTTCATCACCAAGCTGTCCCGCATGGGCAGCGGGACCTGTTATGTGGGATTCCATGGAGGTAGGTCTGGAAATTTCACTGAAAGCCATCACTTGACATTTGAGCAGTTTTGGGCCTGGTCCTCTTAAATGGGAACATTTGATGTCTGGCATTGGATTCTGCACAAAGCATGGCTAGACTAACTGATCTAAGATCTACAGCCCTTTGCTCACTAGTACCCAACTGCCTGCTCCCCACTCCCCAGGTCCCCATGTTGTTGATATGTGAATGATACAGAGAGTCCCTCTGGCAGTTGGATGGTGGTGCACCCAGTTAAGTGTGCATATCACCATGCTCCCACTCCCCACCAGCAGAGGGGTCACTTCACAAGTAGTGAAGCAGGTCTGTAGGTGTCTCTCTTTCTCCTCTACTGCCCCCTCACCTCTCAATTTCTCTGTTCTGTCAAAAAAGAAAAAGAAAGAAAGAAAAATCAGAAAGTCCCTCCCAGATCTCTGGAAGCAAAAGCACTACCTTAATTCCCCTCCCCGCACCCCCATAATGTGCCAAGTATTTGGTGGGTGAGGACATTCTAGCAGTGTAGTAGAAATAGCAAAGGAAAGCTTGAGCATTTCGTTGGGAATGGGAGGTGAAGCTGGCCAGCCCCTGTACCCTGTGCTGCCTATGATTCAGCAAGTCTGAGAGTAAATGTGTGAAACCACTCAGGATCCTGTCCTTTCAGTGCCTGAGTCTGAAATGATGGTGATGTGTGGAGTCTCCACCATAAGGCATGGTTTCTGGTCAGGTTCGTGGTAGCCTGAAGGGTAGAAAGCTGCGCTGAGCACCTCCCAGCTCGGAGACCTGGCGGGTGTAAGCCTCTGTGGGTGCTCTTCCCAGGGCTGTGGCAATCTGTGCACATTGACGACTTGCGGAGATCCACGGTCATGGTTTCAGATGTGACCAAGCTGCAGGAGGTGACCATCAGCCAGCTGTTTCATCCAGAGGAGGGACCCAAGGGTGAGCCAGGAGGACATGACTCTGGGGTGGGAGGAGGGAGAAAGAAAGGGGGCTCCCTTCTTCTCCATGAGCTCTGCCTCTGGAGCTCAGACTGTTACTCCAGGAGGGCCAGGTTGTGGGTGGGAGTTGCCCTGTGCACGTGGATCTGTATGGGTGTGAGGGCTCTGAAGGGGACATCTATGTGCTCTTCAGATACCATCTCCTGGGTCCCCATGTCCACCAACCTGGCCAGGCACAGAGACAGAATAGGCCACCAGGCAGTTGGTATGTAGGAGCAGGGCTTCTGGAGGGGAACTCTCCCTGGACAGGTGCAGGGAGGTGCTGTGAGCAGAGCCTGGCCCCCTTTCAGCTGAGTTTGCTTTTGAGCAGAGATGACCAGACCTGAACCAGAGGACAGCACAGAGGACAGCATGGAGACAGAGCCTGCGGTTGTGGAGCTGGAGGCAGCAATGGAGACTGGGCCTGACCCACAGGAGGAGCCCGAGATGGAGACCAAAGGCCCTGACACCATGGAGAAGGAGCTCCCTGAGTTGGGGGGCTGTCCTGTGAGTGCTTATTCTGGGTCTCCTGGGATGCTGCCATCCATCTCCAGAGCTGGGAGTGTAGGGGACCTTGTACTGGGTGATCTGGCTCCTCAGAGGCTAGTTCTCAGGCCAAGGTGGCAACCACTTCTCCTGAGATCCCCATGTCAGTGTGGCCCTGAGTCTGGACCCCAGATACCCCTTCCCCCCAGGGTCAGAGAAGCATGCAGAACATGTGGCCAGAGGCACCATTGGCCCTGAGTTCCATCCCTGTTCCCCACACTGGTCTACAGACCCCATCCTTCTGGTCTCCTGGTCTGGACCCTCTGAGGGGCCTGAGCACCTGCTTCCATGACACCCACAGGTCCTAGATACCACAAGGCTGCTGCGGAGCTGCATCCAGGGTGCGGTGGGCCTGCTCCGGGACCCACAGGGTTGCCGCCAACGCAACGTGCAGAGGGTGGAGACGCTCCTAGCGCTCCTCACTGATGAGGACCCCAGTGCAGGTAGGGCCTTGCCTTGCATCCTGGGAACCTAGCCACCTCACACCTGCTCCCTCCTGGCTCCTGGAGGCCATGAGCATGGGCACTAGGGAGTTGGACTTGCCGTCCATCTGGCCTGGCTGTGGGCAGGTCTCATAGGGGCTCAGACCTGTATCCTCCACTCCCAGCTTCCTTCCTGCGGGTTTGCAAGCTGCGCCTCCATGAACTGCTGAGGAAGCAGGAGGAGCTGTCCTTCGTTACCATGAAGGAGTGGGTGGTTCGGGCAGCTTCCAACCAGGATGCACTGCAGGAGGCCGGCACATTCAGGTACAGCTAAGATGGGGCACATCTCCTCCACTGCATCCAAGCACTCCAGGACAGGGCTGCTCAGCACTGACCCAGTGCCTGCGGGTTCAATGCCCAAATTTTCCACAAAAGGGACAGGGTGGTCCCAGGGATGGCGGTGTGGGGCCTGCTCTATACTTTTGAGCTCATACTTTCTTATGATAAAAAAAAAAAGAGGTGGCACATAGTAACCACATATTACCATGCTCAAGGACTTGGGTTCAAACCCCTGATCCCCACCTGCAGGAGGGAAGTTTCACACGTGGGAGCAGATTCTGTCTCTATCTGACTTAAAAAAGGGGGGGGGGGCAGGGACAGGAGAAGTGTCCCAGGAAGTGGTGCTGTGGATAAGGCATTGGACTCTCACAGAAGCCTTGAGTTTGATCTTCAGCATTACCAGGTTCTCTCTGTGTTTTTTTTTTTAATTTTCTTCATTATCTTTATTTATTTATTGGGTAGAAGTAGCCAGAAATTGAGAGGGAAGGGGGAGATAGAGAGGGAGAGAGATACCTGCAGACCTGCTTCACCACTTGCAAAGCTCTCCCTTTTCATGTGGGGGCCAGGGGCTCAAATCCGTGTCCTTGCAAGTTATAACATATGTGCTCAACCAGGTGTGCCTCCACCCACCCCCCACCCTCTTTCGATCTATCTTTAATCAATACTTAGACTTCCAATGAGGAATTGTAGAAAATCATATCTGAATCAGAAGGCACAAATAGCTCACCTGGATAGTGTGCTGCTTGGCCATGTGCATAGCCCTGTTTTATATTTGGCATTGGACTCACTCACTCCCTGATTTGAGTCCAGCTCACCCACTCTTTCCCTCTGTATATATATCTGGAGAAAGAGAGAGAGAGAGAGAGAGAGAGAGAAAAAGTGGCCTACAGTAGTGGATTCCTTCCTAACAGCAACAGCAAAATCAGATCCAAACCTGGAACTAGTTTAATTTTTCAGAGGCTTCTTGACCTCAATTGTCAGTGATATAACTGCAGTTTCTCAGAGGTGGATGTCTGAGAGCCTATAGTATAGAAAACAGCTCCTGCCATTGCCATGGCGACAGGATGGACATTAGTGGATCTGATATCCCATGATTTCTCACAAGTAGGGCTGGGCGAGAGGCGTGTGGGGTCCCCTTGTGGTTTGAGGTGACTGACCTGCTCCTGTTTGAATGCTCACATGCTGCAGGCAGGCCCTTTGGAAGCGCATCCAGGCTGCAGTGACCCCTCTCCTGGCCAGCATACTGTCTTACATTGACAGAGATAGCAACCTGGAGCTACTGACCAGGCCTGGCTTGCCATCCTGGGCAAAAGATCTTTGGATGTTTATTTTCAGCGACAGGAAACTCCTGAACATTCCCCTGGTGACAAATGATGCAAGGTGAGTAGAAGACTCTCTTTTGGGGGGAAGGAGAAAAAAAAGTTGAACACCAGTTATTAGAGTTAAGTTTGATGAAATACAAGAATTAATGCCAGGCCATGGTGAACTGGCTCCCCCTTGAGCAGGACTGTGGTATCATGGTCAGGAATGGGGCTGCTGAAGCTCGAAGACCTATTTCTCTGGCTGTCTCCTCCTGGCCCCAGAGCACCTGTTACAGGTACAGAGCTGGCAGCTTGCCTTGCTCTGCAGACAGTATACTTAAGAGTGTTGTGTGTTTTTAGTGTCACTTTCCCTTTCACTCATGTTGGAAGCCACACAGCCTCCCCTCACACTCCCAAACTTGGTCTTGTGCAACCTTCCCCACAACTTCTAGTCTGGGTTTCTGGGGTGTGTGGCTCTTGCCAGGAGGCTCAGAAAGACTCTGCTGGTAAAGGGAATTCTGATTCATTCATGGAGAAGCATCTCTAAGGGACAAGGCACTGGTGATGGTTGTGAGCCAGATGCCGATACGCTGCCCCAGTGTTGATACAAAGCACACAGCAGAGCCAGCAAACTAGATCACTGGCATAGTGCATTGCTTTGCCATGTACACAACCCAGGTCTGAATCCAGCCCCACCACATTGGAGAAAACTTCAGTGCTATGGTCTTTCTCCCTCTGTCTTGGAATGTAATACAATACAACACAACACAACACAACACAACACAACACAACACAACACAACACAATACAATACAATACAATACAATTATGATATAAGCTGGGGAGATAGCATAAAGGTGCTATAAAAGATTCTCATGCCTGAGGCTCTGAGGTCCCATATTTAGTCCCCAGCACCAACATCAGCCAGAGCTGAGCAGGGCTCTTGTCTCTCTCTTTCTCATTAAAACAAAATAAATAAACTTTAAAGGCTTTAAAAAATAATAATTAGGTGAAACACATGATACACTTGACTCTTCTAGGCTCTTGGGCATCCCATGGGACAACCCCATCCCCACCCTCAATTATGAGATTTTAGGGTCATTGGTTGCAGCAGAAGCCAGGGCTGTGAGATGTTCTTTAAGAGAGGAGAGACGCTGTGTCTCACTGTCACCTCCTCCTGAGTCATCTGCTCTCAGGTCCAGGAACGAGCTGTCCTCCATCGTGGTGCAGAGCTATATGAGCCTCCAGGAACACGTCTTAGGGGATGTCCCATTCAGCTGGAGGATCAAGGACTACCTGGAGGAGCTGTGTGTGCAGGCTCAGTACATCACAGGTGTTGAAGGTGAGCCTGGCCGCTGGCACATGGGGACAAGCACGAGGACCCAGGTTCAAACCCCCGGTCCCCACCCTCTCTCACCCCTTTTTTTAATTAATAATTTTTGTCTTTGTTTATTTGATAGGGACATCCAGAAATCAAGAAGGAGAAGGGAGATAGGGAGACAGACACCTGCAGCCCTGCTTTATCACTCATGAAGCTTTCCCCCCTGCAGATAAGGACCAGGGGCTTGAACCCAGGTCTTTACACACTGTAATGTGTGTGTGTGTAACCAGGTGTCCACTGCCTGCCCCCCTCACTCACCCTTTATCAGAGAAAAAAACAGAAAGGAATGGCCACTGGGAACAGTGGAGTCATGTGGGCACAGAGCCCCAAGGTAACCCTGGTGGGGGAGAAGATCACTTGACACAGAAATCAGTTTTCTCAGAGTTTACCTGTAGAACTACATTGACAAGCAGAGGTTGGGTGGCTGGGGTGATGGCTTAGAAAGCAGAGCAGTGGACTTGCCTGCACTTCCCAGTTTGATCCCTGACCTCACTTGTAGCAGAGTAGTATCTCGCTGCCTCCTGTGAAATGGTCTATGTGTAAGACAGATTTGCTTTAAAAAATTTAAAGATTTAAAAATTTAAGAGATTTGCTTTAAAAATTTTAAAGATTTGCTTTAAAAAAACAAATAAACAGAAAGAGGTCACATTACAGTGCCCAAAGACCTAGTTTCGAGCCCCTTCCCCTCACCTGTAAGAGGGAAAGTTTGACAAGTGGTGAAACAGGCCTGCAGGTGTCTCTCTTTCTCTCTATCTCCCCCTTCCCTTGATTTCTCTCTATCTCTATCCAATAAATAAATTAATTAAATATTAAAAATAAGGGGACAAGTAGTGGTGTACTTGGTTGAGCACACATGTTACCATGTGCAAGGGGCCCTGGTTCAAGCCCCTGGTCCCCACCTGCAGGGGGAAAGATTCATGAGTGTTGACATAGGGCTGCAGGTGTCTCGCGGTCTCTCTTCCTCTCTATATCTCCATTCTTCTCAATTTCTCTGTCTCTATCCAATAATAAATAAAATAAATCTTTTTTAAAAAGAAGCTCTGGCAGCCCCTCTCCAGGCCCTTGTGTGTCTTCCCATAGAGCTGTCTGGCAAGCTGGTGGAGATCTTCCAACAGACACCCCTGGGCAGGTTTCTGGCCCAGCTCTGCGCTGAGGAGCAGCAGGACCTTCTCCACTGTTACACAAAGGATTTCCTCCTGCTCAACATGAGAGTAGCCACCTGGGAGGAGCTGAAGGTAGGTGCTTCCATGGGGCCCTGGAGCCATGCTGGCCTCAGAGGGAACCTTTCTGGGTCTCCTGGGTGGCCGCTCTGCCCTCTGTGTGGTGCCTGATCTGAGAGGTGCTGGGGCGTGGCTCCCACCCTATTTGCTATGACTCTTAGCACAGCCTGACTGAATGACTGTGAAGTCATTAACAGTAAGATACAAACTAACGGTTGGTCAGGCTGTATTGCAGCAGGTTAAGTGCACATGACATGAAACTTGAGGATCAGCGTAAGGATCCTGGTTCAAGCCCCCAGCTCCCTACCTGCAGGGGTCATTTTGCAAGCAAGTCTGCAAGTGTCTTTCTCTCCCCCTCTCTGTCTTCCCCTCCTTTCTCCATTTCTCTCTGTCCTATCTGGCAACAATGACAATAATAATAATAATAATAATAATACCACAACAATGATAAAAAGAACCAGGGCAACAAAAAGGAAATAAATAAATAAAATATATATTTTTTTAAAGAGATAAACTAACTGGGTAACAGTTGGGTGTGACAGTAGAGTTGTAATTTTCCTCCAGTCAGGGTTATTATTAAAGGTATCATTGAATTGACAGATGACAATGAGTCATCCTAAGAGTTTTCTTTTTCCTTTTTCTTTTTTTGTACCAGGGTTATCACTGGGGTTCAATGTCTGCGTGACTCCACCTCTCTTGGTGGCCAATGCATATTTTTAAAGTATTATGATTTTCTTTTATTTTTAAAAAATATTTATTTACTTATTTATTTATTCCCTTTTGTTGCCCTTGTTGTTTTATTGTTGTAGTTATTATTGTTGTTATTGATGTTGTCATTGTTAGATAGGTCAGAGAGAAATGGAGAGAGGATGGGAAGACAGAGAGGGGAAGAGAAAGACACCTGAAGACCTGCTTCACCACTTGTGAAGCAACTCTCCTGCAGGTGAGGAGCTGGGGGCTCGAACCAGGATCTTTATGCCAATCCATGGTGCTTTGTACCATGTGCACTTAACCCACTGCACCACCATCCGACTCCCGATTTTCTTTCTTTTTTAAAGATGTATTTATTTACTATGCCTGAGGCAGATTGAAAGGGACAAAGAAAGCCCTGCTTAGCTCTGGCTTCAGGTGGTTCCAAGGGATTGAACCTGGAACCCCTGGGGCCTCCGGCATTACAAGTTGGTATTCTTCTTTAGCTACCTTCTTATTATCATCATCATCATCATTATTATCATTATTTCTTCTCTCAGAATACTGCTCAGCTCTGGTTTATGGTGGTGCTGGGGGTTGAACCTGGGAGCTCAGAGCCTCAGGCAGGAAAGTCATTTGCAGAATCATGATGTTGTCTCCCCAGACCTGCTACCTGATTTTCTATGGGTTTGATCTTAGACATTGTTGTTACCATCTATTCCTTAGTACAACCATATCTGCCCATCTGCATAGGTGACAATGCAGGCTGATATAAAGTAAGAATGGAGGATTAGTTTTCTTTTTTTTCCTTTGGGGATTAGTTTTCTTATGCATCTGATATCATGTGCTATGATTTTATTTTTTATGGAAACTTGTTTTGTCCCCCAGGCCAGTTTTTATTTGTGGTTAACAGTGGGTACAAGATTGTAAGATCATTGGGTATAATTCCACACCACCGAGTTCTGTCCCCACTCTCCCAATGATAACCATCAGAGTTCTCATAGTCTTAGAAACAGTTTGTTTGCTTCTGTCATATTTATTTATTTTTTTGTAAGTGCATGTGTATTCTCTAGATAGCACATATGAGTAAAACCATCCAGTAGTAGTCTTTCATATCTTTACTCATTTTACTGAGCACAGTCACCTCCGGTTCCATCCATTTTGTCCCAAAGGACACAACACCATCTTTTTTTACTGCATGTAGTATTCCATGCCATTATTATTATTATTATTATTGAAGGATCTGCTTTCCCACAAGGAAAACATGATTTTCCCCTTTCTTATGACTCACAAATAGGCACTAACAGCTTGCTCCTTCTCCAGTTTCTTCAGATGGCCCTTTGGTCCTGCATCAATGAGCTGAAGACAGGGAAGGCCGAGGATGGGTTTTCTCTACCATGGGTGCACCTGGCCTACCAGCACTTCAGGAACCGGCTGCAGAACTTCTCCAGAATTGTGACCATCCACCCCCAAGTCTTCCAGGCTCTGGAAGGTCTCCGGAACCACAACCTGGCTGGTGGTGTGATGGTATGGGCTTCTGGAGCACTTGGTAACAGGGCTGAGCTCTGGAGCGAGGGTCGGGACATCCTAGGGAGTAATAGCTATTCAGAACCATATCTAGGGGCAGGGAGATTGGGCATAGCAGAGGAGTGATACAAAAGGCTTACATCCCTGCAGCTTGGGTTCCAGGTTCAATCCCTAGCTTCACCATCAGCCAGAGGTAAGTGGTGGCTGGAATGAAAGGATTAGGGGAGAAAGGAACTAAAGAAAGAGAAAGAGAGAGAGAAAGAATAAAAGAAGGAAAGCATATGAGAGAGAGAGAAGGAGAGAGAGAGAAGGAGAAGGGAGAGGAGGAGTAATGACAAAGAAATTTAAAAAAAAAAAAAAAAAAGATCCTGTGGACCAGGATCTGTGCAGACCATCTCTACCTGTCACCCACCCCCCAGAGCCTGGATGTGTTAGCGGCACTGGCCTGCACTGAAATGCTGACCTCAGAGATGCTGCAGCCCAGCCCTCAGGCATGGCTGCAGATGGTGAAAAGCCTCTCCACACCACTGGAGCTGCTCTGCTCAGATGGCTACCTTCGGGAAAGCAGGAGTGCAGTTTCAGGCCTCATCACAGAAGTCAGGTGTGGCCAGAGGCCCCTCTCACGGACCTTTTTCTGAACTGAGGTGGCTGCCATGTTGTGGGCTACTCAAGAAGGGCTTGGTCCCCTTCTTCACTTGATCCCTGCCAAGCTGTGGGGAGATTGGGAGGGGTGGTTTTCAGGGGAATGAGTCCTATGCTGGGTGCTGGGCTTGGAGTCGGCTCAGCAAACCCAAGGCCACAGTATGATAGGTGTGGTGACATCAGAATGGAACATCTGAGGGCAGGGGACCCACACACTTATATAAGCTGTTACCTACTGAATTATGTCAAGCACTGGACTCTCAAATATGGGATCCTGAATTCAATCCCAGGCATTGCTTGTGCCAGAGATGCTCTGGTGTGTTCTCTCTCTCTCTCTCTCAATAAATGAGGATCTGGGCGGTGGTATACCCAGTGCAATATACATGTTGCCATGCATGAAGGCCTGGGTTTAAGCCCCTAGACCCCACCTGCAGGGGGAAGCTTCACAAGCTTCATAAATAGTGCTGCATGTGTCTGTCTCTTTCTCACTCTCTGTCATTCCCCCTCTGTCCAAAAAAAAAAAAAAAAAAAAAAAAAAGCTATGGTGCCCAGAGTTGTGGATTTATGCACTAAGCTCCAGCCATAATCCTGGTGGCAAATAAATAAATAAATAAATCTATCTTTCAAAAGTTAGACCTCTGCCCCCTGCACTTCCCCTCTCATTCACTATGATGCCCAGAGACTGACACCCCCCCCCCCCCCGGGGCAGCCCAGGCTCCTCTACCAGCACAGTGAGGGAGCCCTCTTTTGCAGAACCCACTGGAATCTCATCTCTTCCATCGCCCTGTTTGTGGAGCATGTTCTCTTGGGAACCCAGAGCCAGATCCCCGAGCTGTGTCCACTGGTGACCAAGTACGTCTTCTCCCTCAGCAAGGTGAGTCTCTGGCCACCTCTGCCCCCCAGTGGAGCACCCTAAGCCCCAAACCACCATCCATTCAGAGAGAGCCTGCCCAGCCCCCACCCCTGACCCCATAGATGCAAAGCAGCCATGATTCTTCACTGTGCTACTTAGCCTCTGAGGGGGCTATGGTAAAGTACACGCAGCACATATATTCTCTCTCTTGCTCTTTCTCTCTCTTTTTTCCACCAGAGTTGTCGGTGGTATTCAGTGTGCCTGCACTACAAATCTACCACTCCTGGTGACCATTTTTTCTTTGTATTTTATTGGATAGAACAGAGAGAATTTGAGAGAGGAGAGGAAGATAAGGAGAGAGTGATGGATAACTGCTTCACTGCTTGTGAAGCGTCCTCTCTAAAAGTGGAGAGTGGGAGCAAAAACCCTGGTCCTTGTGCATGGTAATATATTCAGTCAACCAGGTGTACTACTGCCCAGCACCTCACATGGATTCTCTAGCCCCTCCCGCCATCCCCTCCCCACCCTGTGCTCAGCCGGGATATGGTTTCATAGAAACTCTTCAGGAACCAGGAGTTAGCCCACCCAACACAGCTTCTCCTTGGGAGCTGCCAGCTGCTTTACACACACTGGGTTCATTCTCATTAAAGGCGCAGGAGCTGGTTTTACTAGGCACCAGGACCGGTGTTTGAGTCCTCAGCTCCACATGGGAGCACCATGCATATGGGGTGCTGTGGTGTCTTCTAAAGTGTTTTAACAACCGAGCTGTAGGTTCATCTAGCAGAATTGGAATGAGAATTTGTAAATGTTAAGAGTTCAAGGGATGTCACTTCTGGGAAGACAGAACAGAAGGAAAATTGTGAGCTAATGTGCCGATTGCCACCATCCAGCCCCCATGTTACACTGTAACACTCTCAGAAAAAGACGGGGGAAGAAGGCCATGAAAAAAAGAGGCATCAGATCAACATCACCTTTCTTCCCCAAGAGTAGCAAAGGGCAGAGTCACAGGCACCATCAAACCAGGAGGCCCTGTGCTGCACCCACAGCACTGTCCCCACCCTTCTGTAAGACCTCGGGTCCGAGTCCCTTGGTGCCTGGGGAAGCTGGCCAGCCTGGGACCTCTACCCTCCCTGCTACAGTGCACCACCATCTCCTTTCAGTGTCTGCAAGAGGACTCAGACATGAAGACCCACGGGCCGTTTGTGGTGGTGATGAAGACCCTTCACAAATGCAAGAACCAGGCCAGCCAGACCCTCTCCAGGTGAGCAACCCCTGGGACCCTCAGAGGACAACCCTGTGGGTCCCCAGCCCCTATGCTTTAGCTGGAACCTCCTACCCTTCTCGGTGTCTAGGTTTGGCATCCAGCCATGTCCCATCTGCCTGGGAGATGCCCAGGACCCAGTGCTCCTGCCCTGTGAGCATGCCTTCTGCCTGCACTGTGCCAAGTCCTGGATCACCATGGGCCAGATGGCCTGCCCCTACTGTCTCACTGACCTACCAGATAACTATACACCCAGGGTCTCTCTGGAGCACAGGTAAAATAAACAGGCAAACAACACCCTTTGTCTTGAGCCAACAAGATAGCTCAATTTGAGAAGGTGTCTGTTTTGCCCGGGCTTGAGTGGGCCCTCACTGCACTGGGGGAGACATCAGTCCTATTTTCTCTCTCTCTCTCTCTCTCTCTCTCCTCTCCTCTCCTCTCTTCTCCTCTTCTCTTCTTTCTCTCTCTCTCTCTCTGTCTCTCTGAAAATATTCAGCCAGAGTTATGGCTGGGCCATGGCCCACCTGGTAGAGTATACATACTACAGTGCACAAAGATGCAGGTGTCTCTCTTTATCCCCCTTTCCTTCCCCCTTTCCCTGTTTGTCTCAGTCTTTATTGAGAAAGACAGGGAGAACAAAAAGTGGCTACTGGAAGTGACAGATCCCTGGTGATGACATGGAAAACCTTTTTCTTGAAAAAAAATCATCCTCCCCCCCCTTCCCTTCTTCCAGTGTAGGGAATATTGACTCTGTGAACCTTAAGAAGCCTGAGTTCCAGGGCCACACCTGGTCAAGAGCACATCACTATGTGCTTGGACCAGGGCAAGGATTCACAGCCTGTGAATCAGGGCTGCAAGTGTCTCTTTCTCACTCTTTCTCTCTCTCTCCCCTTTTTCCCTCATCATTCCTCTCTGTCTCTATCCAATATATAAATAATAAAAATTAAAAGAATATGTATCCAAAGGCCCTGAGCAAAAATTAATTAATTAACTAAAATAAAGGTTCCTACCCTGTTCTAAGTGCACAGAATGAAAACACTGACCAGGGAGGCTGCTGGGGTTACCTACACATGTGGGCCCCCAGTTAATTTCCCAGCACCAAAGAAAAACATTTACTGTCTGGGGGGCTGTCTGGTAGCTCATTCTGTAGGGTGTACATGTTACCATGCACAAGGACCTATGTTCAAGCCCTAGACTACATGGGTGCACTTGGGGGGGGCATCATGAGTGCTGGGACAATGCTGTGGTATCTCTCCTCTGTCAGGGCCAGGTGGCGGTGCACCTGGTTGAGCTCCCAAGTTACCATGTGCAAGGACCCATGTTCAAGCCCCTTAGTCCCCACCTACAGGGTGAGGCTTCATGTGTGGTAAAGCAGGTCTTCAGGTGTTTCTCTCGCACTCTGTCTCCTGCTTCTCTCTCTCTCCAAAACAGGTTAACTAGATAATATTTTTAAAAAGAAAGAAAGAAGTAGCTACCAAAGAGCAGGAAAATCATTCTGGCACTGTGCCCCAGTGATAACCTGGTAGAAAAAAAATCTGTAATTCAAGTCTGAAGCATTCTGCATAGAGGAATAGTGGGATGTGTTCTGCAAGTCTTCCGACTGTGTTCTCCAACTTTCCCCAAGGGCAGCAATCCAGAAACACACCTGCTTCCGTGAGATGTGCAACAGCTTCTTCATAGACCTAGTCTCCACCATGTGCTTCAAAGACAATTCTCCTCCCCACAAGGACGTGGTCATGGCCCTGCTGTCCTTACTTTTTGTACAGAAGGGACATTTTAGAGATGCCACCCATCGTGAGTTACTTTCTCCTGGTAGACTGAACAATTCAGTTCTCATCTCTCTTTCATGGGGTTGATTGAAATGAGTTGTCTTTTTCTTTGTGATTTAAGGAACCCATGAACACACAAAGTCACTGTCTCCCTTTGATGATGTTGTGGACAAGAGCCCTGTCATCCGCTCGGTGGTGCTGAAACTGCTTTTGAAATACAGGTGATCCCAGAGAGCAGAAATCTATGTCTAGAGTCTTTATTTCCTCTGTGACTTCCTGTATCTGGAGTGAGTCCTAACTTTCTGTTTATAAAGTCTGGATTTTCTATGTCTGGAGTCCTGACTTCCTCTGGTTAGAATGAGACTTGACTTTCTGTGTCTGAAGTGCATCCTGATTTCCTTCCTGTGAGTCTGAAGTTCAAATTTCCTTTTTTTTTTTTTCTTTGCTATTGAGCATTTGTCCAAAATGAACAACTACTTCCTATGAAGTGTTCAGTGAGGGAGGCTGCCTGGATAATTCTCAGTGTTGGTTGAATGTTTATAATCCCCACATAAAGCTTCCTGGCATAAACAGCACATATTGTTTTTAACAGGTTCATCTTAAGCTTTTCTTTTTTTTTTTTATTTCTTTATTGGGGAATTAATGTTTTATATTCAACAGTAAATACAATAGTTTGTATATGCATAACATTCCCCAGTTTCCCATATAACAATACAACCCCCACTATGTCCTCTATCATCCTTCATGGACCTGTATTCTCCCCACCCACCCACCCCAGAGTCTTTTACTTTGGTGCTATATGCCAATTCCAGTTCAGGTTCTGCTTGTGTTTTCTCTTCTGATTTTGTTTTTCAACTTCTACCTAAGAGTGAGATCATCCCATATTCATCCTTCCATTTCTGACTTATTTCACTTAACATGAATTTTTCAAGGTCCATCCAAGATCGGCTGAAAACAGTGAAGTCACCATTTTTTATAGCTGAGTAGTATTCCAGTGTGTGTGTGTGTGTGTGTGTGTGTGTGTGTGTGTGTGTGTGTGTGTGTGGTGTGTGGTGTGTGTGTGTGTGTGTATATATATACCACAACTTGCTCAGCCACTCATCTGTTGTTGGACACCTGGGTTGCTTCCAGGTTTTGGCTATTACAAATTGTGCTGCCAAGAACATATGTATACACAGATCTTTTTGGATGTGTGTGTTGGGTTCCTTAGGATATGTCCCAAGAAAGGAATTGCAGGATCATAGGGTAAGTCCATTTCTAGCCTTCTGAGAGTTCTCCAGACTTTTCTCCACAGAGTTTGGACCAATTTACATTCCCACCAGCAGAACAGCACATACTTTTGAAGAGAAGGCCAGAATGTGGGGAATGAATGGCTGTAATGTTTGAAACACTCCCTCTTCCACAGTTATGGGTTTGTGGTTTTTGAAGCTAATCTCAAATCTTCCTGAAGCCTTGTCATCTTAGATGTCTTCTAAGTTTTGTTGCAGCTTTTGTACTTCTCTGACTCTGCAGACGGGTAGAGAAGCACTTATGGGGCCTGGGTGGTGGTGCACCTGGTTGAGCACACATGTTATAATGAACAAGGACCTGGGTTTGAGCCCCAGTTGCCACCTGCAGGGGGAAAAATATCTGTCTCCCCCTACCCTCTTGATTTCTGACTGTCTCTATACAATAAATAAAATTTGAGAAATATAATAATAATAATAATAATAATAATAATAATAGAAGCCTTTGTGGCTGTAGGGCTGTAGCTCAAGGGGTTTGTCAAACTATGGTTTTAAAAACATCTTAGAAAACTGATCTGTGTTGGTTGGTACAATTTAATATACTCATGTGCCCTCTGACTCTACTGGCTCTACTGGGAGGTGTTGGCAAACCAACACGCTGTAAGAAAAGTTCTTCCAGAAGCAACTATTTCTAGCATAAATATCTAACAGTGGATTCAGAATAGTGATCACATTTACATGTGATCTGGGGCCAGGAAATGGCTCAGTGGATAAAGCATAGCCCTTCCCATATTTGAAACCCTGGGTTCATTGCCTAGTACCACATGGTTACATCATGGATGGTAGAGCAGTGTCTTACTCTCTCTTTCTCCTCCTTCCCTACTTCTTCCTTTCTCCTCTCTACCTTAAATATATGTGGGTGTATATATGTATGGGGGGGATTGGGCCAGGCAGAGTACACATGTAGGCTACAGGTTCATTCTCTAGTGCCAGGAAAACAAAAGTGAATGAAGCCCAGATATGCTGCATCCTTGTCCACAGACATTTCTTTTCCCTTATCATTTGTAAGTCTGTCCTGATAATATTCCTTAAGGGTTTGAAAATATAGTTGATAATAGAAGTCGTCTTAATGACTGTTAATGCATACACATCTAGGTTTGACTTGAGATCTGCAAATGGCATCTTTTGATAAATGGTAATGATTTTGCTACATGGGGGCTCTGGACCTGAACATCTGTGCTTAGAGAAATAAAGTGTAGTCATTGGCACGCAGAGACCTTGCATCTAGAGGAGATTTTTGAACATGAGTAGTAATAGTACATTTCAACACTTTTGGGAGCCTTAAAGACTAAATATTGCATAACCAGCAAAACAACTCTCTTGCACAGTTTTTTTTTTAAATTTTTTATTTAAGAAAGGATTAGTGAACAAAAGCATAAGGTAGGAGGGGTACAACTGTACATGACCCAGGTTCAAGCCTAGGGCGTTGAAGGAAGCTTTAGTGTATGTTCTCTTACACTCTGTTTCTGTCTTCTCTGTCTCTGTATTAATAAGAAGGAAGAGATACTGCAAAGCTTTTTAAAATTAAAATATTAGTCATAAAACAATAGTTTAAAAAATCAGCACCACCAGGGATCAGTGGGATAGCTCACTGGGGAAGGCATCTGCTTTGCCATGTGCATGACCCAGGTACAAGTCTCTGGCTCACTACATGAGAGTGCTGCAGCACTGGGGGAAGCTTTGGTATTGGCAGAGTGTCTCCAGGTGGGGTGTTGGATATTTATGCTAGAAATAGTTGCTTCTGGAAGAACTTTTCTTATAGTATGTTGGTTTGCCAACACCTCACAGTAGAGCCAGTCAGTCAGAGGGCACATGGAGTGTCAACTTGTACCAACCAACACAGATCAGTTTTCTTTTTTTGCCTCCAGGGTTATCACTGGGACTCTGCACTATGAATCTACTACCCCTGGAGGCTATTATTTTCCCATTTTGTCGCCCTTGTTGTTTATCATTGTTGTTGGCTAGGACAGAGAGAATCTGAGAGAGGAGGGGAAGACAGAGCCAGGGGGAAAGAAAGATAGACACCTGCAGAGGAGCTTCACCACCTGTGAGGTGACCCCCCTGCAGGTGGGGAGCCAGAGGCTCAGACTGGTATCCTTACACCAGTCCTTACGCTTCGTGCCATGTGCACTTAACCTGCTGCACCACTGCCCAGCCCCCACAGATCAGTTTTCTTTTTTTTTAAGTTTATTTATTTATTTATTTATTTCCTTTTGTTGCCCTTGTTGTTTTATTGTTGTAGTTATTATTGTTGTTATTGATGTCATCCTTATTAGATAAAACAGAGAGAAATGAAGAAAAGAGGGGAAGACAGAGAGAGGGAGAGAAAGATAGACACCTGTAGACCTGCTTCACCACCTGTGAAGTGACTCCCCTGCAGGTGGGGAACTGGGGACTCAAACCAGGATCCTTATGCTGGTCCTTGCACTTCACACCATGAGCACTTAAACTGCTGCGCTACCACCCAACTCCCCAGACCAGTTTTCTAAGCTGTCTCTAAAGCACCATTTGACAAACCCCCAGAATACAGTCCACAAAGGTTGCTCCATCCATCTGCAGAGTCAGAAATAGCCTCAGTCATTTGGGAGAAAAAGAAACATACAAACAAACACTGTTAAAACATCTATCTCTTATAGCTAGCTACAAAATGTATAAAACCATATTCCTAAACACTTTTAAAAGATTTTATGTGTTTATTTTTAGATAGTTACAGACCACTGCACTAAAGCTTCCTTCAACATGGTGGGGGGTTGACTCAAACCTGGATCACACGCATGACAGCACACTATCCAAGTGAGCTATTTTACCAGCCCGGAACTTTCTTTCTGTATTCTTTTTTTTTTAACCACAACACTACTCAGCTCAAAGTCATTGGTGCTGTCAAGGATCCAACCTAGGAGCTCTCACCTGAAAATCCTGTGTACGACTACTGCACTCCTCCCCTAGCCCTGTGATCATTTTCTTCCTATCTTCTTTCTAGTGACAGAAATCATAGGGGCCAGGTGCGGGTGCAACTGTTTGAGTGCACATGTTACAATGTGCTTTCCCCCTGGTCCCCACCAAGTGGTGAAGCAGTGTTGCAGATGTCTCTCTGTCTCTCTCCCTCTCTATAACCCCCTTCCTCTTGATTTCTGGCTGTCTCTATCCAATCAATAAGTAAAGATTCAAAAAAGAAGAAAAGAAATCACCTAAACGGTAGGTGATTGAGGTTCCCAGCAATTGTCAAGATTATAATAGAATCCGAAACAAAAAAAAAAGAGAGAATGAACACTGACCTAATATGTAAACTTTTATAACCCTATAATACTGTGCTAAAGTATTTCCAATAAAGTAATAGTACAAACTAAAGCCATCTGTATAGGCTGTCTGTATACTAGTGGTCATAGGAGGATGGATAGATGGCTGGATACTTGCTTTTTATTTTTTTAATTTATTTTTACCAGAGCACTGCTCAGCTCTGTCTGATGGTGATGTTGGGGATTGAACCTGGGACCTCTGGTGCCTGAGGCATGAAAAACTTTTTGTAGAATCATTATGCTGCCTTCCCCAGCCCTTGCTCTCTCTCTCTCTCTCTCTCTGTGTGTGTGTGTGTGTGTGTGTGTGTGTAGCTGCAGCTTCTTTCTCCCATAGCTTCCATGATGTGAAGGACTACCTCCAGAACTACTTGTCTATGCTGGAGCAGAAAGCCTTCATCACGGAGGACAGAGCTGAGCTGTACCTACTCTTCAGCCACTGCCTGGAGGTAGGCTGCCTTTCACTGCCACACGGCTTCCAGAACTGCTGAACCTAGTGATTCATGGAATGGCAGAAATGTACCAAACCTAATTCTGGACAATACAATAAACAGATGATCTGACCCTGGTTCAAGTTCCCAGAACCACATAGAAGCACCATGCATAGCACCAAGCCTGAGCACCATGAGTGGTGGAGTGGGGCTCTGGTGCCTCTTTACTCTCTCTCTTCTTCTTCTTCTTCTTCTTCTCCTTCTCCTTCTCCTTCTCCTTCTCCTTCTCCTCCTCCTCCTCCTCCTTCTTCTTCTCCTTCTTCTTCTTCTTCTTCCTTCTATCCCTTTCTAACAGGAATTGAAAGATGAACAAATACATTTTAAGTCTCCTAGGAGCAGTGAAGTCATGCAGGCTAGAAGCCTGGTGGCAAAAAAAAAAAAAGAAGAAGAAGAAGGAGAAGGAGAAGAATAAGGAGAAGAAGAAGAAATACAGAGAGATCCCAGCATGGTGGGGGCTGGGGCTTGCACCCAGGTCACATATGGCAAAGCAGACCCTCTACCAGTTGATCTCTTATGCCAGTTCTTCCTTATAAGATTTCTCCCCTGTCCCCACCCATCTTGCCTTTATTTCTTTTTTAATATTTTATTTGTTTACTGGAGACAGAGAGAGGTCAAGAGGGGAAGGGGAGACAGAGAGGGGAAAAGACACACACACTACTGCAGCCCTGCATCACCACTTCTGAAGCTTCCCCCACTTCAGGTGGGAACCCCACAGGCTTGAACCCAGGTCCTGGAGCATTATAATGTGTGCTTAACCAGGTGTACCACTGCCCAACCCTCCATCTTGCCTTTAAATTAAAAGGTATCTTAGTTTTCCTTCATTCAAAAAAAATTGACTCTCAACCTAAACATCCCCCACAAGTCTTATTATCTGCATAACTCCATTGTTTCTAGCAGACAGTTTTATTTCTTTCAGTTTCAGACATAAAAAGAGAGAGAAATAAGGAGAGACACCACAGTACTGGTTCACTTTTCTTGGAGTCTCCCCTTATTTCCAGGCACAGTGCTCCCAGGTGGAGCAGGGGGCTTGAACCCAGGTCCTGACACACAGTAAAGTGGGTGTCTCCTGGGCAAGCCAGCTCCTGGCTCAGACAGGCACTCTGGATCCTTCCTTTATGTCCTTGGCCACCCTGTGGGCATTGTGGAAGACTGGGGGCTGTGTGCTGAAAAGACTGACATACTTCTCTTTCTGGCGCTTTGTTGGTAGGACTCGCTGCACGAGAAAATGAGGGCCTTCTCCGCAAGCGAGGAGCTCAGGCACCTGAGAGAAGAGACTCGTTTCCTCAAGACATGCCAACCCAGGAGAGGTGGCCGAGGCAGAGCGGAGGAAGTGTCTGTAGATTACCTGCAGCAGATGGCCCAGCTCCGCCTCTGTCTGGACCGGGCCTCCAGCTTCCTTGCTGAGCTGCAGGAAGGCCCAGGCAAGGCCCCTGCTGCCTGTCTGCCCTTTGGGTCTGCAGGGGGGTGAGCAGTATTGTGCCCTGTTAACACACATGCTACAGTGCACAAGGACCTGAGTTCAAGCCCCCAGTCCCCACCTCTGGGTGGAGGGGTACTTCATGAGTGGTGAAGCAGTGCTACTGGTGTCTCTCTGTTTCTCTTCCTATCTCCCTGGTCCTGGTTGATTTTTCTCTGACTCTATACAATAAATGAATAAAATTAAATAGTTGGGGTGGATCCCATAAGTGGCATGTATCACCACGTACAAGGACCTGGGTTCAAGCCCCAGGTCCTACCTACAGTGGGAAGATCACACAAGGTAGAACAGAGCTGCAGTGTTCTCTGTCTTCCCCCCTTTTCTGTTTCTCTTTGTCTCTATCAGGAAGGGGAAAAAATACCCATCAGGAGCCACAGAGCAGTTGTATAAGTTGTGTGAGCCTCAGTTATAACCCTGGTGGCAAAAATAATAGTCATAATAGGGGGCCAGTTGGTGGTGCACCTTGTTGAGCACACACATTACCATGCACAACTCGGATTTGAGTCCCCGCTCCCCACCTGCAGGGAGGAGGTTTCATGAATGATGAAGTAGGTCTGCAGGTGTCTGTCTTTCTCTCTTCTCCTCTCTCTTTCCTCCCACCACTCAATTTCTCTTTGTTTTATCTAATAAAATAGAAAGAAGGAAAAAAATGGCCACCAGGAGCAGTGGACTTGTAGTGCCAGCACCGAACCCCAGAGACCATCCTGGTGGCAAAAAAAACAACCCACAACATTTAATTTAATTAGTAAAATAAATTAACATTAAAAACAGTGTGAAGATGGGTTCACCAAAGAGCCTTTGGTCTGGATTAGCTCTCACTCACCTGTGGGCTCCTGCGGTGGGGCTCTGTTTCCCCTGAAGACTATGCAGAGGCTCACCCCCACTGCCTCCACAGATGTGGCTGAGGAGAAGCGGCAGTACCTGGAGCAGGTGGCTCACTTCTGCACCCATGCAGAGAACGACTGGTTCCGGGTCTACCTAGTGCGGAAGCTCACCAGCCAGCATGGGATAGAGTTGGTGCAGCGGCTCTCCAGGCAGGGCCACCCAGCCCGGTGGGTGTTCCCCAAGGGCGTCCTGACACAGCAGGTGAGCGGTGACCAGGCCCGGCCAGCCTGGAGGCTATCACAGGGTCCAGCCCTCCAACTTCCATCACCTGGGAGGAAATGCCTGCCCCAGTTCCTGACAATGTTCAGGCTTCCTGCTATAGAGAAAAGATGCTCACCTGCTCCTGAAAGCCCAGGCCCTTGCTTTTTCCAGATATTTCTTTGTGTAGCACCCCCAACCATCCCCATGGTGACCCATAACCATGTTCTTTCTGTGGTTCCAGAAGGACAATCCCAGCCAGATAGACCGGTACCTGGTGTATGGTGATGCCTATAAGAATGTTCGAGAAGCTGTGGGCAAGGCTATCCTGGAGTGCCAGTCCCAGACAGTGGAGGCCACTCTGCAGGTAGGATGCCCGGGCTGCTCTCTGCACAGGGTGGCACCCACCCATGGTACAATGACAGGTGCATGGAGAGTGACTGAAAAAGGCCATAGCCCAACTGGTGGCTGCGGCTACCTGCATACCTGCCTCAGTGGAGAACAGATTTGTTTTTGCCCATTGCTTCTATGCATAGCCTCTTCAGCAATCACTTCCTTCCTGGTGGCTCCAATGTAAGGTGTGCTGGCACAGTTTTCTAGTATATACTCTTGTATGTCCCAGATCCCTTTGTATGCTGATGTGTGACCACTTTAGGAAAGAAAGAAGGTTTCTAGAATTTAGTTTTTATTTTATTTTATTTACGTATTTTTAATAGAGACACTAAGGTAGAAGAGGGAGATTTAGAGAGAGAGAGAGAAAGAGAGAGAGAGAAAGAGAGAGAGAGACCTGCAGCCCTGTCTCATGGCTCATAAAGTTTCCCCCCTGCAGGTAGAGACCAGGGGTTTGAACCTTGGTACTTGTGCATGGTAACATGTCTGCTCAACCAAGTGCAGCACTGCCCAGCCTCTAGAATTTAGCCTTTAAAGCATTCCCTTTGAACTGGTGAGATTTACCCCACCCTTGTGTTGGGAAAAGAGAAGGCAGATTGTTCTGTCTCTGCTGGGGTCCAGGTCCAGCGAAGCAGCTAGAAAGAACCCAGGTGGTTGCTTCTGTTCTTTCTGTTATGTAAGCAGGAGTGAGTTTAATATCCGACTTTTCATGAACCTCACAGCCCCAAGCTTTTTTCTCTTTGGCTCAACCTCACTCATAAAGCAGGAAGTGCTTCTCAAGCCTTGGCATGGGCAGAGGGTCCTAGTTTAGCCCCGTTTACACCCCTGATGATGACCAAAAGCAGGTCCTTTGTGACACAGGGCCCTGAGCTCCATAACCCTCTCTGGTTCTTGGGCTAATTCACATTCCTTTTTTATTTTTATTTATTGGACAGAAACAGCCAAAAATCAAGAGTGTAGGGGGAGATAGAGAGAGAGAGAGAGATACCTACAGCATTGCTTCACCACTTTCAAAGCTTTCCTCCTGCAGTTGGGAACCAGGGACTTGACCCCGGGTCCTTGTACATTATAATGTATGCTAAACCAGGTGTACCACCACCTAACCCCCTTATTCCTTATTCATCTATAAGAATCACACAGGCTCCTGCCTTTAGGAAAAAGGAAAGTAAGCAACTTAACCTCTTTTATTTTCCAGGCTTGCAAGGGGTCCAAAACTGAACAGGTGGTCTACTTCCTGCTAGCTCTGTTTAGAGAGGTCACTACTTCCTACAGGTCCCAGAACAAGAACCTTTACCCAAAGCCAGAGGTGAGTGTCTGCTTCATGGCTGGGCTCAGAATCTCATTTGGAGGGGCCTTTTAATGTTAATATGAGAGAGAGAGAGAGAAGAATGATGCTAGGGATCAAACTTGAGACCTCATGCTTGAATGTCCAGTGCTTTGTCCACTGTGCCACCCCAGGTCCCAAGGAGGAACTTGTTTGAATAGAGGCAAAAGTCAGCAGAGGAGATAGCATGATGGTTATGCAAAAACACTCTCATGCCTGAGACTTCAAAGTCCCAGGTTCCATCCTCCCCTCCTCCAGCTCCACTCCCACCTACCCCCACCCCCTGAGCATGCACATACACAACCACCACCACCACTACAAGCCAGAGTTGAACAGTGCAGCGGTTAAAAGGAAAGTCAGAAACAGAATGTATACCTATTCTTTTTTTTTTTTTTTCTTTTATCTAGGATGGGAATTTTCTATTTCCTCACATAGAGGAGCTACTTTTTGGCTCACTTGGAGAATTCCAGTGAGAACTAAAGTCACAAATAAGAAGCAGTGTATACTAAAACAGAATGTGCTTCTTCTGTGTGCAATGAAATCTGTCTTCTGGAAAATTTACTTTCAAATGTTAATAATTTGACCAACTTCAAGGAAAACTTTCAAATCAGTCTACTGGCCTTTTCTTATATATTTTAATATCAAAACAATATTTTTGTATCAGAAATGCGAGGTTATGAACAAATTCATTGAAGACAGCAAGATCCTTTCTTCACCTGATATCCAAGATTTTGCAAAGTCACTTGTGAACAATACATTCCCACTGCTGGGGACAGGCTCCAGTGACAGCATCCTTGAGGGGACAGTGACAGAAATGGCCATTCATGCTGCGACTATCCTTCTGTGTGGGCAGAGCAATGTCTTGGAGCCCCTCAAGAATTTGGCCTTCTCTTCAGCCACCATGCTGGTAAGGGGGATGCACTTCCATCAGCTTCTTTGAGGAACACGCTCATGGTCTGTTATTGCAGAGACAGAGCCTGTACTTGGGAACTATTGAACTGTGCACCTTCTAGATTCTCTCTCTGCCCCTCTCTCACTTCATCCTTTATTCCCCAATGCTGCAGGTAAGCATACTTAGTCCTTTATACTGTAGAGACAGCTACTGATCTTCCTCTGCTGGGAGTTTTTGTATCAAAAAGAAAGCACTTTGGAGGGGGCTGGGAGGTGGCTTGGTTGGTAGAGCACACACATTCACATGCATGAAGACCTGGGTTTGAGCCCCCCAGATACCCTATCACAAGGGAGTACCTACAGGGGTGAGGGGAGCTTCGTGAGTGGTGAAGCAGTGCTACGTTGTTGTCACCCTTTCTCTATCTCTCTTATCCCTATTCTCTGAAATGAGATGGTTGCTGGGGTGGTGGAGTCAGGCAGGCACTGACAACCAGTGATAGCCCTAGTTGTGAAAGAGAGAAGGAAGAAAGAAAGGAGGGAGGGAGGGAGAGCAGAAGAAAGAAAAAGGGAAGGAGGAGGGAGGGAGGGAGGAAGAAAGAAAGAAAAAGGGAAGGAGGAGGGAGGGGAGAAAGAAAGGGAAGAAGGAAAGGAAGAGGAGAAAGGGAAGGTATGAAGGGAAGGAAAGTAAAGGAGAGGAGGGAAAAGGAAAGTAAGCAAGAAAAGGAAGGAGAGGTGAAGGAAGAAAAAGAAGGAAAAGAAAGACTGGAACCCCCCTCCCCTTTTGCTCTAGGCCTCCCTTGAACAACACCTCCCCCCCCCCCCCCCCCCCCCCCCGGTCATCATGCTCATTTCCTAAAGCTTTCTCTGCTCTTGGTTTTCCAGAATTCTTTCCTTCCAACCATGCCTGAAGATTTACTGGCTCAAGCAAAGAACTGGAGTGGTCTGGAAGGTGTCCATTGGTACAGTGAGTATTGCTGTCTGACTCCATATGCTTTATGCCCAGGGCCCCCAACTGACTGCCTTGCTCTCCTGGTAAGAGGAGCAGGAAGTCAAAGTCTCTGGCATGGACCTGCTCAGTATAGAACTACCCTTTGTTTGGACCATGAGTTAAATCTTTCAGAAAGAGGAGATATAGGAGACAGAAGAATTTCTCTGCTGCCTGAGTAACTTATTCTTTTATGTGGTTGTTTTCCTTCCGGGACTTCACCTCAGTGGGCTGCCTTTTTCAGACAGATACAGGGAGTGAGAGAGAAAGACAGTGCACCACTAAAGCTTCCTCCAATGCAGTGGGAGCTGTGCTCAAAGCTGAGTTGTATGCAGGACAAAGTAGGTGCACTATCCAAGTGAGCTATTTTGCCAGCTCTCTTTAATATTAAGGCTTGCTTAAAATATACCCATGGGGGAGTCGGGCGGAAGTGCAGTGGGTTAAGTGCACGTGGTGCAAAGCACAAGACCAGCATAAGTATCCTGGTTTGAGCCCCCAGCTCCCCACCTACAGGGGAGCCGCTTCACAAGTGGTGAAGCAGGTCTGTAGGTGTCTATCTTTTTCTCCCCCTCTCTGTCTTCCCCTCCCCTCTCTCTTTCTCTCTGTCCTATCCAACAATGATGACATCAAGAACAACAATAATAACTACAACAATAAAAAAAACAAGGGCAACAGAAGAGAAAATAAATATTTTTTTAATTAAAAAAATAAAATAAAATATACTCATGGATGGTAGTGCACCTGGTTGAGTGTATACATTACAGTGTTCAAGGGCTCTGATTCAAGCCCCTGGTCCCTACCAACAGAGGGAAAGCTTCATGAGGGGTGAAGTAGGGCTGTAGATGTCTCTGTCTCTCTCCCTCTCTATCTCCCCACCCCCTCTCAATTTCTCTCTGTCTCTATCCAAGAATAAAAATAAATAAAATTTAAAAATAAAATAAAATAAAATATACTCATGGCAGACCCAGGGCAGAGTGCAGTGATAGTTCATAGGACTTGCTTGCAAGAAGTCCTGAACCTGGGTTCAGTCCACAGGAACACCAATAATCATAGCTGAGCAGGACACCACCCCACCGCCCACACACAAGCTATCTACCTCTAAGTGTTACTCCTGGTGAGAGCCTACAAGTCCATTTCCCCTTTTTCTGGAGAGTTAAGTTCACAGACTTTTCTTTCTTTTTCTTTCTTTCTTTCTTTCTTTCTTTCTTTCTTTCTTTCTTTCTTCCTTCCTTCCTTCCTTCCTTCCTTCCTTCTTTCCTTTCTTTCTTTCTTCTCAATTTCTTTATTGGAGGATTAGTTTTTACATTCAACAGTAAATATAATAGTTTGTATATGCATAACATTTCTCGGTTTTCCACATAACAATACAGCCCCCACTAGGTTCTCTGTCATCCTTTTTGGACCTGTACTCTCCCTCCTGCCCACACCAGAGTCTTTTACTTTGGTTCAATATACCAATTCCAGTTCAGGTTCTACTTGTGTTTTCTCTTCTGATCTTGTTTTTCAACTTCTGCCTGAGAGTGAGCTCACAGACTTATCACAAACTTCTGCAGCAGTCCTATCTGTGGCGTTTCTGACAAGTGTAAAACAGTTGAGGGCTAAGCTTACAGCATAAGGCAAGGTTTGTATGCTGGACATCCACTCTAGAGTGCATCTTGTGTGGCTCTGCCAGAGAGGAGGTGGTCAGCTTTTCCCCAGGGTTGTTAAGACATAGGTCACCAGCCAACACATGTCCTATTCTTTCCACAGCGTGTCCCAATGGCCACCCATGCTCTGTAGGAGAGGTAAGTGTTGACAGTCGGGGTTCAGGAAATGATCCTTTGGGTGTGAAGGGGAATAACTAATGACTGGCTCTCTAGAGGGACACAGTCTCCTCTAAGGCTCTTGCAGGGTTTTCAAGGAAGCTTCTAGATGGTGCTAGGGGGCTCCATCCCAGTGCTCAGCCCCATGGACAGTATTCCTTAGCTCTGAATCCTGGAGCTTCTGGCCTGGCCCCTGGCAGCATCATTTGTGTTAGCTCAGCAAAGGCTGATTTAATAAAATGAGTAAGAGATATGGAGGGAAAGAATGACACACAAGCTTCTTCTAAGCTATATGCCCATGGCCTGGGAGGTGGCTTGGTGGTTAAGCTATGGACATTTGATCCTTAGCATTGCATATGCCAGAGTAATGCTCTGTTTCTTTCTGTCTCCCTTTCTCCTTCAATAATATATATATGTATATGTGTGTGTGTACGTGTATGTGTATGTGTACGTGTATGTGTATGTATATCATCCCAGAAGGTGGTGTAGTGGACTGGAACTATTGAACTCTCAAGCATGAGCTCCTGACTTTGATTTGATTGTTCTGGTTCTCTCTCTCTCTCTCTCATCTCTTTCTTTCCCATAAGTAAATTAATTTTTAAAATACAAATGGAGATAGAGAAAATTGGTTTGTTTTGTGATAAGGAAACTTTGTTTTTTGCATCATCACTAAAAGGGAAGAGAATTTAGAGAACACTTGAGGAGGTCAGGTGCTATTTTGCTTATTTGAGAAGGAAGAGGAAAATGGAAAGACTACTATGGGATGATATAACTCATAAGTGGAATAATATAGAGAACTTAAACACATTAACTTGAAAAAATAATATATAGTCAACTCATAACTGTGGCCTTGGGAGAACTATGGTGGTAACATTTGTGGGGGACATACACAGAACTCTTGGTGGATATTCGCACCTAAGCTGTAAGTTCCCGAGTTACACAGAGCAGGGCCCTCCTCGTCCCTGAAGACTTCCAGGGATGTGTTCCCCTGCCACCCCACTGTATGCACTTGTGCACACAGTGAGGCCAGCACCCATACTGAGCAGAGTCCCGTGTCTCTCCTAGTGCGGCAAGCCAATGGAGCAGAGTTACTGTGTCGACTGCCACGCACCCATTGGAGGAATCAATCATAATCCAAACCAAGGATTTACAGCCATCCAGTAAGACTGAATTTCTATCCTAACTTGCCAGCCTGTAATTATTGGAACAGTTTCTATCCCCAAGGATCCACTGATACCCAAAAGAGGATCAGCTCCTTGAGTATGCTTGGGCCTGTGTCATACTGGATAGTAACGCCAAGGTCCTGTGGCAACACATCATTGGGGGGTTGACTCTGAGCTTAGTAACTAGGCTTTTAAAACTGCAAAGTGGAGAGGCCAAGTGGTGGTGCACCTGGTAGAGTGCACCATTACCATGCACAAGGACCCAGTTCAAGCCCCTGGTCTCCTGTGAGGAGGGTCGCTTCACAAGCAGTGAAGCAAGTCTACAGGTATCTTTCTCCCTTTCTCCCTATCTCCCCCTTTCTTCTCAATTTCTCTTTGCCTCTATCAAAGAAAGGAAAGAAGGTAGAAAAGAAAAGAACAAGAAATATACTTTACCTGGACAAGTGGCCTAAGTCAGAAGGGTATTTTTATCTGTCAAACCAGAAACCAAGCATTTGTCTATGTGCATGGACCCTAGCTTCTACTTATAACCCCTTCACTTCCTCCCATTTTACGAGAGTAAAGGAGTTCTAGTCCACCTCATAGGATGATCCAGAATCCAGAGAAAGAGATCTGTCCCCAACCCCAGTCCCTTCAGAGAGCAGACAAGACCCTTCTGCCATTAGACATCTGGCTGTCCCCATCCAGGCCTGTGGCAACTGAGTGGACCTTGTGAAACTACACTGCCCATGGTGGGGGGAGGGGGCAGGGACAGGGGGGTTCACACAGAGTCCTGCCAGGCCTGGGTCTCTGCTTTAAGTCTGGGGAAATCAGGACGGTGTGTGCTGTCTCAAACTCTGGCTGTCCCTGAGCCTACCTGCTCCTCTCTCCACAGTGACTGGAGCACTTGGCAAGCTAGCACTTGGCAGAATGTGGTGGGCTTTTGACCAACCAGAAAGCTGATTCTGTAGAGTAAAAAAAAAAATTGCAACCTGAGAGGTGGTGCAGTGAATGGAATGCTGGACTCTCAGTCAGGAGGTCTTGAGTTCAGTCCCCCAGCATCACTGTGGCTTTTCTCCCTACCCTTTGCACTAACAAGTAAATCAAAGCAAAGAAAAGCAGGAGGGAAGGCGAAAAGAGAAGGATGAAAACAAGATGATCTTCCTCAGGTGGAACTTAAGAAACAAGGAAAACACAGAGCGAAACTTGGCCTAGGTGGGGTACATTGCGTCAGAACAGAGGATGCTGGGTGAGGAGGGGAAGGGAAGAAGTAGAAAAGACTTCGGGGTCCTGGTGCATGATGATGGAAAAGAACCCAAGCTGGGGGTGAGAGTGTCTGCAGACACCTGTTACAAAGTGATGAGAGCTTCAACTTGTGGGTCAACAACTGTATTGCAAACCATTACCCCCCATAAAATGGCATTAAAATGCAGAAAAAAGGGAATCCGGCGGTAGTGCAGCAGGTTAAGTGCAGTGTCACAAAGCGCAAGGACCGGTCTAAGGATCCCGGTTCAAACCCCTGGCTCCCCACCTGCAGGGGGGTCGCTTCACAGGTGGTGAAGCAGGTCTGCAGGTGTCTATCTTTCTCTCCCCCTCTCTGTCTTCCTCTCTTCTCTCCATTTCTCTCTGTCCTATCCAACAACGACATCAATAAAAAGAACAATAATAACTACAACAATAAAATAACAAGGGCAACAAAAGGGAATAAATAAATATTCTTTAAAAAAGATTTAAGGGAGTCCATTTCTCTCTGTCCTATCCAACAATGACAACAACAATAATAATTACAACAACAAAAAAAAACAAGGGCAACAAAAGGGAATAAATAAATAAAATAAATATTAAAAAAAAGATTTAAAAATACAGAAAAAAATAAAATGAAAAGAAGGAAAAAAAGAGAAAGGACTTTCAGGAAAAGTAGTCTAGATGAGAAAGGGTAAGAACTTTTAAAGTTGGGAGTCGGGCTGTAGCACAGCGGGTTAAGCGCAGGTGGCGCAAAGCACAAGGACCGGCATAAGGATCCCGGTTTGAACCCTGGCTCCCCACCTGCAGGGGAGTTGCTTCACAGGTGGTGAAGCAGGTCTGCAGGTGTCTATCTTTCTCTCCTCCTCTCTGTCTTCCCCTCCTCTCTCCATTTCTCTCTGTCCTATCCAACAACGACAACAACAATAATAACTACAACAATAAAACAACAAGGGCAACAAAAGGGAATAAATAAATAAAATAAATTTAAAAAAAAAAAAGAACTTTTAAAGTTGTCTTCCAGAAAACCTCAGAGCCCCAAGGACTATAGTGATAATCTTCATTTGTCTTCTCTTTTCCCTTCCAGAAATAACACAGACAGAACTCAAATGGGCCATGTGCTGGGAGACCCACCACCCCGAGACATGGTGCTGGTATCTGACCGCGGGTTGTCCCCAGTGGTCTTCCTCCTCATCCGCCTGCTCACCCACCTGGCTCTGCTTCTGGGAGCCTACCACCACTCCCAGGTACAACAGGGTTCTTCCAGACCTGGTTTTTAGTTGTTGTCACCAAGGTTTGCCCTCCCTCTGGCCCCTCCATCTCTGCAGTGTCCTTGTGGCTATATCTACAAAGTCATGTGAGACACACATGTCCCCACTGTGGCTTCCGTGGTCTGGGGGTACTGATGGACAGGTTTACAGGACATTTGTAGACACATGGGTACAACTTCTCATCTCTTGGTGATAGTTGTCTACAAGACCCTTCCACTGGCTCTATCTTTGGTCTATGAATGGAGAGGCGCAGATAATCATGATCATGTGGTGTCTTTGTGGCAGCCCAGAGAAGCAAGCCAACATGCAGTGCTTCTGCAATCCGTGACACCCTCTTCTGGGCTTTGCAAGTCACTACCTGCAGGGCAGGGCTTTCAGCTGGCCCCACTCCTGAGCCTGCCCTCCAGCTGCACTGTTTAAGGGTGCTGCTGTGTCTCGGTTGAGAGGTGCCTTCTGATTTGCTGCCATCTCCTCTCCAGAGCTGACTTTGTCTCTACCTTCACAGGATGTGGGGAGGATCATTAAGCCACGGGTGAGGGACCCACAAGTCTTTCTGAAGCAGCACCTCCAGAGAGACTTGGAGCACTTGACACAGGTCCTTGGGAAAAGCGCCGATGAGACAGTCAGTGTGGTCCACCTGGTCCTGCGCACCCTTCTCCAAGCAGGTCAGTGGATGAACCAGGGCAGGCCTGGGGCAGAGGGAAGCCATGGTCTGGGTCTGCTGGGATAGGAGGTGAGAGGAAGGGACTTGTGGTGACACTGGTCCCATTCCTCTACTCCGGATTCAGAGTTCTGTCATTAAAGTTGGGAGACACATCACCAGATAGAGCACATACCCTGTTGTGTATGGGTTTAAGTCCCTGCACCACATGGGAACACCATGGATGGTGGAGCAGTGCTGTGATAGCTCTACTCTGTGTCTGTGTCTCACCTCTCTGAAAAAAAAGAGAACTCTGCCGCCTGGGAGGTGGTGCAGTGGATACAGTGTTGGACTCATGAGCATGAGGTTCTGATTTTGATTCCCTGGCATTGCATATGCCAGTGTGATGCACTGGTTTACTTTCTCTCTTTAAAAAGGAGGGAGAAGAGGAAGAAAAGTGAAGGGAGAGGAAAGGAAAGGAAATTGGACCAGGGAGGCCACTCAGCAGTATGATACATGCATGGGGTTCATTCCTTGGTTCTACGACAGAGACAGACAGATGCATTTTAATTTAGAAAGACATATCTACACACACACACACACACACACACACAATCATTATCTAGGGCTTTCTTGAATTTAATGTTGACTATGGCCATTATGGTTTTCTGTGCCTTGGGTAACTCACATGTTTTTCTTTGTAGGTTCTATAAATTTCAGTGTACAACTATCAACCAAAGATGGGAGAAACTACTGGGAAAAGATTATTGAGAAGATTCTTCTCCCTGAGCTGCAGGTAAATGAGGAAAGAAAACAGCTGCCTGGTGCCTTTCATGAAGTGACAGAGACAAACCCTGGAATATCCTGGGTGCCCAGCCTAGGTCCTGCACACAGATGTTAACACCACTAGCCTATTATCTTCCCAGGTCACCTCTTCTGTATTGTCTCCAAGCCCTCTCTCCTCCAGCAGCCATAGTTAAGTCAGACTGAGGCATCACTGTAACTTCAGAAAGTTCCAGTTCTGTCCTCCAATAGTGGTGATAACAGTTCATGAGAAATAGTGTCACAGGGAAACACACCATTAGAGGTTCACACTCCTCTTCAGATAAGGCTGACTGTTGAGGCCTGCCAGGAAAAGCAGGGTCATGAGATGTAGGGCTCTGAAACTCCTTTGTTAGGCTGACAGACCTGCAGACAAAATGAAAATGGTAATGCAAGTGAATAGGTGTATCTAGCCTGTGTTAAAAAATGAAAGCCTGGCCACCTGAAGTGGAGCCAAAGGGGAGCTGTGTCTTTGCACTGGGAGCTCACGTCCAAAGCCCTGTGTCCCTTCCCCACATAGCACCTGGATCAGTCCCTCCTGGCCGTGACCACTCTCATCAGCCAGGATGAGCGCATCAGCTCCAACCCTGTGGCCAAAATTGTCTTTGGGGACCCAGCGGCCTTCCTGCCCCACCTGTCTCAGAGCAGCATGGTCCATTGCTCCAGGATGTGGAGCTGCAGGAAGAGGATCACACTGGAGCACCTGCAGCACGTGGTGGCACAGAAGAACAGCAAGGACAGCGTGCCTGTCCTCTGGCATTTCCTGCAGAAGGTGAGGCACCCACCCCACCAGCCGTCCTGCTGGCCGACCCCTCCTGCAGGTGGGACAGCGATAGGTGGCATCCCTGCTTCAGCATGGAGTAGAAGGAATATAAAACTCAGGGGTGAGGAGTTGGCAGTAGCACGGCGGGTTAAGCACAGGTGACGCTAAGTGCAAGTCCGGCATAAGGATCCGGGTTCAAGCCCTCGACTCCCCACCTGCAGGGGAGTTGCTTCATGGGTGGCGAAGCAGGTCCGCAGGTGTCTGTCTTTTTCTCCCCCTCTCTGTCTTCCCCTCCTCAATTTCTGTTTTATCCAATAACAACAACAGCAATAGCAACAATAACAATAAAAAACTACAAGGGCAACAAAAATGGGGAGAAAAATGGCCTCCAGGAGCAGTGGTATTCGTAGTGCAGGCACCGAGCTCCAATGATAACCCTGGAGGTAAAAATTAAAAAAACAACAAATGAAAAAGAAAAAGAAAAAAACTCAGGGCAGAAGCCAGGCAGTGATGCACTTAGTGGAGCGCATGTAACCATGTGCAAGGATCTGGGTTTGAACCCTTATTCCCTACCTGCAAGGGAAAGCTTCACAAGCAGATATCTCTTTTTCTCCCTTTCTATCTCCTCTTTCCTTTTCAATTTCTCTTTGTCTCTATCAACAAAAGAAAGGGGGAAAAATGGCCACCAGGAGTGATGGATTTGCCATATAGGCACTGAACCCCAGCAATAATCCTGGTGGCAGTAAAATAATAATAATATAAAAAAAATCGGGCAGTAGTGCAGCAGGTTAAGTGAATGTGGCACAAAGCGCAAGGACTGGCGTAAGGATCTGGGTTAGAGCCCCCAGCTCCCCACCTGCAGGGGATTCACTTCACAGGTGGTGAAACAGGTCTGCAGGTGTCTATCTTTCTCTCCCCGTCTCTGTCTTCCTTTCCTCTCTCCATTTCTCTCTGTCCTATCCAACAATGACAACATCAGTAACAACAACAACAATAATAATAATAATAAACCAAGGGTAACAACAGGGAAAATAAATAAATATAAAATTTTTTTTAAAAATCAACTAAATATAAATATAGTTGGGAAGGAAATGAGGAACAACAAAAACAAAAAGATATAAAGGTCACAAACAGCAAGGTGCCAGAAAACGTACCTTAAATATCAGTACTATTTTCCATATTTTTCCTTTCTTTTTCTTTACTTTTTTATTGGGGGATTAATGTTTTGTTTTATTATTATTATTTGTTAGGGAATTAATGTTTTACAGTCGATAGTAAATGCAATAGTTTGTACATGCATAACATTTCCCAGTTTTCCACATAACAATACAATCCCCACTAGGTCCTTTGCCATCCTGTTCCAGGACTCTTCCCCCACCCCCCACCCCTAAAATCTTTTACTTTGGTGCAATATACCAACTCCAGTCCAGGTTATGCTTAGTGTTTTCTCTTCTGATCTTGTTTATCAACTTCTTGCCTGAGAGTTAGATCATCCCATATTCATCCTTCTGTTTCTGACTTATTTCACTTAACATGATTTCTTCAAGCTCCATCCAAGATGGGCTGAAAACAGTGAAATCACCAGTTTTAATAGCTGAGTAGTATTCCATCGTGTATATATACTACAACTTGCTCAGCGACTTATCTGTTGTTGGACGCCTGGGTTGCTTCCAGGTTTTGGCTATTATAAATTGTGCTGCTATGAAAGATCTTCTCCCATTCTGTGAGGGGTTTCTTTGTTTGGGTAGTGGTTTCTTTTGCTGTGCAGAAGCTTTTTAATTTGATGTTGTCCCATTGGTTTATTCTTGCCTTAGTCTTCTTTGTAATTGGATTCATTTCATTGAAGATGTCTTTAAAATTTACACAGAAAAGAGTTCTGCCAATATTTTCCTCTAAGTATTTGGGAGTTTCTGGTCTAACATCCAAATCCTTATTCCACTTGGAATTTACATTTGTATTTGGTGAAATATAGTGGTTCAGTTTCATTCTTTTGCATGCTTCAACCCAATTTTTCCAACACCATTTGTTGAAGAGACTCTCCTTTCTCCTTTTAATAGTCTGGGCACCTTTGTCTAAGACCAGATGTTCATAGGTGTGGGGGCTTACTTCTGGGCTCTCAATTCTATTCCACTGACCAGTGTGTCTATTCATGTTTTAGTACCAAGCAGTTTTGATTACAATGGTCCTATAATACAATTTGAGGGAGTTGGGTAGTAACGCAGTGAGTTAAGCACATGTGGCACGAAGCGCAAGGGCCAGTGTAAGGATCCCGCTTCAAGCCCCTGGCTCCCCACCTGCAGAGGAGTTGCTTCACAGGTAGTGAAGCAGGTCTGCAGGTGTCTATCTTTCTCTCCCCTCTCTGTCTTCCCCTCCTCTCTACATTTCTCTCTGTCCTATCTAAAAAGTAATAATAATACAATTTGAGATATATGAGTGTGATACCTCCAGTTATGTTCTTTCTTCTCAAGATTGTTTTGGCAATTTTAGACCTTTTCTGGTTCCAGATAAGTATTTGTAGCTTTTGTCCAGGGGATTAATGTTTTACAGTCAATAGTAAATACAACACATGCATAACATTTCCCAGTTTCTTTTCTCCTTCTCCTTCTTCTTTTTTTCCCTTTTTCATCAGAGCACCACTTAGCTCTGCTATTGCTGGTACAGGGGATCAAAACTGGGACCTCTCATATGCAAGTCCTGTGAGCTACTGCTGCACTATCCCAGTGGTGCTGACATGGAAATGCTCCAATTAAAATACCTGAGAATTGGAGTCGGGTGGTAGCGCAGCAGGTTAACCAAATGTGGCACAAAGACCGGACTAAGGATCCCAGTTCGAGCCCCTGGCTCCCCACCTGCAGGGGAGTTGCTTCACCCCCTCTCTGTCTTCCCCTCCTCTTTCCATTTCTCTCTGTCCTATCCAACAACGACAAGAACAATAATAACTACAACAATAAAAAAAAATACCTGAGAGTGGTCCCCACCAGTGGGAGGGAGAAAGGTTCTCAAGTAGTGAAGCAGTGCTATAGGTATCTCTCCATCTGCCTGTCTGTCTCCCTCTCCCTTCCTATTTCTGTCTCTCCTTTCTATCATAAAGAGAGAAAAAAGAAGAAATGATCACCAGGAAAGGTAGAATTGTGCAGGTACTGAGCCTCAGAAATAATCCTGGTGGAGATAAATAAATCCAATTTCAGAAGTAGTCAAACTGTCCAGGTAGTTGGAAGCAGCGACAAATGAAATACATTGACAAGCTGGGATTAGCAAGGGTCTGTGACAAATGGAACAGTCAGAGGAGCACTCTCCCCAGCCACTCACAGGCAGATGTTTGACATAAAGCTGATATGCAGGCCATGTGAGCAGGGGTTGGGCCAGCCACTCCTCTCTGCCCAGATGGGGAACAATGACTGGCATGTCTTAGGTGGGTGCTTGCTGGAGGGATGGCTAGCCTACCCCACACTGTCAAGCACTGTGCTGGCTAATGTAAATGCCAGTTTACCCTGGCTGGATGACAAACACAAGTCCTAATTCTGCAGCTCCAGCAGAGTCTACTCCTCCAGGAGCATCTTCTGGGTTGATTCTGAGTTGACACAGGGTGGTCCTCTCTCCTCCAGGAGTCAGAGCTGCGGCTGGTGAAGTTCTTGCCTGAGATCTTGGCTCTGCAGAGGAGCCTTGTGAAACGCTTCCAGAACATCTCCAAAGCTGAGTATGACTCCATCAGAGGATTTATTAACAGCCACCAGTCAGGTATGAATCTGCTCCAGTAAGAGAGTAGGACTGCACGTGCTTGATCATTTGGTGGGATTACATGCACTTGGAGTCGGGATGGGGTGGTGGTGGAGGGGGGGTTCAGCACTAAGAATGATGAGCTCTTATTAGTCTTAACCCCACACCCACATTCAAGGTCCAGCTGCCTCTCTCTCTCTAGCTCCACACACTCAGCCATGAGCCTCACTAGAGGTTCTAAAATGTGGGTGGGACATGTAAAAGTGCTTTGCTGGCTTCCCGCAAAGAGCACGTGACAAAGCTGGCATGACCCAGCTTAGCGTGTGGTGCTGCCACAGGGGTCTTATGAAGTGTTCTGTTTGACAGAGGGGCAGAAGCAGCACATCCACCGCAGTATCACCATCTTTCTCTCAACGTGGAACAAGCTGCGGAGATCGCTGGCAACCAACGGTGAGTGTTGCCCTACTCTCAGACTCTAAATATGGAGCCAGAGCCTTTCTCACCCAGCCCTGCTCTGCTGCCCCTGGCACCTTGGCTACTGCCCCATCTCTGACACTCTGGTACACCAGGAATAATGAGTAATACTTCAGGAAAGGCAAATTGTAAGACCTCTTCAATATACACTTGCAGAAGCAAAGGGGACATGAGGACTCCTAATGTAGGTCCACACAGGAGAGAGGTTGAGGCAGGATCTTCTGTGTCACCCCCTTCTCCCAAGGGGATGGACTCTTAGGCTCTGACATGTGCCAGAGGCAGAGAGGTGAATGCCTCTGCTTAGGAAGTATCCTATCATTTGCAGGTGAGATCAAACTGCCTGAAGAGTACTGCAGTGCCGACTTTGATCTGGACAGTGACTTTGAGCTCATCCTGCCACGGCGCCAGGGCCTGGGCCTCTGCTCTACTGCCCTGGTCAGCTACCTGATCAGCCTGCACAACGGGATTGTTCGCACAGTGGAGACACTGTCCCAGGAAAACAGCAGGTGAGCATGTGAGCTTGCAGGAGGTAAATGGTGGGCCCAGAGAGTCATCAGTGAGGGGTGAAGCTGGGCCCCCGACCCCCAGATCAGACAGTGCCAGGCTCCAGTGCCTTTCCTACAGCAAACTTCAGCCAGGCCTTCTGGCATCTAAAGAGCTGTGTATCAGGGCCACGGGTGGGAGAGCTGGTGGCACAGCCTGTAGAGCGCACATTACCATGCATGATGACCCACATTCAAGCCCCCATCTGCACCTGTAATGAGAGGCTCTACAAACAGTGAATCAGTGTGGCAGGTGTCTCTCCTCCTCTCTCCCCATTTATGTCTCTATAAAAATAAACAAAGGGGGGAGGGGGAGGGGCAGGTGGCAGCGTAGCAGGTTAAGTGCACATGGCACAAAACGCAAGGACCGGCATAAGGATTCCAGTTAGAGCCCCCGGCTCCCTACCTGCAGGGAAGTCACTTCACAAGTGGTGAAGCAGGTCTGCAGGTCTGTCTTATCTTTCTCTCGGCTCTCTGTCTTATCCTCCTCCCTCCATTTCTTTCTGTCCTATCCAACAACAATAACAGCAACGATAAACAACAAGGGCAATAAAAGGGAAAAAATAGCTTCCAGGAGCAGCGGATTCATAGTGCAGGCACCGAGCCCCAGCAATAACCATGGAGGCAATTAAAATAAAATAAAATAAAATAAATCGGGAGGTGGTGCACCCAGTTTAACATACACATTACCATGCACAAGGATCTGAGTTCAAGCTCCCAGTTCCCACCTGCAGGGGGAGGCTTCACGAGCAGTAAAGTAGATCTGCAGGTGTCTCTCTGTCTCTCATCTTCTATACCTCCCTCTAATCTCTCAATTTCTCTTTGTTCTATCAAATGGGAAAAACATTGCCACCAGGAGTGGTGGAATAATGCAGGCACCAAGCCTCAGTGATAAGCCTGGTAGCAGAGAGAGATTATTTTCATTTGCTACTACTGAGAGGCAACCCATGGGAACTGGCTTCATCCAACCTGGAGTCTTGGGCCTACACACTTCACCATGGCATTCAGTGCCACATCTCTGTCCCTCAGCTATTCTGTGGATGCCTCTGAGGTCACGGACCTGCACGTTGTCAGCTATGAAGTAGAGCGCGACCTGATGCCCCTGATTCTCTCCAACTGCCAGTACCAAGTACAGCAGGGGGGGGAGACCTTGCAGGAATTTGACCTGGAGAAGATCCAGCGCCAGCTCACCAGCCGTTTCTTCCAGGGCAAGCCCACCCTCAAGCTCAAGGTCAGGTGCTGGAGGGCACGCCTGGCTCTCCAGAGAGGTTTTGACCATAGTGGCTTGGGGAGGGGTGTGGGGGCGTCTCAGTCAGACCCAGGTGCTCATGCATTAGGATCTCACAGCACTGCACTTCAGCTTTAAATCCCAGTAGGCTTCCGATTTCTCAGTGGAGTAAGCGGCTCCCCCTTGTGGTTACTACTGGCCTTGTGACACCACACACTGTCCCCTGTCCCACCTGAGCCCTGTGAACCCCACAGAAGACCCATGCCCCCAAGGCACATGTACCGCTACAATTCTGTGCCTTTACCTGTACTAGACTTTTTCCCCCAGACCAAATCACTATCACTATCTTGTGCTCCTTATTCCTTCTGCTCCATCTGAGCAGCCCTTGTTCTCAGCTAGTGCCCTAGAAATTGAGTTACGTTAAGAATGGGGTGTCCTCACCTGTAGTGGTCTCCAGACCCCAGTGTCTCTACTCAGCTGCCATGGCAGTCTGGGCTGCTTATTTAGTGACTGTTTGAGTTAACACAGAACTCAGGCAGCAACAGTGATGCACATAACAGCAGGATGCTTCCAGAAGGTAGACCTCCTCCACGGTGCACTAATGCCCAGAGTGACTTTTTAATTTTGCTTTTTATTTTTTTATTATTTATTTTAATGAGAGAAAGAGGTTAAGAGAGAAAGACATAGAAATAGAGTGGGAGAGGGAGAGAATGTGCCCCTAGGAGGCTAGTCCCAGGCTCCCCATGCTTTGTTTCCTTGTTTCCCTTCTGACTTTATGTTCCTTACTGGAGGCCAGCTTGGTTCTATCCACCAATTCCCTGCCTCATCTGAGAAACAATGGTCTTTCAGAGCCCAGGAGCACTGGACATTGCTTACTGGTCATCCAATCTAGCTCTGCTGGATTCTTTCTCCACCAGGGCTCTGCTGAGCTCTGGCTGATGGTGGTACTAGGGATTGAACCTGAAGCCTCAGAGCCTTAGGCAGGAATGTCTTCTGAATAGACAGCTACTAGCCTGTCTCCCCAGCCTGAGGCTGACTCTGTGTGTGTGTGTGTGTGTGAGAGAGAGAGAGAGAGAGAGAGAGAATCAGACTGAGACTGACTGACTTCTTTCTCTGTTTAGGGACTACCTACTCTGGTATACAGACAGGACCGGAACTATGAGCAGCTCTTTACAGAAATCAAGAACAAAATGCCACAGGTGAGTGGGAGAGCCCATCACTGGCCATGTCAGAGCACGAGCCACTGCCCTTAGCCAAGGCGCACACCAGGAATCATGTGTTCTTTCCAGGGACGAACAGGACATGGCATCAGCACAGGCTCTGTTGTTGAGAATGGAGACAGGCCTCTGTGTCATTGGCTTCTTAGACATGACATGACATGCCCTGTACACTTGTGCACAAGGCCCATAGAATTTCTTGGTTCCTTTGTGTGCACTCTGTGGTCTGTGTTGTGGTGTGTGTGTGTGTGTGTGTGTGTGTGTGTGTGTGTGTGTGTGTGTGTTGTGAATGTGCTGTGGCTGTGTTAACAGATGGTTCAGTGCTCAGTAAGATTTTTTTTTTTTTTTGTCTCCGGGCTTATTACTGGGGCTCGGTGCCGCACTACAATTCCACTGTTCCTGGAGGCTATTTTTTCCCTTTTGTTGCCCTTGTCATTTATCACTATTGTTATTATTATTGCTGTCATTGTTGTTGGATAGAACAGAGAGAAATCGAGGGAGGAGGGGAGAGAAAGATAAGACACCTGCAGACTTGCTTCACTGCTTGTGAAGTGAGCCCCCTGCTGGTGGTGAGCTGGGGGCTCGGACTGGGATCCTTACACCAGTCCTTTTGTTTTGAGCTGTGTGTTCTTAACCCGCTACGCTACCACCTGGCCCCCGCTCAGTGAGTTCTTATCTGTCTCTGTGAAGAACTAGGGTTCTGCTGACTCTAAGGAAGCACTGAGTGCTGGCTCTTTGTGTCTCAGAGCTGGCCCTCTCTCTGCCTCTCCCGGTGATGGCAATGAGACAGAGTCCAGCTCCTTTGCCCCTCCCCCAGACCCCTCTCCCCAGCACAGCCATCAGCACCATTGCTGGGCAGCTGCAGTCCTACAGCGATGCCTGTGAGGCCCTGTCACTCATAGAGGTCACGCTGGGCTTCCTGAGCACGGCCGGTGGGGAGCCAGACATGCACCTGACTGAGTATGTACAGAACATGCTGCGGATGGCAGACCAGACGTCAGTGGTACTCGAGGTGAGTCTGGCACAGGGATCCTCTTTCACAGACCTCAGCACCAGCCCTGCTGTTATCACACTGCTCAGAGCAGCCCCTGAAAGGAGGGAAGAAATGAGAACTCCATTCCACCAGACAGTCCTGGAAACAGGGCATGCTCAGAGGGTCAGGATGGAAGCCAGAAGCTAAGAATCTAGCAGAGTAGGGCTGGACAGTAGTGCACCTGGCTGAGTGCACACATTACAGTAAACAAGGATCTGGGTTCAAGTTCCAGATCCCCACCTACAAGGGGAAAGTTTCAAAACTGGTGGAGCAGGACTACAGGTGTCTCTCTCTCTCTCTCTCCCTCTCAATCTCTTTCTGTCCTTTGTTTTTTATTATTATTAGTGGATAGTAAAAGAGAAATTGAGTGGTCCAGGAGATGGCACAGTGGATAAAGCACTGGACTCTCAAGCATGAGGTCCCGAGTTCAATCCCTGTCAGCACATGTATCAGAGTGATGTCTGGTTCTTTCTCTCTCTCCTCTTATCTTTCTCATAAATAAATTAATTCTTTTTTTTTAAAAGAGAAATTGAGAGGGGAAGAGTCAGGGAGATACCTGCAGCTCTACTTTACCACTCATGAAGCTTTCCCTCTTCAGGTGGGGACCAGCGGCTTGAACCCCAGTCCTAGTGCACTAGTGTGTGTGTGTGTGTGTGTGTGTGTGTGTGTGTGTGTGTGTGTGTGTGTGTGTATGGTGTGCATGCACTCCACATGCACACTTAACCAGCTGCACCACCACCTGGCCCCTATCTCTCTGTCCTATCAAACAGGAAAAAAGGAAAGAAAAAAAAAATGAAAGGGTGGAAGAGAGAGAAAGAAATGACCACAAAGAGTCGTGGATTGAGTGGTGGGTTCCTCATGCAGGCACTAAGCCCTAGCAATAGCCCTGGTGGAGAAAGAATCCAGCAGAGCCAAACTGGATGACCAGTCAGCAATGTCCAGTGCTCCTGGGCTCTGAAAGACCATTATTTCTCAGATGAGGCAGGGAATTAGTGAATGGAACTGAGCTGGCTTCCAGTAAGGAGCATAAAGTCAGAAGGGAAACAAGGAAACAAGGCCTGGGGAGCCTGGGACTAGCCTCCTAGGGGCACATTCTCTCCTCTCCAGGCCCTGAGGAGGTGTCAGCTAAAGCACATCATCGCCCTCTGGCAACTCCTCTCTGCTCACAAGTCTGAACAGCAGCTGCGCCTGAAAAAAGTAAGTCTAGACCCTTCTTACCAGCAGCCTGCAGGTGTGCACTGCCGCAAGCGAGCCTCACCATTCCATCTTATCCCCTACCACTAGGAGCCCTTTGGGGACATCAGACCCAGCTACAAAGTGGAGCTTAGCCCAGAGAACGCTGAACTCCTCGGTGCTTTCCTGAGTCAGACCAGCCTGGACACCTTCCTCCTCGAGCTCCATGAGCTGATGGTTCTGAGACTGAAGAACACCCAGGCCGAAGACTACAATCCTGAGTGGAGGTATACATACCTCCACTTTGGGCTAGGAAGCTGGTGTGGCCAGGCAAGGAGGTGCTCATAGCTCCGCTGGGGTCATGAGAGGCCGAGAGACCAGTCCTTAACCTCAGGACAGATTTGGTTTCTAGGCAGCTCACTTGGACAGTGTGCTATTTTGCCATGAGTGACCCAGGTTCAAGCCAGGCCCCTACTGCATTTAAGCTTTGGTGCTGTGGTCTATCTAAAAAAAACAAACAAAAAATGGAATTGTTTTTGATCTTTCATCATTCCAAGGGCACTCGGGAGTGGTCTGGGGGGTGGTGATCTTGATTAGAGATTTGTCTTGTTTACTGTGTGAGAAAAGGCCAGAACACCACTCCACCCTTATCATCATCTACTTTGTTTTTGCCTTTTCTGTTTTGATTCTTTGCCAGGGATCAAACCCAGGGCCTCAGGTATACAAGACTCTACCATAAGGCAATTTGCCTGGCCAATGTTTTCAATAACTTTGTTTCATATCTTCTCATTATAACAAGTAGACTTGTCAAAATGTATTTTAAATATGAAAGAAAAATGACACCAGTGTGTAGTGTATGGGCATAGCCAATACTGTTACCCAATTTCATATTTTTACCCATCAAAGGTCAAATGATGCCACTTCATTTTCATTTGTATTTTAATTTTTTTAATATTTTACTACCATGTTTTGAACATTTTCCCATCTTAGGATAGAGGCATACTGCTTTGTATTTCATTACTATTTTTCTATTAGTGAGACTGAGATCTTTTTTCTATCCATCTGTACATTTTCCTCTAAATTACCTCTTGATGTTTTAAATTATTTTTCTTTAGGGCTAATTGTCTTTCCCTTAATCTTAAAGCCTCAAGAGTAATCTTTTATTGTGCTCCAAATGCTCTTGTTCAGTCTTTAGTTTCATGAAACATCATCTGATAGTTTTCCTACTAAGCCTTTAGAGGGAAATCTGCCTATCAGGATCTTTGACAGCAAGACTGTAACATATTCTCCCGTGTTTTCTTCTGTCTTTTATAGGTTTATGGCACATGTTTGTTTTGTTAAGGAATTTCTTTTCCTCTGTGATATGAGATAGGAATTTAGCTTGACTATTTTTCTAATAGTCACTCTAGTTTTCTCTCAGTGTACACATTTCATAATTGGGATTTTCTTCCATAATTTGCCATGGCATATACCTATACATTTTGTACTCTGAGCTTAATCAAAATGTCTGTACTAACAATATGTCTTTCCTAGAGAAGCCATAATATTGAATTATCTAGAACATAAAATGAGATGTTTTGGCAGGCTTGCTCTGCATGAGGCCTTGGGTGTGGGTCCCAACACCACATGGAGCCCAAAGACAGCACCAAGGGGATCTCCACAGGTGGTGGAGTGGTCCTTTGGTGTCTCTCCCTCCTCTCCCTCTCAAAAAAATACACAATCATAAAAAAAATGAACGTGATACAGAACACACCCTTGCTTGGAATGGAGCAGCTTTGCTCTTATGTAGCAGATCACATTAGTGCTTAGCATGGTCTGACTGGGCCATTGCCAAGGTCAGCTCCCAGATCCGTTCTTTGGGAAGCAGTATGTCTGTGGACCCAGTCTCATAATTCAGTGGTTGCTGACTTTAAGCTAAACCTCTTCCCAGTGTGAAAGAGCTCCTGGGTTCATTGATGACTTGACAAGGTGAAAGCTGATGTGGCAGTCTCCTTGCCTTATATGACAGCTATTTTTAATGTTCCATCTTTTCCTTGTATTTTACAGCCTGAGAGAAACGCTAGTGGGTTACTTAGACACCAAAGAGACTGATGTTCTTCTGGATGTGGAGTCTCTGTTCCCAGAAGAGATACCACTTTCCAATTGTATCTCCGTGTGGAAAAAGGCTGCTGAACTGAAACAGGAACGACAAGTGAGATAGAATTGTTTCAGGGCTATCTCTACAGATGATGTGGGAGAGAAGGCTCTTGTCACCCATGGGACAGGCCTCTTTGTGAGCGTTGAGAAGGAACAGTGTTGGGAACAGCACAACTTCAAAATCAATCTGAACTGCCCCAGTTCACAGTTGAACACCAAGATGTTTCAGGAACATGTGTATGTCCTAGGACATTCTCTTCATTCTGACTGCTGTCCTTTGGGCAGTAGTCACTGTAAATTACAGGAACTTGGAAGTGAGCACCAACTTTTACATTCCAGGGGGGAGCAAGATTAGCTTCCCATTATGACCCCTTGAACAATGTATGTCTGTCCTCCCAGCCACCATATCCCTTCTTCCTCAGACTCCCAATATAGCAAAGGAGGCACACAGGTTGGTAGAGTTTTGCCTTCCTTCCTCTTCCTTCCTTTCTCATTCATTCTGCACTCAGAGGAGAATCTATCTTCCTTTTTTCCCCCATCCCATTGGATTCTAGTGCTGTGCAAAATTGTATAGGTCCTGAGGTGTGAAAATATGTCAGATTCCTTTTTGTCATCTCAAATACAAATCAATACAAATCAGGAAATTTTGTGAATGCCTTCAGATCAAACTTAACAGGACCACACCCAGGCCCATGTTATCATTCATAACACACTGCCAAATTTCAGAGGTAAAAGTAAAAGAAAAAAAAAAGCTCTTATTTTGATGAGCTCTGAACTTAAGCTCAGGAATACTGGGGGGTGTTGTCTCAGTATCCTCATCTATGAAATGAGAGGAATGGATAAATGGTCATTTCCTTCCAGTAGCAGGCTTTTGGAATTCTAAAAGTTTTTTAAATGCAGATGTGTATGAAAGGTCTGGTTCCGGCATCTATGTGGAATGTTTTTGACTGTCTAGCCCTATGCCAAATAAACATGGCTAAGATCTGGTCCTTTCTTTGGTTATCCACCAAGGCATAAAAACTACTCAGAATATTAATCCAGTGAGGTTTGGAAGAAGCCAACTAGCCCTAATCTTGTGCTGCCTTTCACATTTTTTTTTTCTAAGTTTACTTGATGGTTGATGCCCTGGACTCATCTCTTAAGGCAGACTAGCTTGGCAGCCATGACCACTGAGTCCACACTGTTTACAAGTCAGAACATGGCTTTCATATGCATTATAAGTGGGCTGACAACTCAAGTCAACTTGAAATTGAGCCCACGAGGTGAAAGCTACAAGAGTCTCAATATAAGATGCTTGGGGGTGGGGACAGGCAGTGCATACCATGTACAAAAACCCAGGTTTGAGCCCCTGCTCCCCTCCTGCAGGGGGCGCTGAATGCAGTGTCCTAATATTCAGTCATCTGTGCATCTATGCAAAGTCACTGCCCACCACCACCCAAATCCAGATCCTGGCAGCTCACTGAATGGATGGGGGTGGTGGTGCCCAGCTCTTCAACATGGACTGGGGGTACCATGGATACCTCAGAATTTGGGCAGAGCTGGCCTAGTTGTGGGCATTCCTCTGCTTCTCACCTTTTCCACTGAGGGTCTAGTGTTAATCTTTTGCTTTTAATTTAGAATTCTGCCCTACAAAGCTAATTTTGACTTACAGTAGTTCTTTGGTAAGCTAGGATCTCACAGCCTTAACTACCACTGTTTAGACAAAAATTCTCAGATTTGGTGCAGGCAAGTGCAAATGTTACTGTACTGGTCACACCCACTTAAATAAACTTGAATCGTGCTATTTAAAGACTCCTTTTCTTGGGGGACAGAGGTTGTTTATGGTACACAAGCATCAACTCAGCTTTGGGGAGTGGTTACCATCTGGGATAGAATATTCTCATGGACATGCCCAGAAAGTAGGAGGTTCCAGACAAGAAGTGCATGCTCTTGCTAGAAAGTGCTCTGGTTGAGAGGGTAAGCACTTCTGGGCAGAATGGCAGCTTGACAGCACTCCAGTCATTAGGCTTACAGAGGGGTGTCCTGGAATGACTTCACTGGAAAATAGCATGGCTCTGGCCAGCAGTAAGAGCTTGTCTGGAAGCAAGCACTACCCTCTCCAGAGAATGGCCAGTCTCTGTTGTGGAAGGTCACCCTCTTGAATTTAGTGTACAGGTTCAGGGGAGGATTTGTGGAGCAGTGAGGCAGGGGACACCCACCTAGGCCCCCAGACCTGCTTAATGAACACATTGGGGAGACAAATATGGTGGGTATATCACCCTCATGCCCAACAGCTGGGTTTCTATCAGTGGGTCACATTGTGGGGTGGTAAAAATTCCTTGGTGAGAGGAAATAAAGATGTAAGAGGGGAGTCAGGCAGTAGCACAGCGGGTAAATCGCAGGTGGCACAAAGCACAAGGACTGGCATAAGGGTCCCGGTTCCAACCCACAGCTCCCCACCTGCAGAGGAGTCACTTCACAGGCAGTGAAGCAGGTCTATAGGTGTCCATCTTTCTCTCCCCCTCTCTGTCTTCCCTTCCTCTCTGCATTTCTCTCTGTCCTATCCAACAACAACAACAACATCTACAACAATAAAACAAGGGCAACAAAAGGAAATAAATAAAAAAAATAAAAAGATGTTAAGAGATAAATGGTGGAGGCCAGGTGGTAGCACAGCAGATTAAGTAAACATGGTGCAAGGATTGGAGTAAGGATCCGAGTTCGAGTTCCCAGCTCCCTACCTAAAAGGGGGTCGCTTCATAAGCACTGAAGGTCTGCAGGTGTCTAACTTTCTCTCCCCCTCTGTCTTCCCTCCCCCTCTCGATTTCTCTCTGTCCTACCCAACAACAATAACAACAACAAAGGCAACAAAAAAATGGGGGAAAATATGGCCTCCAGGAGCAGTGGACTCAAGTGCAGGCACTAAGCCCTAGCAATAACCCTGGAGGGGAAATAAAAAAAGATAAATGGCAAATCTTCAGGAACTAACATTTAGCAGTGGTAAAATAACATTTGATAGGGGTCAGGTGATAGTGCAGTGGATTAAGTGTACATGGCACAAAGCACAAGGACTGGCCCAAGGATCCCGGTTCAAGCCCTCAGCTCCCCAACTAAGGGTTGTTGCTTCAAGAGCAGTGAAACAGGTCTGCAGGTGTCTTTCTCTCCCCCCTCTCTGTCTTCCCCTCCTCTCTCCATTTCTCTCTGTCTTATCCAACAACAATGGCATCAATAACAAAAATAACCACAACAATAATAAAACAAGGGCAACAAAAGGAGAAAAAATAGCCTCCGGGTGCAGGCACCAAAGCCCCAGCAGTAACCCTGGAGGCAAATAAAAAACAATACCACTTGAGAATGAAACTGCATGGGCAGAATCTTCACCAAAGAGGACATCCAAAGGACCAGCAGACATGTGAAAGAATGCTCAAAAAGTCACTGGTGGTCAGGGAAATGCCAGTAAAAACAGAGATACCACCATACACCTGTGAGAATGCCAAGCATTAAGAGAAGACTTGTTGGAGAGACCTGGGGCCAGGGAGGATCCCTTCTACACTGCTGGTAGGAATGTAAATTGATCCAACCCCTGTGGTAAGAAGCCTGGAGGCTCATTAGAACTGAACATAATCTATGACCCAGCAATTCTCCTGGGACTCTATCCAAAGGCAACAAATACATCCATCCAAAGAACCAATGCACACCTATGCTCATAACACAGTTTCTACCAACCCAAACTTGGAAGCAACCCAAATGCCCAATGATAGGTAAGTGTTTAAAAAGTTGTGTTGTGGGGGCCCAGCAGTGATACACCTGGTTGAATGCACACATTACCATGCACAAGGAACTAGGTTCAAGCTCTGGTCCCCCTCCCTCTGCAGGGGGAAAGCTTCATAAGCAGTGAGTGATGAAGTGCTGCAGGTGTCCCTCTCTCTCTCTCTCTCTCTAACTCCCTAATCCCTCATTTTCTTTGTCCCATCAGAAAGAAAAAGTTTTTCTTTTAATTTCTTTATTCGAGAATTTATGGTTTACAGTTAACAGTAAAATAAAATCAATACATACATGTACATGACATTTCTCAGTTTTCCACGTAACAATTCAAACCCCACTAGGTCCTCCTCTGTCTTCCAGGACCTGAACCCTCCTCCTCACCCGGGAGATTTTACTTTGGTGCAGTACACCAACTCCAGTCCAAGTTCTACTTTGTGTTTTCCCTTCTGTTCTTAATTTTCAACTTCTGTCTATGAGTGAGATCATCCTATATTCTTCCTTCTCTTCCTGGCTGATCTTGCTTAACATGATTTGTTCAAGGTCCATCTGTCACGAGAAATAGATGAACCCTATGTGGATATTTTAATCTGTGCCTGGTGGAGAAGTGCCTTTCGTCTCTGATATGAAGACATAAGGCCTAAGACTGCATTTCCTTTGTGTTTGCTCTTCTGGCAATTAAAACAGTGGCTATGGTTGCTACCCCTCCTCCCCTCCACATTCCTAAGCTAATGGGCACCAGACAACAGTTTAGAAGGGTAAAAGATAGGAATAGATAGGTAAAAGATAGACAACAGTTTAGAAGGGTAAAAGGGAGGAATCCAGCTGTCTCAGGACTGATACATACCAGGCACTAGTTCTTCCCTGTCTTTACCCATGCCAAGGCCACAGATAAAGAAGATGTATACCAATTATGTGAAAGATTGCCTTTGTCTGTTTCTACCTACTTTGTAATAATGAAACAAACCTGTTCTCTCAACCCCTTTGGGGAGGGGGACCTCAGTAAAAGTGTGTACTTTACAAAGGTGCACGGAAAACTTCCCGGAGTGATCTGGAGTCACCTATACACCAGTGTAATAAAACTCCTCTTTCACTAAGAAACAGCTCTAGTCTTGTGCTTTGGGATCATTTCTGTAACACAGCCAAGATGAGGTGAAGGTGAGTTCATTTTTATTTTAATTTATTTTAATTTTTTTATTTAAAAAAGGAGACATTAACAAAACCATAGGATAAGAGGGGTACAATTCCACACAATTCCCACCACCAGATCTCCGTACCCCATCCCCTCCCGATAGCTTTCCTATTCTTTTAACTCTCTGGGAGTATAGACCCAAGGTCATTGTGGGATGCAGAAGGTGGAAGGTCTGGCTTCTATAATTGCTTGCCCGCTGAACATGAACTTTGGCAGGTCGATCCATACTCCCAGCCTTTCTTTTTCCCTAGTGAGGAAGGGCTCTGAGGACGCGGAGCTCCAGGACACATTGGTGGGGTCATATGTCTAGGGAAGACTGGTCAACATCACACTAGCATCTGGAACCCAGTGGCACTTTAATTTTTTAAAGCAGGATCTTGATTTATTATAATTGATTAAGGGGCACCTCTGAGGCTCTCAGGAGTGCAGGGCCCGCCACTTGTCCAGGGGACCGCGGTTGGGGATGTAATTGACTCCACAGCCATCTGGGATGAGGCGCTTTTCAGTCACCATGTCTTCAAATTCATCTTGAGTTAAACTTGGTGTGAAGCCCCACTTCATGGAGATGTGGATCTTCTGGCATCCAGGGAATTTGAACTTGGCCCTGCGCAGGACCTCAATTACATGCTCTTTGTTCTGCAGCTTGGTGCAGATGGACATGATGACCTAGCCAATGTGGACTCTGGCCACGGTGCCCTGGGGCTTCCAAAAGCACCTCACATCCCTGTCTGGAGCCTAAGGTTAAGGACAGCAGGAGGTCAGGTATAAAATGAACATCAGAGTAGGAAGGCTGTCTCCAGGGTCCCTTAGGGCAGTCTATATAAGCAACAGGCTGCATATACTACCCAGGAGGCTGCTGTTTGCAGCCACTGCACACCGGGTGCCATGGGGAGGGCAGCACGGTCGGCTTAATTGGTGCAAGGTGAGTTCATTTTTAATAGCTGAGTAGTATTCCATTGTCTATATATACCACAACTTGCTCAGCCACTTATCTGTTGTTGTACACCTGGGTTGCTTCCAGGTTTTGGCTATTACAGATTGTGCTGCTATTGAACATAGGTATAGGTAAATCTTTTTGAATGGATGTTTTTGGTTCCCTAGGATATATCCCCAGAAGAGGAACTGCAGGATCATAGGGTAGGTCCATTTCTAGCCTTCTGAGAACTCTCCAAACTGCTCTCTACAGGGGTTGGACCAATTTACATTCCCACCAGTAGTGCAGGAGGGTTCCTTTGTCCCCACAACCTCTCTAGAAAATAATTTTTAAGTTGTGATATATATATATATATATATATATATATATATATATATATATATATTCTAGTTAACTATTAAAAATGATGAAGTCATCTTTGTATCATCTTGGATGAAATTTAAATGTAGCATGCTGAGTGTTATGTCCCAGTGTTAAAATGATATGCAATAGTTTTGATTTCAAAAGAGTGGTTTATTAATAAAATGTTAAGAAAAGGTATTAGAATTTAGCTTATAGGAATATGAAGCAGCAAATATACAAACAGCCAAACATCAAATCAGGATATTCACAACATCCACTGTTTTCAGCTGGAGGAGCCTAGTTTCGGAGCAGCTGATGGAGTCCTGACTGAGAGCCCTGGGCAGAGTCCCCATCCACAGTGGAGCTTCCTAGACTCCCAACCCTGACTGGAGTCAATCTCTAGACATAAGTAAACAATCTTTTTTTATTGTTACCTTTGATATGTTCCTCTTCCCAGAAGGGGGGGGGGTTTAAGTTAATAATTACAGGACAACATAATAATTATGAGTTACTTGTCTCCCCGTGTGTGTGTGTGTGTGTGTGTGTGTACAGTTGTGTGCACGTGCCATATGGTTAATCTGAACCCAAAGCGGCCTGTGTGAGGAGGGAACTCATTAATCTGGGGAATACAACCATTTAACTGTTTCTAGTACACTAAACAATGCAAGTGTTAGAGTTACAGCACATGCAGTACATGGTCTGGAAGTGACCAGCAAGACATACTCCATCTTTGTTACAGTGAGATAAGCCAAAAAGGGGACAAATCTGATGATCTCACCCATAGGTGAAACTTAAGAAACAAAGTCAGAAAGGGAAAACACAAAGTAAACTGTGGACTGTGAATGGTGTCTTGTAACAAAGTAAAGGACTTGGGGAAGGAGGAGGGAAAGGGTAGAAGGGGCTTGAGGGTCCTGGTGCAGGACAGTGGAAAAAGACCTAAGCTGGGAATGTGTGTTTTGCAGACACCTATCTTGGAGAGAGAAGAGATTATGGCAAGTGTCAATGTGTACTTTAAACCATTAACACCCAAATAAAATGATAATGTATGGTACGGATAAATATGTGGCATAGGTAAAGAAAGGTGTGACATAGATACACAACAGAACACTATTCAGCTGTAAGAAATGATAGGATCCTCTTTGTCACATCTTGGATGGAACTTGAAGGAATCATCTTACCTGAAATAAGACAGAAAGAGAAGGGAGGATACAAGATGATCTCACTCACAGGGAGAACCTAAGAGAGAAGTGAAAAGAAAAGAAAAACACAGGGTGAAACTTAGTGAAGTTGTGATCTACTGCAGCAGAGCCAAGGAATACTGGGGGTGGGGGTTGAGACAGTTTAGAGGACCAGTGCAGGGTGGTAGAAGAGAACTCCAATTAGTGATGGGAGCGGTGCACAGACACTCATCACAGGGAGATGAGAAACGTTCCTCATATAACAACAGCTGACTTGTAAGTCATTATTTTCCTCAGTAAATGGTGTGGAAAAAGAGGAAGAGGAGGCAGCAGCAGCCCTTTGGTGGTCTGGCAATATAGCTCACCTGGACAGCACACATGCTTTTTCTCATACATGATCCAGGTTTAAGCCTGGCTCCCACTTCACTGAAGGAAGCTTTAGTGCTGTGGTATTTTTTCCTGTCTCTATCTCTATCTAAAGTGGTGAAACCCCAATAGAGGTGGGGAGGGGGGGAGCTAAACAAATAAGTACCAGGAAAGTAGTTTCCCTCAAAAGAGCACATCATGACAAAATTCACCACACTATGAAAGACAAACTACCGTATGGGTTGGCTCATATATGGAATATAGAAAATTGAAACACATGAACTTGGAAGAAGCCAAACTGTCTCTTAAGATTTAGTGAAGCGGACCCCAGAGACCCACCCTACTAGGGAAAGAGAGAGGCAGACTGGGAGTATGGACCGACCAGTCAACGCCCATGTTCAGCGGGAAGCAATTACAGAAGCCAGACCTTCCACCTTCCGCAACCCACAATGACCCTGGGTCCATGCTCCCAGAGGGATGGAGAATAGGAAAGCTATCAGGGGAGGGGGTGGAATATGGAGATTGGGTGGTGGGAATTGTGTGGAGGGAGTTGTACCCCTCCTACCCTATGGTTTTTTTAATTAATCCTTTCTTAAATAAAAAAGAAAAAAAAAGATTTAGTGAGAACTATGGTGGCTATCACTGGGGTGGGAGGACACAGAATTGTGGTGTTAGCTGTGGTGTGGAACTATACCCCTGCATTCTTGGAATTTTGTAAACCATTCTTAAATCACTAGTAAAAAATAAAATAAAATAAACATCAACCTCACTGGACCAAAAGGAACTCTGGGATCAGCAGGACTCTACTTTCTTCATAGGAGGCAGGAGGATTTCAGGAAGCAGTGGGAGGCAAGCAAAGAGTGAAATCCTACCCCCTTTACTTCACACACTCCTCAGGTTCCCTCTGTGTGCCCCCCACTCCACTCCCCCTGAAACAAGCATGACAGAACCCCCACCCAGAGCACTACTACTTCCTACATAGCACCAGCTTTGTGCAAACTCCCCCTCCCCCCACACCTGTGACAGACTCTCAGGTCCCAAATCTACAGACCTCTTTATCCTGACATGAATCCTAGCCACAATACAGTCCAAGAAGGCCCCAAAGTAGGCCCTGGCCCCCCCACTTACCAGCTCTGTGGCCTTGGGCAAGATGCTAGAGTGTTCTTCTGAAAATAGCTCTCAGTCCCCAAGTGAGAAGGCAATGGGTGTGATAACTGAACTCAGGCCCTGGAGATGAGTGGAGGCTCTAGGAATGGTGTTCCTTCCTTCCAACTGCAAGCAGCCCCACATCTTAGGGCCCTGCCATGTCCCCAATGTTACTGGAAGTCTTTTTTGTATCTCAAACCCCAGTTCTGCTCAGGACATCACCTGATCCAGTTTTGTTTTGTTTTGTTTTACCTAAAATGCCACTCCCTCTTACCTTTCAGGTCTCTTTCCCACTCAAAGTCCTTTCCCGCCACCAGCTCTAAATGGGCTGTGTGTGTGTTCTGTAGCAGGTTCTGAGGCAGAGTAGCCAAGGGTTAACTTCTCAAGCTGAAGACAAAATATGCAGTTGGCAGCCGTCTCCCCCTCCTCCCAGCACACACAGGGCTTGCTCCTGCTGCCATCAAGATGGCTTTGGTCAGAAGCCTTGGAATCTGCTCCTTCTGCCTAAGAGCCTGCTGATAACCCAAATTGTACTCTCTTTATACAGAAAAAGAAGAAGAAAAAAAAAAAACTTGTTAGGCTTGTTGCTATGAGTTGTTATGGAAAAGCTGAGGGCTGGGAACACAGCCTAATTGTTCTGCAAAAGACTTTCATGCCTGTGGCTCCAAAGTCCAGGTTCAATCCCCAGCACCATCATCAGCCAGAGCGGAGCACGGCTCTGTGTGTATCTTTGTGTATCTCTGTCATTAAAAAGTAAATTTTAAAAAAGAAAGAAAAGTTGCTGACTGTACGAAAGAACAAGCACGGCTGAGCCGGAGCTCAGTGTCTCGATTATGTGCCCCGCATTAAATAAACGCTGTTCCTTGCGTGATTGCCTCGTGTGTCCGGCGTCTCTGCCTGGGAATCCGCTCAGTTCCTCAACCGGAGGCTGCAGTCCCCAAATGTGGCACCAAGAGGGATCGCGGGGAAGATGTGGGCACTCCCGAGGTGTGTGGCAGGGGGGCAGGTCTGCGAGGGGATCCTGAGCAAAGGGCAGAGGCCTCACTACCACCCACTGCGGGATTTCCATGGGAAACACCCTGGGATGGTGCCTCTAGGCACTGGGGAGGACTGAGGCGTAGAACGAGGACGCGGCTGGGAGGCAGCTTCCACGTCCACGCGGCCCTCCTGGGTTCCTAAGAGGCGCCAGGCCGGACGCGGGGTGGCCATCGCGCGGCCTTCCTCCGCCTGTTCGGCCTGGGATTCGGGAGGGTCCAGCAGGTCTCCAGTGAAGAGGCCGGGCGGCAGGAGACTTACAGCGTCCCAGAATGGCACCATGGCAACCGGGACACTGACCCTGCACGGATGCCGCCGGAAGTGACGTTTCCGGAAGTGCCCGGGCCGGGGCATGGCCGAAGAGGCCGAGGGGGGGGTTCCAGAGGAGATTCTGTCGCTCTGGGAACGGTAATGGGGGGATCCGGGGACAGAGTGATTCGCATCCCCGCGGGGCTCAGACCTAGTAGCCTGGGCCCGGGATGGCTGTCGGGTGCTCGGGCCTTGGGGTTGGGACATCGCTTCTGTGTCTGGGGGGTGGGGGTCTCTGAGGAGGGGACGGGGGACTCCGAGTGAGCAGCCGGCAGACTGGCCCTCACCCGCGTCTCCGCCCTGCAGAGAGCAGGCCCAACTGAAGGCCCGCGTGGTGGACCGGGACACCGAGGAGTGGCAGCGGGAACCCGCCTTCTCGGGCCTGCGGAGGGTCGGGGGCGTGGACTTGTCGTTTGTGAAAGGCGACTGCGCCCGTGCCTGCGCTTCCCTGGTGGTGCTCAGCTACCCCGAGCTGGAGGTAAGGGCCGGGCGGACTTAGTGCAAGTTCATGGGTGGCTTGGGCCACCTTCGGAGGGGAAAGACAGGGTAGAAAAGCCCCAGGAGAGTCTGTGCTTTTCCCGAACCTAGTGATTGGACAGTTCCGTGGCCCTCAACAGTGCAGCCCTTGTGCTCCACCTGGAAAGCTCCGTACCCAGGCCTCACTGCCAGCTGCACTCGAGACCCGTTCTTCCTCAGTTTCGCGAGTCTGCCTTCAATGTGTTCCCACTACCTTTTCCCTGGTTGTGACACCTGGTCGTTTGACTATCACTCCTGCTGGCATCTCCCACTAGCAGACTGTTCACAGACCACCCTCCTCCTCCCAGCAGTTCTTTCTTCAGACTCTCAGGAGCGGTATTTTCAGAAAGGAATGAGCATGCCACCATCTAATGCAGAAAACACCTTGCTGACCATCCAGGGACCTCCTGGTGAATACAGCCCTTTAGGATCAGAGACCAGCTTTGTGTAGTGCTGTGGACTCAGCCCACACCCACTGCTCATGGCCCCATACCCCACTCTTTACACCCAGCGCCCCACTCCTCATTCCCCACACTTCAAACATACCCCATCCCCCACACCAGCACCCTGCATCTCAAGCCCACTTCCCAAAGCTCTCTACCCACATCTCACTCCTTTCTTCCCAACCCCACAATGATAGCTTCCTCTAACATGCTGCAGCGGCTTCAATTGCACCATTCTGTATCTGAGGTCCTTCAGTCAGCCCCGGCATCTCACAACTCCACTAGTAGCTTTTGTGTCTCTTTCCTCCTCATTAAGCAGGGGATGGAGTTGTCCTCTCTGTCTCAGAATACCCATCCATTCTGCCAAGGTAGAAACCTGGCTGTTCTTCCTTCTGGTGGGTCACCAGAAGGTCTTCTGTCTCGGTGCCAGAATCTTGGAACACACTAGAATAGACAGGCAAAAGAATGTGGTTTGCGTTCATTGAACTGAGCTCTGGAAACCTTGGCTAAGGAGATATTGGTCCAGGAAGTCTGTGTACTCTTTAGCTTTCTCCTTACTTGCTTCCAAGGATGATTGGCACCTTCCTATCTTCCTATACTGTGTGCAGTGGTCTCTTTACTCCAGATTCAGTGCCAACCCTGCACCGGGAGAAGGTGTGATGAAAGCTTTCCAGACCTTGTCTCATAGATCCCCCTGGTTAGTTTGGAGAGTGACCCATTGCTTTTATTTTTTAAGACTTTATTTATTTATTTATTGGGGAATTAATGTTTTACATTTGATAGTAAATACAATAGTTTGTACATGCATAACATTTTCCAGTTGTCCATATAACAGTACAGCCGCAACTAGGTCCTCTGTCGTCCTTCTTAGACCTGTATTCGCCACCACCACCACCACCCACCCCAGAGTCTTTTACTTTAGTGCGATACGCTAATTCCAGTTCAGGTTCTACTTGTGTTTTCTTTTCTGATCTTGTTTTTCAACTTCTGCCTGAGAGTGAGATCATCCCATATTCATCCTTCTGTTTCTGACTTATTCCACTTAACATGAAGTTCTCAAGGCCCACCCAAGATCGGCTGAAAATGGTGAAATCACCATTTTTTATAGCTGAGTATATATACCACAACTTGCTCAGCCACTCATCTGTTGTTGAAGCAACCTGGGTTGCTTCCAGGGTTTGGCTATTATAAATTGTGCTGCCAAGAACATATGTGTACACAGATCTTTTTGGATGGATGTGTTGGGTTCCTTAGGATATATACCCAGGAGAGGAATTGCAGGATCATAGGGTAGGTCCATTTCTAGCCTTCTGAGAGTTCTCCAGACTGTTTTCCACAGGGGTTGGACCAATTGACATTCCCACCAGCAGTGTAGGAGGGTTCCTTTGACCCCACACCCTCTCCAGCATTTGCTGCTGTTACCTTTTCTGATGTATGACATTCTCACAGGAGTGAAATGGTATCTCACTGTTGTCTTTATTTGCATTTCTCTGACAATCAGAGACTTGGAGCATTTTTTCATGTGTTTCTCAGCCTTTTGGATCTCTTCTGTGGTGAATATTCTGTCCATGTCCTCCCCCCATTTTTGGATGGGGTTATTTGTTGTCTTGTTGTTGAGTTTGGCAAGCTCTTTATTTATTCTGGTTATTAGCCTCTTGTCTGTTGTATGGCATGTAAAGATCTTCTCCCATTCTGTGAAGGGTCTCTTGATTTGGGTAGTGGTTTCTTTTGCTGTGCAGAAACTTTTTAATTTGATGTAGTCCCATAGGTTTATGCTTGCCTTAGTTTTCTTTGTAATTGGATTCATTTCATTGAAGATGTCTTTAAAATTTATACAGAAAAGAGCTTTGCCAATATTTTCCTCTAAGTATCTGATAGTTTCCAGTCTAACACCCAAGTCCTTGATCCACTTTGGAATTTACTTTTGTATTTGGTGAAATGTAGTGGTTCAGTTTCATTCTTCTGCATGTTTCAACCCATTGTTTCCAACACCATTTGTTGAAGAGACTCTCCTTTCCTCATTTAATAATCTTGGTACCTTTGTCAAAGATTAGATGTACGTGTGGGGGCTTACTTCTGGGCTCTCAATTCTATTCCATTGTGTGTGTCTATTCATGTTCCAGTACCAAGCAGTTTTTATTGCAGTGGTCCTATAATACAATTTGAGATCTGGGAGTGTGATGCCTCCAGTTCTTTCTTCTCAAGATTGCTTTGGCGATTCTAGGTCTCTTCTGGTTCCAGATAAACATTTGTAGCATTTGTTCTATTCTCCTAAAAAATGTGGTTAGGATCTTGATGGGGATCAAATTAAATTTGTAGATGGCTCTGGGTAGTATATTCATTTTGATGATGTTAATTCTTCCAACCCATGAACATGGAATATCTTTCCACTTTTTTGTGTCTTTTTCTATTTCCTTGAGTAGTGACTCATAATTTTCAGTATACAAGTCTTTCAGTTCTTTGGTTAGGTTTATTCCTAGAAATTTTCTTGTTTTTGTTGATGTAGTAAAAGGAATTGATTTCTGGATTTCAACTTCTTCTAACTTAGTGTTTGCATAGAGGAATGCCACTGACTTTTGAATGTTAATTTTATAGCCTGACACCTTACTGTATTGCCTGATGATTTCCAAAAGCTTCTTGCTAGATTCCTTAGGTTTTTCTATGTATACTCTCAAGTCATCTGCAAATAGGGAGAGTTTGACTTCTTCTCTTCCAATCTGTATGCTTTTAATTCCTTGCTCCTGCCTGATTGCTATGGCAAGAACTTCCAACACTATGTTGAATAGTAATGGTGATAGTGGGCAGCCCTGTCTAGTACCTGATCTGAGGGGAAATGCTTCCAGTTTTTCACCATTGAGTATGATGTTGGCTGTAGGTTTGCTATATAGAGACTCCACTATCTTCAGGAATTTTCCATCTATTCCCATTTTTTGTAGTGTTTTGATCATAAAGGGATGTTGTATTTTGTCAAAGGCTTTCTCTGCATCTATTGATATGACCATGTGGGTTTTGGTCTTGCTTTTGTTGATGTGGTGGATCACATTGATTGATTTATGTATATTAAACCAACCTTGCATCCCTGGGATAAACCCCACTTGGTCATGAAGAACAATCTTTTTAATATACTGCTGTATCCAGTTGGCTAGAATTTTGTTCAGTATTTTAGCATCTATGTTCATCAGAGATATTGGCCTGTCGTTTTCTTTTTTGGTTGTGTCCCTGTCTGCTTTTGGTATCAGGGTGATGTTGGCTTCATAGAAGCTGGCAGGGAGTATTCCAGTGACTTCAATCTTCTGGGAAACTTTTAAAAGTATAGGTATTAGTTCTTCTTGGAAGGTTTTGTAGAATTCATTTGTAAAACCATCTGGTCCAGGACTTTTATTTTTGGGGAGATTTTTGATAACGGTTTCAATTTCATTAGCTGTGATGGGCCTGTTCATGTTATCCACTTCCTCTTTACTTAGTTTTAGATGTTGGTTGGTATCTAGGAAATTGTCCATTTCTTCCAGGTTCTATAGCTTGGTGGCACATAGTTGTTCATAGAAGCCTCACATGATATGTTGAATTTCTGTGGTTGTCTGTTGTGATATCTCCTCTTTCATTTACTTTTTTTTATTATTTATTTGGGTCTTCTCCCTTTTTTGTTTTGTAAGTCTGGCTAAAGATTGTTGATTTTGTTCAGTCTTTCGAAGAACCAATATTTAATTTCTTTGATCTTTTGTATGGTTTTCTTATTTTCAATGTTATTTACTTCTGCCCTAACTTTAGTGATTTCTGTCCTTCTGGTTGCTTTAGGGTTCTTCTTCTTCTAGGTCTCTAAGATGTGCAATCAGGCTTTTTATTTGTGCTTTTTCTTGTTTCCTAATGTGTTTGTATGGCTATGAACTTCCCTCTCAGTACTGCCTTAGTTGTGTCCCAAATATGTTGATAGCTTGTGTCTTCATTTTCATTGAACTCTCAAAAATTTTTATTTCTTCCTTTATTTCCTCTTTGACCCAGTAGTTGTTAAATAGTGTACTGTTGAGCTTCCACATTTTGGGACTACTAGTAGATTGTTAAGTGTTAGTTTAATTCCAGTGTGGTCTGAGAAGATGCTTGGGATGATTTCAATGCTCTTGAATTTGCTGATGCTGTCTTTGTGGCCTAACATATGGTCTATCCTTGAGAATGACCCATGTGGACTTGAGTAAAATGTGTATTCCAGTTTCTTGGGATGAATGACTCTGAAAATGTCCAATAGTTCTAGTTTATCTATCTCCTCATTTAGCTCCCTCATGTCTTTATTGATTTTCTGCCTGGATGATCTGTCAAGTTGAGAGAGTGGGGTGTTGAAGTCCCCTACTATGATATGTGTTACTGTTAATATATTGCTGTAGCTCTTCCAGTAGATGTTTGATGTATTGAGATGGCTTCTCATTGGGTGCATAGATGTTAATAATTGTTAAGTCCTCTTGATTGACTGATCCTCTGAGCATTAAGTAGGGTCCATCCCTATCTTTTTTAATATAAAGTCTATCGTGTGTGATATGAGAATAGATGTTCCTGTCCTTTTTTGTGGGCCATTGGCTTGTATGATAGTTTTCCATCCTTTCACTTTGAGTCTGTTTTTGTCTTGGTGAGTTAGGTGGGTTTCCTGTAGTCAGTATATTGTTGGGTTGTGTTTTCTGATCCATCTTCCTACTCTGTGTCTTTTAATAAGTGAATTCAGGCCATTGACATTTATTGATATCAAAGACTGAAGATATTTTAACGGCATTCTTAGAGAATTTTAGAGTATTCTGATATATGGCATATTTATTGTGGTCTGACTGTTTATAGTTTACCTTTCAGAACTTCTTTCAGGGCAGGATGGTGATAGTTGATTCCTTCAACTGTTGCTTGTCTGAGAAGGTTCTGATGCCTCCATCTATTCTGAATGACAGTCTAGCAGGATATAGTATTCTTGGTTGAAAGCCTTTCTCATTGAGTACTTGATAGATATCTTGCCATTCTCTTCTGGCCTGTAGTGTTTATGTGGAAAAGTCTGATGTTAATCTTATGGGCTTTTCTCTGTAGGTGACTGTTTTTCTCTTGCAGCCTTCAGGATCCTTTCTTTATCCTCATTCCTTTCCATTGTAAATATAATGTGTCTTGGTGTCTAAGTTTGGGTTAATTCTGTTTGGGAACCTCTGGGCTTCTTGAACCTTTTTATGTCTTTGATGTTGTCTAGACTAGAGAAGTTTTCAGCTATTATGGCCTGAAGAATGCCTTCTTCCTCTCCATCTCTTCCTTCCTCTGGTAAGCCAGTAACATGTATATAGTTTCTTTTGAAGTCATCCCATAGGTCTCTGTTGTTGTTTTCAGTATCTCTTAATCTCTTTTTGAGATCTATTACTTCTTTTTTAGTTGTCTCTAATTTGTTCTTGATCTTGCTGATTCTATCTTCAGCCTCATTGATTCTATTCTCTCTGCCCTCTACTGTTTTCTGGAGTTCATCTATTTTGTTACCCTGTTCTGATACTGTTTTAGCTTGTTCAGCTAGTTGTGTTCTTAGCTCAGCTATTTCAGCTTTCAGCTCTCTAATAACCTTGAGATTATTAGTGTTTTATTCCAGAGTCTCATTGGTTATTTCTGCATTTCTAATGACCATTCTTTCAAACTCTTTACTCACTCCTGTGATTATTTCCTTAACTAGCGTTTGGATGCTGACTTCATTTTTTTGTACTTCAACCTTTGGTGGGCTTTTAGCTGGATTCTTGTCCTGGTTCACTTCTCCAATATTTCTTCTTGTTGGTTTAACCGTTTTTATATATTATATTATGAGTTCCCTCTCTCAGTACTTTTCAAATTACTGATCACTCTTGCCTGGATTGACTTGTGTCTAAGTAAGGTAATTAAACGGTTCATGGTTGTGGCAGTTGACAGTTGTTTCTATAGTATTTTAATACTTGGGTTGGAGCTCAGTGGCTTAAAAGCCTCTTTTGTTCTTTTTCTCCCCTGTAGGCTATGGGAGCCTGAGGGCTTTTAAACTATATGTAGGCTTCTTAGCTTAATCACTGACTCCTGACCAAGAGATAAAGCAGGGTGGGGCAGAGATAATCCAGTGGTTGTCCAAAGAGACTCTAACAGCCCCACCGCTAGGCCACCAAGATATAGATCTACTCCTGAGTTTCCTCATTAGTTCTCTGTCCCCTGGTTCAGCACAGGGCCTCCCTGCCGCTGCTCCAGATTCTGAGGGCAGTAGCAATGGAGACTCAGAGTTGCACTTGATGAGTCTCAAGGAAGTCCTCTCCTCCCTTCAGCTGTCCCCTTGTTGGTGAAACAGACTGGAGGTGGTGTCTCAACTGGTAAACTGCCAGACTGTTACCAGCCACTTAATCTCTCCCTAGGCTCCTCTCTGTCCACGAGCCACGTGTTTGCACTCACCGGTGATTTGGTGGATTCCTGAAGTTGTTCTAGTCCTGTCTTGTTTTGGTCCCAGGTGGTCTCCTTTGGTATTCCTAGTTGATCTGGGAGAGGAGAGGAGAAGATTTTATTTATTAATGAGAAAGTTAGAAGGAGAAAGAATCAGACATCACTCTGGTACATGTGCTGCCAGGGATTGAACTCAGGCCCTCATGCTTGAGAGTCCAGTGCTTTATCTGCTGCACTACCTCCCATATCACTCTCCACTGCTTCTTACCTGACTTGGGTGACACCAATTCACAAAAGTTGTGAGAAATTGACAAGGTTAAGGTCACACATGAGAAGTCACAGGTACACTGGCATGTGCTCAGCCACCAGCAAATACAGTGAGCCACATGTGCCCATGCCCACAACTTGCTTCTTGAGTCCCATTCCTTGTGCTTCTTGTAACGTCACCCTTCCCAGGCCTAAGCCTCCTGGGGGCCACAGCACTGTGCTTGTAGTCAAGTTAGTGGTTCTGCTTACTCTGTCCTGTAACTGCAGGTCCCCAAGGGCTCTTAGGAGCTGAGACCTGGAAAGGAAAGGATCTTAAATAGTCCATCAGCTCCCAGTGGCTGGCTGAGGGAGATCAGCAGCCCCTACAGGCGTGTTTGGAAGTGCAGCCTCCCTAGGTCAGTCCCTGGAGGTAGAAAGTAGACTTTTGTTGCCTAAGGAGCAGGTACAATATGGAGCATGGGCTCAAGGAAACATGGGTTATTCAGATGGATAAAACCCTCTTAAGTATGATGGTGGCAGAATAAAACAGCAGGAGCCATTGAATTATACACTTTTCACAAGGGAATTTTCTGACAGTAAATTGTATCTCAATAAAGTTTTTTAATACATAAATTCCAGAGCCCCATGCCACTTACTGAGGAAAAAGAATTCCCCACAGACAGCCTGAGAGTCTGCTGTTTTAAACAAGCCTGACTATGATTCCAAAGCAAAACCAGACTGGGAAGTGATTAGAACAACGGGGGCCCACCTTTGATGTAGTCAGGACCTTTCAGCACCCAACACAGTGCCACTCCCCGCTCCAGCCCCTTTCCTAGTGGGCACCTGGCCACTCTCCCTTTCCACTTGGAGCTGAGAGGTCCTTGTAGGTGCCTTGGCCCACAATTCTGCCTTTGGCCACAGAGCACCAAACAAATCTACCCCCTTCTACTCCCACCCCCACCCCCACCTGAAGGCTCCTGTGTGTCCGCATCCTGGGAGCTTCCCAGAAGCAGCAGCAGCCAGTGCCAGTGTCACTGGGCTTTTGGTTTGTCCAGAGAATAAGAAATTCGTAGACAGCAGACTGAATGTAAGTGAAGAGGCCTGGATTTGGCAAGCCAGCTCCTCCCTCTGCTTGTTTCAGGAATGCAGGATGGCCTTGAGAGGAAAACACTGCAAACATGTCCCTTGGCTTCGCACATCTCTGCCTGGGCCTTTATCTTCAAGACTCTGGAAGCAGCCCACATATCTGCTTCCTCCCCCAGTAGTCTGGCTTGATTTTCACTCCAGAGCAGCAGGGCACAGACATCAGAGGGAAAAAGAAAAATAGTGTTGCTCAAGCAGCCTCTCTTCCTCAGCTGCTCAAGCAGCCAGTTTTTCCTTTGCCTGGCCGTCACCTGTCTCACTGGTTTAGAGGTTGCTCTTGTGTGGGAACATACTGAGCTTCACAGAGCCTGCTGACCATTAGGTCACACCTGCACACTGAGACTCAGCTGGTTTTCCCTTAGAATTTTAACTTGATGATAAATCAGGCTGAACATTGAGTGATGTTAAGTACCGGAATACACTCAGCTACCTAGTATCTCCTCAGCAATCAGATTCAACTATTGATGATTGTGTGTGTGTGTGTGTGTGTGTGTGTGTGTACACATACACATCAGCAGGCCTGACCTGAACATGGCCTCCACTCTGGCAGGGTCACTCCTACATCTGAGAAAAGTCACAGCTTTGTCCATACTGCTTATTACCATGGTCCTCTCTGTCCCAGAGCTGCTCTAGGTGGAATTCCCATCACATGGTCGAGGTGGATCTCCAATATTGCTCTTTGGTCATTACAGTAAAAAGAAAAACTTCACAACAAGGGCAACAAAAGGGAAGAAAGAAAGAAAGAAAGAAAGAAAGAAAGAAAGAAAGAAAGAAAGAAAGAAAGAAAGAAATATAAAAAAAAAAGAAAAGAAAAAAACTTCTGTGGGTTTATAACAGTGACAAGTTCATCAGGTGTATAATGACCAAGATGGAAAAATGCCCAGGGAAGAAAAAGCTAGCTAGACCTATAGCAGGAGCCATGAGTCTTTTAAGGGTTGGCCAGCATTTAGCTACAATGCTGATCCAGGGACAAACAGCATCACTCCAGTCCCTGGAAAAGATCAGACAGGAACAGCAACAGGTGAAAGGCGAGAAAGGACAGAAGGGTTGAACTTCCGCTAGACCATTCATTAAATAACTTCTAATCCCACAATTCTTCATGAGTCAGCCATATGCTGATTATGTACATAGCCCATAATTCCTTTTGTTTACGGTCACTGAGACAATGTATTCCCAACAGGTCATCTTTCCTGCAGGTCCCTACTCATGTGGCCTATTTTCTTCACTCTTGATCTTATACCACGATGCCTCTTGGATTGACAGCTCCAGGTCAGGGTAAGGTCCCCCAAGTTCAGGGGCCTCTTCTGCATGGACTCAGTTTTTTTTTACTCATGGATGTTTCTGGGTTGTGGCTATTAAGTGTTCTTTGGACTCTCTGGCACTGTCTTCTTTACCTTTCCGGTTAAATGTGCTGACTTTGCTCCCAGCTGTGTCTGGGGCTGCTGCTATCACCTCGATCCACACCCTTTGTCAACACCATCATAGAGAGTCTCCTTCCATCAGTCTCTGTCTTGACCTCTTGGGAATTATCCTTGATTTCTGAGATGATCATCTATTCTTCCATTTGGCTTTCTGTCCATCAGCTCTAATTGATCTTGTTCTGGTTATATCCATTTCTGTACGGTGTTGGAGTGGGTCTTGCCTAGTCCTTTATTTGGGTCTTGGTGGGTCTCTCTCTGCTGCCACAGGACTTGTTGGAGCAGCGTCCAGTCTGGGTGGGTGGCTGCCTGGGCTCTCACCACTCTATGCAGCCTGTCCCTGTTTATGTAACATTGAGGCAGGCAGCTGGAGAGCTGGGGCTAGTGTTTGGAATTTCTCAGAATGTGGGTGACAGTGAACTGTATGCCTCCTCAGAGGCATAGATTCTTTGCTGGTCTTGATTCCCAAGGTCTTTCTTACAGTTCCTCTCTCCTGTCTACCTCCCACCCCCTCAAGAGTCCCCCCCTTCCTTCCCAGAAGCAGCACTTGGCACCACCTAGTCCCAGGCCTCTTCTTCAGAGCCCCACTGGCCTGGAGCATCATCTGCGCAGGTACTGCTGCTGTGGAATGTTTGTTCCCCATGGCACACATGTGTGGCCCATCACAAGAATCTGGGCTCCCAGTCCTGCCTGGCCCCTGGCTCAGGGACTGTGTCTACACTGCTGTTTTTTTCTGGTCTCTGGGACCCCTGTTTCCTGTGCATACAATGATATACACTGTCAAAGGCCTGGGAGAGCCTAGGCTGCACTTGAACTAAATTTGTGTCCCGTGGTGTCATCTTACTGTGTGGGGTGCAGTGGGGTCACTATGACCTGGCCCTTTGATCTTTCACAGTACTAACACGTTCCCCATGAGTCACTAATGTCAAAAAGACAAACCAGCTGTCCTTCCTCTGAGGGAGCTTCAAGGGGGAGTGTAGGGGGAGGCTGCAATTTTGAAAGCCTCCACCAAGACATTGGGGGTTCAGTAACAGATTGCCATACAGCTGAAAGCCCTTGAGGCAGTACAGACTGCTCATGTTTGTCTGATAGGTGAAAAGTTAGGGTCCCCGCATGCTGGGCTGGGGTCCCTCTGATGTTCCCCGCAGGGCCACTGGGCCACTCTGTGGTGGGGACATTCCAAGAAAGGGCACTCGGGACTCAGCGGATCTGAAAACACCCCAACCACAGGTCCCATCCCTGGCACCCCCTGCCTCCCAGCTCCCATAGAACCACTGGATACCCCCTTTCCTCTCAGGTGATGTACAGATCATTCCCTGTAACCCCCAGCCCCCTCCAGGGGGGGGGCTGTTTTTTCCCAAGGTCAGTGCTGGGTCTGTCCAGCTCTGACTTCAGGCCTGTCTCTTCCTAATGCTGGCATTGCCAGTCTGGCTCTGGCAACTTCTGTGAAGACCAGCCTTTTCTCCCTGGGGTCCCTGCTTCACAGCCAGCACCCCTGGTGGGAGGCAGCTTCAGATTGGGAGGTGGAGCCCTTCAGCACTTGGGACCCAGCATGGGATTGAATCCATGCTGCTGATATCAAAAGGACAGAGAATGACCTGGCACCTGGTGACAGGTACTGTACGAGGACAACCAGCTGGTCAGCCTGAGTACCCCCTATGTGCCCGGATTCCTGGCCTTCCGGGAGGTGCCCTTCCTGCGGGATGCCATGCAGCGACTGCGGGACACCAAGCCCAGCCTTGTGCCCCAGGCAGGTACTGGGACCCTTAGAAACCTCAGTTCCCCCAGAGATGGCAGTCCCCCTACTCCTGCTGGGGAAACCTCCCCCCACCTATGGCTGCGGGCTCTTCATTGGACATGACTGTCTTCTGTGGTTCTTCCAGGTCCTTTTCGTGGATGGAAATGGGGTGCTCCACCCCCGAGGTAATCCAGCCCACAAAATGGCCCTGTTGACCCCACCACTAGCAGATGTCTCGCCAGCCAGTCCTAACTGGGGTGCTAGAACCTGGTACTAGAGCCTGGTGCTAGAGCCAGCCAGTCCTAACTGGGGTGCTAGAGATGTCTCACCAGCCAGGCTAACTGGGGTGCTAGAGCCTGGTTGGGGTGGGGAGCATAGAGGAAAAGGGACACTTCACCCTCACGGACTAGGATGGGAGCTACCTTGGGAGCCGATGGATGACCAGAAGGTGATCACATGCACCCAGGGTGCCGATGTGGAACCAGCAAGCCAGTCCTGGACCAGTCACTGCAGCCCAGCCTGCCTGATGGGAGCCCCAGAGTAGAGAGCTTGGGGGGCAGACCCACAGAGGTCTGGGCACAAAGGGAGGAGGAGCCTGGAGGTGCCAGGTGGGGCAGGGGGAGGAGTGTCCTTTCAGCCTGTGACCCAGGACCACCTCCAGAGCCAGACAATGGTCTCTGAGTCCTGCCTGCAGCAGGCTCTGCCCCCTGAGGTAGCTCAGCTCCAGTGCCAGCTGGGCACTACTGTGGCCTTTCCCTCCATTCTATAGGTTTTGGTGTGGCCTGCCACCTCGGCATCCTCACAGATCTGCCCTGCATCGGGGTGGCCAAGAAACTGCTACAGGTGGATGGTCTGGAGAACAATGCTCTGCACAGGGAGAGGGTGAGAGGGACATGAGTACATAGGAGGGGTAGGGGGACATGGGTGCACAAGATGGGGGTGGAAGGCAGTCAGTGCCCAGGGAGAACTGGGGCGGGGGGCTGGGAAGGAGTCTCAGTGCATAAGGAGGGGGTATTAAAGCCATGCATCACTTGGGTACATGTGGTGCAGGGGATCAAACCAGCAGTCTCAGGTACACAAGTCCAGTGCTCTGTTAGTTATGCACTGTTTTCCCAGCCTCCTGGGACTCCACTTTCTCTGCACGCCCTTACCCATCTTGCTTCCTGCTGCCCCAGCCTCCAGGCCTGCTGGCAGTGCCCTCCTGCTGGTCTATCACACATGCACCCCTGGCCCTACAGAGGGAGCCATAGAGACTGACCTTCGCTCCACAGGCCTGGCCTGGTTCACCCCCCTGGGCTCTGTGCCCACGGACACAGCTGTTTACTGAATGTCCCTGGCACACTCAGTGAGTCGCCCCCCCCGCCATACACACACACATACATACACACATCCAACAGTTTTGCGAGATGAATGAAAAGTGCCTGGACTCTTGCAGGAGATCGTGGCAGACAGTGGCCCTGCCTCTACTGTGAGGCCTGAGGCTTACCCACCCCACCCCCAGCTCTGTGTTCCCCTCTCTGGGGTGGGGACAGACCCCAGCTCCAGGGCCTCTTTGGAGCCAGGCAAGTGTCCACTTTGCTGGCTGAGGCCACATGTAGGATGCCGCTCCCCTGTGGAGCCTTTTCTTGGCCCTCCACCTAGAAAGGAGTGTTTCTGCCTTCCTGTCTTGCAGATGCAGCTTCTGCATGCGGGAGGAGACTCCTTCCCACTGATGGGGGAGTCTAGGACTGTCCTGGGCATGGTGAGTGGCCAAGGGCCTACACTGAGCACATATGGCCCCTTCCACCTCCACCCTTCTATTTCTCTGATGGTGGGGGGCTGCACCTTTACTCCCCACATCCTGGCCAAGGTGGGGTGGAGCCTGTGGGCCACATGGCCCACCTACCCCCAGGATGCTTCCTGCTGCCCCAGTTGCCTTCAGTGCTGACCTTGCCTTCCTTATTCCAGGCCCTGAGAAGCCATGACCGCAGCACCAATCCCCTGTATGTCTCTGTGGGCCACAAGGTGAGCCTGCAGACAGCTGTGCGCCTGACCCATAGCTGCTGCAGGTTCCGAATCCCTGAGCCTGTGCGCCAGGTAGGGGATGGCCAGAAACTGATATACCCTTGTGGGGCTCTGGGAGGGTAGGGGCAGACTCAGTCCTCTACTGCCTCTGCCAGGGTACTCACTGCACACCTGTACTTACTCATAGCCTCATGGGCAACACCCAGGGCTGTTAGAAGAACCAGCTCAGGTGATGAGGGAGCCCTGGAACTCCCCTCCCCTAATCACTGCTTAGGCCCCTGATGCCCAGGTGGCCTGGAAAGGGGTGCCATCCTGGCTGTGAGCTCCTGCAGTCAGGAGCCAAGGCTGAGGGACAACTCTTTCTGTAGGAGACAGAACCACCACTGTGCAGGGTAGCCCCCAGGTGGCAGCAGTAGGCTGCATACAGCATGGCCAGCAGCCTATGGCAGCTGAAGACTCAGAGCAGCCTGCCAAGGGTCCACCAACCTCTCTTTCTCCTCAGCCAGGGCTCTGCTGAGTTGGGGGTGGGGGGGTGGGAGCCAACATGTGATCTGGCCCCAGGAGGCCTTTCCTGCTCTGTCCCCCTCCTGCTGGAGGAGAGAACACACTCCACATTCCCCCAGGGACAGGACGTCTCTGTCCCCCCACTTGGTGGGCAGAGACCTTGCCACAGGTGGGGATGGTCTTAAAAGTACCCTGCACGCCTGGTGGCTGTCTAGCTCTGGAATAGAGTCCAGGGAGCCCCTGTCCTGGCCTTTTGCTTGGGCCCACTGGCACTTTGCCACTAACTGCTCCCTGGGTGTGGGGCTGGCACCTAACACTCTGGGCCATCCACAGGTCACTGCACCAGGCCTGGTGCTCTCTTCCTGATCAGGTGGGGGCTGCCAGCTCCCCACACTACACCCACCACTTGGCCCTGCCTGTTCTCCATCCTCTGGGCAGAGCCCTCTGGCTCTGGGCATCAGCAGCTTGAGGCTAGTCTGAGCTGGGGCCTGGGGCCTCCTTGAGAGGGCTCAGTATGTGGGATGAGCCCCTGCCATCAGGGTCAGCTCCTGCCCACCCTGCAGCCCACAAGCCCCCTTTCCTACTGTGACTGCAGAACCCTTATGCAAACATTTACAAGGGGTAGAGTTACAGCTCACTAGTCAGAGACAGGCAGGCCTAGGGAATCCTCTGCAGAGAGCTTTTCATAGAGAAGCATTGGGCTCAAGCAGAATTTTCAGGAACAACCACTTTGCAGATCTGATGGCAGCCAAGCTGCTCCGGCAGGGCCTGGATTGGGGGTGACCCTGCACCCCCACTCCCTGCAACTGCTACTCCCCATCCAGCCTAAGAGATTGTGTCTGGACAGGCTGACCATGCCTCCACAGCCTCTCAGGAGGGGCTGAAGCCTGTTCAGAGGCCACCTGTCTCACTCAGCCTTCCCTCCCCAGGCTGACATTCGATCCCGAGAGCACATCCGCAGGACCCTGGGCCTCCCTGCAGCCCCTGAGCCAGCCCCAAAGAGGTGAGTAGGCTGGTCACCTGCCCCAGGAGTCAGGTCCATGGGGCTGTGAGCATATTGCAGGGCTCAGCTGCTCCTAAGACAGTGGGCAGGGCAGTGTCCTTGAGGAGATAGGAGAGTGGAGAGCAGAGTGCAGAGATACTATGTTCTGCTTGTGTGGTGGGAACCGTCCAGAATCTCCAGAAGGCCCCACTTCCAGCAGACTGCCCTATGTGAAGTGCATAGGTCCCACCGGAGGGCCTGTGGCTGGGTTGGATCAGGTCACCCCAGCTTCACATGACCAGCAATGTCCTTTATGCTTTCTGTGACTCAGTTTACCCATCTGCACAGTGCATTCTGTCCTGCTGTTTTGAGAGGGAGCCTGACAAGGGCTATGCTGTTTGATTGTCACTCTTCTTGAGGGCCGAGTGCACCTGCCACTTTTCTGGCAGGTGGGGAGTGGGCATACAGGGTGCTTGGCACCTGGAGTCCACCAGTCCTCAAGTAGAGAGCGCCACACCCACCCACTGCTTGCATTTGCCTGAGCTGGCCCCAGAGGGTACTTCCTCCAGCCCCATCCTGAAACTAAAGCCCACCAGGCCTGGCAAACAGCTTTGTGAAGAGGGGGGGCAGTTTGGAATGGCACCCTAGGGCTCTCCATGGGTGAAAGGAGCTGCCCTTGGATGTGCCCAGAGAGCGGGGCCTCTGGGGGAGCTCAGGGGCAGGGGTTCTGCTGTCTGATGTTTCCCCCTCTTGATTTGTTGCCAGAAGCCAGAAAGTGCACCCCAAGGGAAACTTGGAGGAGACCCTCGATTGAAGGCACATCTGCAGCCCCCTGGACACCTCAGAAGCCTAGACCCCAGGCCCCCACAGGTGTGCCCACAGAGCCAGGAGGTGGGCATCTGCTTCCTGAGAGCACACGGAGGGGTGTAGGACAGGTGTTTTATGTTTTCTACACCAGCCCAGGTGGCCAGGCTGCCTCCTCATGCTTTCCTCCCAGACACTTCTTTCTTGTGTGTCTGTGATTTAATAGAGGTTTACAAGATTATAAGATAATGGATAATGGGGTGAATTATGATCTGGATGTAGTAGGGTGTTTCCACACCACATCCACCACCGGAGTTCTATGCCCTCAGCACCTTCCTTGTCTTTAAATAAATTTGTCACTGTTGTTTTGCTTTAGCTTTTTGTTCCTTTGCCTCCAGCCCCCAACACTGAGCTACCCTGCCCTGACTGGGGAGTGTCCAAGCAGGACAGATGGGTGTGAGTGCCCCCCAGATTCTCAGGGGTTCAGGAGTGTTCCCCAGGTGCCTTAGAAGGGACTCCATGCCCTCCAAGCTGACTCCTGACTGCTGTGGCCAAAGCTCCTGGGCTCATCCCCATGCCCAGGAGCTCCTGCAAGCACCAATTGCTCTGAGAAAGGTAGAGAGAGGGAATGTAGCACTGATGACCTATCCCTCAAGAATTGCCCTCATACTTGGGGGCCTGACCTGTCTGCCTAAACTCCTGGCAGCCCCTTGAGTACTAGCAAGCCGTGCCCCTCTGATGGAGCCACAGCTCAGACCTGAGCTCTAGCACTTGTCCCCAGCCCACTGAAGCACCCACCAGTGACATGCTCCCTGACCCCAGGAGAAAGGTTCCCAGGCCTGGTTGGGAGGGGCAGCCTGTGGTGGCCAGCCTTACAAGGCAGGGGGACTGATGACAGTGGTCTGAGGACTTAGGCAGTGGCTTTAAGTGGTCAGCAGTGGCAACTGGCTGGTCACTTAGAGCCACTGCCTGTCCCACCCAGCTCTGAGTTGGAGGACAGAGCCCTCAGGAGGCCTGGCTCTTGTCTGCCCAGGGCTCCATGGCCACTGTCATCCTAACTTCTTCCAGACCAGACTTCTTCCTACCCAGGGCCCATCAGGACTTGGCTAGGGGACCAGAATCAAAGCTGGCTAAACTGGTAGGCATGAGCTCTCCTACCCACTGGCTCTGGACACAGCTGTGCCCACCCTACAGTAGCATACCCATCCTGCCTGACAGCACTGTGCTGGCATATGCAGAGCCAGGGTTGTATGCAAGTCCTCTGCTCTGCCACTGCCCTGCCTCTCCAACCATCCCTTGGTTTTCTTTAGTGTGCACTGAAGATTCTGCAATTGGTGATGCCTAATACATCTGTCATTGACCTGTTACTTGTGCCTTGGGTGTTGTATTTAAGAGATCACTAACTAAGATCAGAAAATGACACCTTCCACCCCCAAGCATTATGGGCCATGGGCAGAAATAAGGCTGGGCAGAAATAAGGTAAAGAGAGACTGGTTCAGCAGCCTGCTGAGACCATCCCCCCCCCCCAAGGATGTCCCCCACAAGGCAGTAGGTGTGCCTATAGCCCAACCCTAAGAAGAGGCTTGGGGTGCACAAAAGGAACTAGAGGGAACGAAGGTGGAGGTTGGCCTGTGGCTTCCAGAAGGCAACATGGAAGGCAGTATGAGTGGGAAGGGTTCCTTAGAGTCCTACCTTCTCCCATGCACCCCAGCCCAACCTCCAGTTCGGTGGCATTTCAGCTCTGTCCTATAGAACCTTAAAAATAGGACCACGGCAGTGTCTGTCTCCCAGACCACAGCCTGTCCCAGAGCCAAAAATAAACCTGGAACCTGTCAATAATTCAAGTTGGACTCAAATAAATTTTGTTCTTAGGTTACCCATCTCTGTGCCCTAGCCCAGTTCCCCACCCAGGGCTGGGAGAGATGAGAGCCTTCCACAAGGAGGGTATGGAGGCCCCAGGTCAGCTCACCCTTTTCTCACAGGCAGGGCTGAAAGGGACTTTGGGGGTGAGGCCCTGCCTGGTCCTAACTTCCTATAGCCCCCACCCCACCCCCAGCCTCTCCTCTGGCCCTGCCTCCTCCGTGAGCCTGGGTTCCATAAGCTAGCTCCTTGGTCCCTTCAGCCACACCTCCCCTCTCTCTTAGACTCCCAGCCCCCACCCCGCAGGGCTCAGGGGCCCAACCCTCCCCCCACCAAAAAAAAAAAAAAAAAAAAAACCCTGGTTACTGTACATACACACTTTGAGGTCTGTTCTTGCTATATCCTGGAAGATCTATAAAGGGGCCCCTGGGGTCCCTGGGCAGGTGGGAACAGCTTGGGACAAGGGTCCAAGACCCTGGGTTCTAGTCTGTGTTCTCTGAGCTCACCAACTTTGCACACCCAGCCCCTGTGCTGGCCTCTACCCCAGCCAGCATCTGTACTCCAGAACAAATGGAAGTGGGGACCCTGATTTGTTGAGGCATGTAGGGGTCCCACCGATTCCAGGAATGGCCCAGCCCAGGAGTCCCTGCTGTTCTCTCTGCCCTGGCCAGTTCCTGTGCAGGGTTTTGACCAGTTATTAATTAAAGGCACAAGCATGCAGCTGTACTGACATCCAAATGGATGGCAAGGTAATTAGGCAAGGTTTTATGAAATGATGGAGTGTGGTAGTCAGCAAGCTACCCCCACTTCACCTCCTGGGAAGTGGACACTACTTCTTGAAGTTTCCTGGGTGCTAGCAGCAGGCTGGGGTGTACAGACCAGGGGCCAGGGCTTAGTTGTTCCTGTGCACAGGGCTGCCCCCCCCTCTTGTGTTGTCCTACCCCACCTCCCATGGACCATCAAGAGAATTTGGGGGTTGAGGCTGAGGCCAGAGACACAGACAATCAGGCCTTGGGTGCCTCAGGAGAAGAGAAGCTGGAGTTTGGGGGGCAGGCTCCAGGAAGTAGAGGCAGTGCCCAGGGAAGGAGACAGCCTTTAGACCTTTCCCCGGGATTCCAGGTGCCGGGTGGAGAGATGGGAATGGGAAGCAGGACGGAATACTTTTCTTGTTTCTTTCTTTCTTTCTTTCTTTCTTTCTTTCTTTCTTTCTTTCTTTCTTTCTTTCTTTTTTCTTTCTTCCTTCCTTCCTTCCTTTCTTTCTTTCTTTCTTTTCTTTTTTTGGCTCCAGGGTTATCACTGGGGCTCAGAGCCTGCACTTGCACTATAAATCCCCTGCTTATGGAGGACATTTTTCCATTTTTGTTGCCCTTGCTGTTGTTATTGTTATTGCTGTTGTTGTTTTTGGATAGGACAAAGAGAAATTGAGAGGGGAAGGAAGACAGAGAAGGGAAAAGAAAGATAGACACCTGCAGACCTGCTTCACCACTTAAGAAGCAACATCCCCTGCAGGTGGGGAGCTGGGGGCTTGAACCAAGATCCTTATGCCAGTCCTTGCACTTTGAGTCATGTGTGCTTAACCTGCTGCACTACTGCCTGGCCCCCAAGGCTGGAACATTTCTGTGTTTAATTATTTAAGTTCCATTTGTGGTTTTTTTTTTTATTAGTATTAAAGTCATAAATGACCACAGTTTAAATCATGAAATAGTTCTCTGAAGACTTGTAAGGAGAAAAATAGTCACTTCCTACCCACCCACTATCACCCCGTTTCCTGACTCCCCTTTCTTGGAGGCAAAAGTCTATTATTACTGCTGTCTCTTTTGGTATTTGATTCTCAATATCATGCTAACATTGCCCCCCCTTTCTTTTTCTTCAAGATTTAGAAATGGCCTATTGGCTTCCTACAGTAGGAGTTGAGACTTTGTTCTCTCACTGTCAACACACACACACACACACACACACACACACACACACATACACACACTGCTTTTCGCTCAGAAGAATGAGAATTCAGTTTATGTGTTAGTATTTCTTTGCACCTGCTATTTACACATGACAGTTATGTCATCTTTCTTATACAACAACTTGTTATCCCTGGGCTTTACAACTTCATATTTTACATATGGTTTGTTGTCTACATACCTATTACTTACTTCAATCTCCTGCAGTGGAAATAGAAGTCTCTTTTTTAGTACATTAGACCATCTACAAATCTCTCTTATTTTTCTTTTTCTTTTCTCCTCCAGGGTTATCAATGGGGCTTAGTGTTGCTCCTGGAGGCTATTTTTCCCCTTTTGTTGTCCTTTGTTGTTTATCATTGGTTTTGTTATTATTATTTTTGTTATTGCTATCATTGTTGTTGGATAGGACAGAGAAACTGAGAGAGGAGGGGAAGACAGAGAGAGGGAGAGAAAGAAGACATCTACAGATCTACTTCACTGCTTGTGAAACTATCAGGCAGCCCCCCTGCTCCATCTTCCATTGCTGGCCTATTTACATAATCATTTATGGCCTATTTACATAATCATTGTTTTGCCTGATCTATCTTCTTTCTACCTCGAGACTGGCCCTGCCTGCAGGGTACATTAATCCCACCAATTAAAACGCTAGCAACCATTGCTATGGAAGCTTTCTACCTTCCCACTCTTTCTTTTTCTCCATCCCCTTTTCTGGCCATTTCCTTTTCTGACTTGCCTCTTCTGGTTCTAAGAGATAAAAGCATTGTCTCTGATCAATAAAGACACATTGCGTTCCCGCTCTGCCACGAGTTCCTGGTCTCCCGCATCGCTGAGTAAGCAGCAGCCCAGGGTGGCTCTGGTCGAGTTCCCTCCAACCCAGAGAGCACGTGCCCAGGAAGAAACACCCTCATGCTAGCCCAGCATGAAACAACTCCCCTGCAGGTGGGGAGCCAGGGCTCAAACCCAGATCCTTTTTAATTTAATATTTATATTTATTTTGTTTTATTTTTTGACCAGAACACTGCTCAACTCTGGCTTATGGTGGTGCTGGGTATTGAACCTGTGACATCAGAGCCTCAGGCACTAAAGTCATTTTGCATCACCATTATGCTATCTCCCCAGCTCCTTTTTTATTTAATTTTTAAAATATTTTATTTGTTTATTATTGGATAGAGACAGAGAAATTGAGGGGGGAGGTAGAGAGGAGAGAGACAGAGAGACACCTGCAGCCCTGCTTCACCATTTGTGAAGCTTTCCCCTTCCAGGTGAGGACCAGAGGCTTGAACTTGGGTCCTTGCACACTATAATGTGAGTGATTATCCAGGTATATCACCACCTAGCCCCTGGTTTAAAAAACAAACAAACATTTATTCATTTATTGAATAGAGATAGAGGAAAAATATAGAGAGAAGGGGAAGAGAAAGAAAGAAAGAAGAGACACCTGCAGCACTGCTTCATCACTTGTGAAATTTTCCTTCTGTAGGTGGGGACCAGGGCTTGAACCCAGGTCCTTCCTTATTGCCACATGTGTGCTCAACTGGATGTGCCACTGCCTAGCCCCCTTATTTTTCTTTTTTAACCAGAACACCACTCAGCTCTGGCTTATGGTGATGTTGGGTATCAAACCTAGAGCCTCAGAGCCTCAGGAATGAAAGTCTTTTGCAGAATGATTATGCTGTCTCCCCAGCCAAATTATTTATTCATTTATTTCTTTAATTATTTTTATTTATTGCATAGAGACAGTCAAATCAAGAGGGAAAGGGGAGGTAGAGAGGAGAGAGACAGACATCTGCAGCCCTGTTTCACCACTCGTGAAGCTTTCTCTCTGCATGTGGGGACTGGGGACTCAAACCTGAATCCTTGTGCATTGTAGCATGTGCACTCAACCAGGTGCACCACCACCCAGTCCCTATTTATTTATTTATTACTAAAACTATTTGGAATCAGAGCACTGCTCAGCTCTGGCTGATGGTGATGCTGGGAACTGAACCTAGGGCCTCGGAGCCTCTGGCATGAAAGCCTGTTGTGTAAGCCACTGTGCTATTTGATAGATGGCTTCTTCCTTTTCTGGAAGTGCCTGAGACAGAAGCAGCTGGTAACCCTGCCCCAGATTCTGATCCCTCAGAGACTGTGAGGTATGAGAGAGCTTGTTCTAGGAGGGTACCTTACGTAGCAAAAGGTAACTAGACACAGCCACTCGCCAGTGTCCTCCAGTCCCAGGAGCCATCCCCACCCACACCCAGTCTTCTCACTGCCTCTGCCCCTGCTCTGCAAACTCCATGTGTCCAGGCATCTGTGTCCGGCAATGTTCCATTTCATGAGTGTCTAGGACTCTGCTCCCCCCTCCCCATTTTAGTGCACAGACTAAGCCTGGCGCTGTCCCTGGTGCTGAAGCCCGTTCTGAGAGTGCACAGGACCCATGCTCTTCCTCTGCCGCCCTGGCCCTGCTTTTCTGCACCTGCTGTCTCTGGACCTGCTGCTCCATGGCTCAGCTCTGCAGGTGGGCATGAACTCAGGTGGATCGAGAAACCTCTCTTTACATGTAAACCAACATGGAGGATGCCTCCAGATCAGAATTCACCATGGTGGGGGGATCTCACTGTTGTCAGCCTGCTCTGCCCACTAGGGCTTTTCCTAGGGGACCACCCTCACCCCAGGTCTGTGTGTCTGGATGCCCCTGGTTAACTTCCCTGGGGTGATCTCACGCAAAGTGCATCCCCCAAAATATTCCAAGGAGGGCTCCCAGGGCTCCCTGGCTTCTGGCCCTCACTATGTGTGGGGTGGGGGGTACAATCCCAGCCTGGAGTCAGGGATGAGAGTAGTCAGCTCTACCCATCATGTGGAGACAGTGCCTCACCACAGTCAGAAGGCCCACCTTGCTGCGGGGAAGAAGGGGTGCAGTGGGGGTGTGTGGCCTTCTCTCCATGGTGCCCAGTTCCCGGACTCTGGATGCTCTGCTCCCAAGGCTCAGGACCAAGTTGCCCCATCTCCATCTCCCCCCACATCAGCAGGGAGCGCATGATTAAGGATCCATGATTAACTTGCCAGTCTTATTTCTGGGGCACAGATGCTGACAGCTTAAGGGACCCAGTTGGCATATATCGAGGTCTCGATGACAAATTACTTGGGTGTCAATTAACTATCTAAGGAAATGTCAGCTGAGTCCATCATGCCAGCAGCAAGGAACAGCTAATTAACCTGGAGCCCTTGGTCCCATGTGAGTCCTCTGCTCCTCCCTCCCGAGACTCACACCTCAGAACCTGCTACCCCCCACACTCCCCAGCCAGCTGCTGGGTCAAGCCTGTACAGATCACTGCTTGCCACAAGCACACACAGGTGACTGGCATGGCCCCTTTAGGACCCCACATGGGGGTAAGCACAGGGGCAGTTAACAGGGAGACTAGGGAGGTTTGGCCAGACCCCAGATTGGGGGGTGTTGACATGGGGGCATGTTTCAGTGAACTGGTCTGCTAAGAAAAACTAACTTCCAAGGCTGCAAGCCAGAGAGTTGGGCATGGTTTCTTCCCATGTGTTTCTCTCTTGTAAGCAAGGGATGATGTCCTCAGATGCCAGGGATGCAGTGCTCAGCCCAAGGAAGTGCTAGCAGGCTGGGCTGCACAGGGTCCCTCTGCTTCCTGCAGTGCAAGCCTCAACCACCCCCCTCCCTTCTGCTTGGAACTGGTGGATTGGGATCACCCTGGGCAGAGGCAGGGGCTGAAGAGTCAGGCTGGGGGACACAGGCCACTCCTGATGGTCACATGCCTTTATGGGTTTCACGTCATTTATTCTCAGAAAAGCACTGACCACCAAGGGTTCTGTCCCTCCTGGGGGGACCCATAAGCATACCCCAGCATCCTCACCCCACTCCCACTCTGGGGTGGGGCAATGCCCTGCCCCCACGGACTTGTAGGTGAGTGACAGCCACCACTTGGCAGCCCGGAAGACTGGTGCTGACTCATGACATTGACATATGGGCCTGAGGCAGGGCAAGAGGCTGGCAGTTGTGAGAGAGCAGCGTGTCCCTGTTGGAACTGAAGCACAGCACATGCAGGGTGGGAGGTGTGCAGAGGCAGCAGGGGGTGTGCGTGAGCAGGGCACTGGGGTGGGGGCGGGCCGGGGGCGGGCACTGAAGGGGGAGTTGGTTTCCAAGGTTTCTGGGGTCAAGGTGGTTCTCGACCCCATGTGCACCTGCTCCCACTAAGACCCCTTCTGTCCCTTCACCTGTTCCTGGCAGTCCAGGGCCACGAGCTGTGCTAAGATAGGGCTGGGTGCCCAGGTGAAAATGGCCCACACAGCTGTCCTTCCCAGAATGTACACATCCTTTCCTGATGTGGGAGCCCCAGAATCAGCAACCCCAGCCCCTTTCCACCCTGACCCCCTCACTCGATGGGCTCAGCACAGCACCCAGTGCTGTGAGACTGTGCTCCTGGATTTGGGATGAAGGTGGAGGGGGACAGCTGAAGCTGAACTCCGGAGGGTCTCACAGTCCCTCCTCTCCAACCCTGGCTGGAGGCTGTTGCCATGGAAACAAGACTGGTCTTCTGCACCCCAGAAATGGGAGCTAGTCCAGAGGTCTAGTTCCAGGGATCCTGTACTCTCTTTCTCTCTCTCATTGTACACACACACACACACACACACACACACACACACACACCTTTTGTAAAGCAGACCTGAGTTTGGTGGTGCAGGGGCTGAGGGCTGGAGAGGGGCTCAGGGCTCAGAAGGCAGGGAGCTGAGGAAGGCTGGTCCCAGAGCCCCAACTAGGGACTGTGACACCCCCCCCCCTTTAAACAGCAGGGTCCAGCTGCTGTGTCTGTGGGCTCCACCTCCCTCCTGGAGAAGCTTGTGGTCAGGGGCTAGGAGCAGCACCCATACTCTATGGGGCTCGCCCAGGGTGCCAGAGGACTGAGACCCCCCCCCCCCCGCCCAAGTGCACCAAGTACCAAATCTCCCTCTAAGTCAGAGGGGTCTGCAGGCCCAGCCTGACCCTGTGGACCTGGGGGGGGGTATGGGGGCTGGGGTTGGCCTAGCAGGGAGACATCTGCTGGGAAGCTGCTCAGGGCAGATGGGCTGCCAGTGAGCTAAGTGTTTGCGGGGGGAAGGCGCCATAGGAACCCGCTCCCTGGAGCCTGGGGGCGGAGAGAGACCAAGCACACAGGAGGGGGTGCAGGGCTGTGGGCTCCTTGTGGGTGTGGGTCCCAGGACACTGGGCCTAACTTCCCACCAGAGCAGGGACAGGGCAGGCAGCCATCACCACATCCCCACCTCCCAGCTCCTGAGCCCCAAGCCTCAGAGGATGAGGGGCATGTCCAGCACAATATGCAGGTTCTTCTTGCCAGGTCAAGGGTGGGCCCACCAGTAGAGGGGTATCACCACAAGGCCGTGTGTCTTCCTGGTGAGAAACACCAAGGGGCTTGACAGAGCCTGGGGTGGGGATGTGGGGCAGTGACACCGCCCTCCCAAGCCAGGCCTATGTGTCTGGGGCTCAAAGAGGGAAGGGAGTACGCACTACACCCCTTCACTACCCACCCCAGAGTCTCTGAGGTTTGTGCATTAAGGAGTGAGCAGAGCTGCCAGGCCTGGCATAGGTCACATGGCCAACTGGACAGGGCGTGACCCATTGGATGGAGCAGTGACTGAGGCCAGCCCCCCACACACACATGTCACTGCTCCCCACCCCAGATGCTAGGGGAGGATGCCAGGCAGGCTTAGCATCCTTCCCCTTCCTCACAGCCTGAGCAGCCCCCCACCGCCCGCCAGCCGCCCCCATTCTGAGTGACTCAGCGTGGCTGTCGCTCAGCTGTTCCACTTGCTGGCGGCTGCCTTTGCTCCTCCCTTCCCAGAGGGTGACACTGCCAAGGCTCCAGGGCAGGGCACTGGCCCCCACTAGAGGTGGCCTGATGGCTGGCTCTCTGAGAAAACTTCTGTCACCTCCAGAGTAGGCACAGCCCTCACCGTGCCTGAAGGGTCACCTGCCTGCTGTCATCCTCAGCACCTGTCTAACAGCCCAAGAGCCCTGTGTCCTTGACTGGGTGGGGCGAGCACCACAAAGCCAGACCCCTCCCCTTCAGTCAGAGAATAGGTGAGAGGTGGAGAGATCGGGGGCCAGGTGGTGGCACACTCACTAGACTACACATATTACCATGCACCAGGACCCAGTTTCAAACCCCCAGCTTCACCTATGGGGAGGAAGCTTCACAAGTGTTGCAGGTGTCTCTCCTCTCCCTCTCTATCTCCCTCTGACTCTCACCTTTTATCAAAAAGAAAGAGGAGCCCCATGGTGGCACACCTGATTGAGTGCTCACATTACCATGTACAAGGACCTGGGTTCAAGCCCCCAGCCCCCACCTACAGAGAAGAAGCTTTACAAGTGGTGAAGCAGTCTTCTCTCCCTTTACCTTTCCCCATCTCGATTTCTCTCTGTCTCTATCCAAGATAAATAATTCTGTAAAAAAGAGGGGGGCTGAGGAGACAGCATAATGGTTCTGTAAAAGACTTTCATGCCTGAGGCTCTGAAGTCCCAGGTTCAGTCCCCAGCCCCACAATAAACCAGAGCTGAACAGTGCTCCAGTCTTTCTCTCTGTACCTCTCATTAAAAACAAAATAAAATCTCTTTTAAAAGGAAGAAAAAAGGGAAAGGAGAGGAAAAGAAAGAAAAGGAAGGGAGAAATGGCTGCTAGAAATCCCAGTGATAACCCTGGTGGGAGAGAGAAAGAGAAAACTGGGAGCCTGGTGTTGGCACAGCGGGTTAAGCGCACATAATACAAAGTACAAGGACCCACGCAAGGATCCTGGTTCGAACCCCTGACTCCCCACCTGCAGGGGGAGTCATTTCACAAGCCAAGAAGTGAGTCTGCAGGTGTCTTTCTCTCCCCATCTCTGTTTTCTCCTCCCCTCTCAATTTCTCTCTGTCCTATCCAAAAAATCGAAAAAAGAGCCACAGGAGCAGTAGATTTGTAGTGCAGGCACCAGGTCCCAGTGATAACCCTGGAGGGAGAGAGGGAGGGAGGGGGGAGAGACAGAAAGAGGAAGGGAAGGAGGGAGGGAGAGGGAGAGAGAGAGAGAGAGACATCTGTCCTGGAGAAGTGTGGGTTAGAGGGCACCCTCCATCCCCACCTGTCCCAGTCAGAGCCCCCAGGAACATGGAGAAGGAAGGACTTGTCTAAGTAAAAAATGCTTCTCTCTCACAGGTAGGGCTGCTCTGGAATCGTTGTTTTGTTCCACGCTGAGTTCCCTGTTCCTGGCAGGATTCAAGCCCTACCCTGACAGAATGCTGCACAGAGCTGGGACCTGTGTAATGTGTGTGACTGGGTTTGAGCTGAGCTCCCACCTGCTACACAGGTATGGCTTAAGGGCAGGACTGCACAGCAGTGTTTCTGTCATGACTCTGCCCTCGTACCCTGAATATGCCCACTCCACCCCTATCCAGCCTCAACTGTCCCTCCCCTGCCCTGGGCCCCTTGGCTCAATCTGCACATTTGCTGTCAGGGTGACAGAGAAGAGGGCTCACACTCCAGCTGACAGGATTCTGGGAGAGGTTGGTCACATTCCTACCCCTTGGACTTAGAGACTTCAGGATCCCAAGACAGGGGGCCTCGAGGGGGCACTGGGCATTGGCACTGGGTCCCCTCAAGTTTGGAGGAAAGATGATGGAGGAAGACCAAGTTATGGTGTGGGTGACACTGTCTGTAGGAGCAGGGCTGATGTCCCAGTACCACAGCATAGGCTGGGGCCACCCAACTTCTCCATACATGTCCCCAACCTACGTCACCCCTTGTCCCGCTTTCCCTCCCCCTGCTCTGTGCCCGTTGCTCACCCCTATGGGTGATTCCCCACTCCATACCACCACCACTCGCACCAAAAATTGGTTCATTAGAACCTCAAAATGTCACTTGACTCAGGTTCAGAGCTTTGAAGGGTGACCTGGGAGGGGGCTTAGCAGATGGGGATGTGAACTCTCAAACTTAAGTTCCCACACTTGGCCCCTGGCATCACATTGCCAGAGTGATATTCTCTCTCTCTCTCATATTAATGAATAAATTAATCTTTAACAACAACAAAATAATTTACAGGAGCCTGGAAGGTGGCTCAGCAGTAGTGCAAGTGCCTTGCCTGCGTCAGGCCCTGGGTTTGAATCCCAGCACTGCATAAAAACAAGAAAAGGGAACAGGAGATAGTGTATCTGGTTAAACACATACATGACCATGTGCAAGAACTCAGATTTAAGCCCCCCTTCACACCTGGAGGGGGGATGCTTCATGAGCAGTGAAGCAGGTCTGCAGGTGTCTATCTTTCTCTTTCTCTTTCTCTGTCTCCCTCTCTTCTCTTCAGTTTTTCTCTATCTTATCAAATTTAAAAAAAAAAAAAAGAAAGAAAGAAAAATGAGCCCCAGCAACAAACTTGGTGGCAAAAAACAAGACCAAAAAAAACAAATAGAACCGGCCTGGAGAGAGCTCACTGCGTAGGGTGAGTGCCATTAGCATGGCCCATATTCAAACCCTGGCACCTTATGGTGGTACCACTAAAGCACTGGAGAAAGTTCTCATGCTGTGGTCGGTCTCTCTCTCTCTCTCTCTTTCTGTCTTTCTCTCCATGAAAAGCTGGCCAGGGAGCAGAGGGAGTAGTGTAATCACACATACATGAGATCCTGGCTCTACAAAACAAACAGAACATCGTAAATGGTGAAACAGAGTTCTTTCACATACAGCTTTTTAAAAATTTGTCTTCACGTGAGTTGGGCGGTAGCGCAGAGGGTTAAAGCTCATGTGGCACAAAGTGCAAGGACCAGCATAAAGATCCCGGTTCGAGCACCTGGCTTCTCACCTCAGGGGAGTTGCTTCACAGGCAGTGTAGCAGGCCTGCAGATGTCTCTTTCTCTCCCCCTCTCTGTCTTCCCTTCCTGTCTCCATTTCTCTCTGTCCTATCCAACAACTACATTAATAATAACAACAATAAAACAACAAAGGCAACAAAAGGGAATAAATAAATAATTTTTTAATTGTCTTTGCAGAGAGGTTGCACAGTGGCACACTTGGTAGAACACACATTACCATGAATAAGAACTGAGGTTCAAGCCTCAGGTCCCCACTGACAGAGGGGAAGCTTCATGAGTGGTAGAACTGTGCTGCAGGTGTCTCCCTTATTCTCTCTCTTTCCACTCCCTATCTCTCTATGTCCTTCTTCTGAGATCAGTCGAGATCGGGTGTGTTCAGGGTGGTATGGCTGTCGGATGTGTCTTTCTCAAGAAGGAGAAGATGGAAAGAAAAAGAAAGGGGAAAATAAAGAAATGAAGGAAAGAAAAAAGGGGGTGGTCTGGCGGTGGCTCACCTGGTTGAGAGCACATGTTATCATGTGCAAGGACCCAAGTTAAAGCCCCTAGTCCCCACCTGCAGGAGAGAAGCTTTGTGAATGGTGAATCAGGGCACTCTCCCTCTCCATCTCCTCTTCCCGTCTCAGTTTCTCTCTGTCTCTATTCAATAATAAATAATTTTTTTAAGGGAGCGAGCAGTGGTGCAGTGGGTTAAGCACACATGGTGGAAAGCACACTGACCACATCAGGGTCCCGGTTCGAGCCCCCGGCTCCCCACCTGCAGGGGGGTCACTTTAGAGGCGGTGAAGCAGGTCTGCAGGTGTCTGTCTTCCTCTCCCTCTCTCTATCTTCCCCTCCTCTCTCCATTTCTCTCTGTCCTAACGACGATGACATCAATAACAATAATAATAACCCACCGACTCCCCATAAATAAAAAATTTAAACTATTAATTTGAGAGGAAAGAGAGAGAGCCTACTTGCAGAGGGGAAACATCACAAGAGGTAAAGCAGTGCTACAGATGTATCTCTCCCTCTCTGTTTCCCTCTCCCCTCTCGATTTCTCTCTGTCCCTATCCAATAAATAAATAAAATATTTAAAGAAGAAAGAAAAAAAAGAAGAGAGGGAGAGAGAGAACCAGAGCATCACTGGCACAGGTAGGAATTGGACTGAGTACCTCATGCTTGAAAGCCCAATGCTTTATTCTCTGTGCCACCTTCCAGACTCCATTGCTATCTAGGTTGGCAGCAGAGTGGCAGTGACATGTCAGGGTAGGGGCTTCTGACCTGCACTTGGCATAGAATCTGGGATGTGGCTCCTGGCATGTGCCTACCAAACACCTGCATAGCTCTCTAGAAGATTCTTTGACATCCTTTAAATAAAAAAACAAACTGGGAGTCGGGCGGTAGCACAGTGGGTTAAGCGCAGGTAGCGCAAAGCACAAGGACTGGCGTAAGGATCCGGGTTCCAGCCCCCGGCTCCCCACCTGCAGGGGAGTCGCTTCACAGGCAGTGAAGCAGGTCTGCAGGTGTCTATCTTTCTCTCCCCCCTCTGTCTTCCCCTCCTCTCTCCATTTCTCTCTGTTCTATCCAATAACAACCACATCAATAACAACAACAATAATAACTACAACAACAATAAAAAAAGACAACAAGGGCAACAAAAGGGAAAATAAATAAATAAATAAATAAAATTTAAAAAAAAACTTAAACAAAACAAAACAAACAAAAAAAAAAAAACCTCCTTTTCCACCCACCAAGCCAGCCAGAAATGGGTTTTGTTGGGTCCAAGTGGCATCTGAAGTAAAGAGACCTTACCAGGAAGCACCCCCCCCCCAGCATGGGGCATAGAGGTCACACCCCAGAGAGAAGCTTCTATAAACCCTTCTCTGATACTCCAAGCTGGATAAAGGATGACCTCTGATTCTGGATCTGAGGGAATGGTGGTGACAAAGACACCATGAGACCAGGAGGAGCGACACAGCCTGGGATGGAAACATTGGGTCAAGGCACCCAGCATCGCTCTGTTACCAAGACTGCAGAGACCTCGGCACCCCAGGTCCCCTGTCAGGGCCCTGTTCTCCCTCCCTCTGTCCTCTTTCTCTGCTCTACTCTACACCCTTCTTAGAAATGAAGTCATCTAGAAAAATAAGCAAAAAATAGAAAGGGAAAAAAAGAAAAAAAAAACTAAGAAAATGGAATTCCCACCCCCCCCCTCAGACATTTGGTGAGACACCTCCCACACAGATGAGTGTCCACCAAGGCCTGTTTTTCTAAGACAGAGACTCAGGCCTGCACCTCTTAGGCTGTGTGTGCCTGCTCCCTAGTCCCCTGCAGAGTCTGCACAGGGCTCCTCCACCAGCCTGGCCAAGGTCATCCCTGAGAGCCCAGATCCCAGGCTAAGGCTAGAAGCTGGGTGCTTGCTGAGACCCATGGGTAGGGCCAGGGTGGGGAATGGGGGCCAGCCAGGTTCAAGTTCAGGGGGAATAGGAGCTCCCTCATGACAGCACCTGCCAGCTTTCCCTCTCTCAGCGGCCCACACCCTGCTGCAGAGCTCTCTCTCTCTCTCTCTCTCTCTCTCTCTCTCTCTCTCTCTCTCTCCCTCCCTCTCCCTCTCTCTCCTTTGTTTATTTATAATGTATCCACAGCCTTCTTCCAAGAAAGCTCCAACGCACTTGCTGGAAAGTTGCTTCCACAAAGGAGCCTCATAGCCTCGGGCAGGGAGCCCAGGACAGGCTCAGGACAATGACTCAGACACCCTGCCAGGCCTACTGGAAAGCCCTGGAGGCAGCCTGCCCCCAACACCCCCAACCCCTCCCCCACCCCCTACCTCCCACCCCCCCATCTCCCGGCTTCCAGACACATCCCTTCTTTCAGAAAATCTGCTCAGGATGCTCCCATGGCCCAGTGTTGTCTCCCCTGGCTCAGGACCAGACCTTCTATGAATGTCTTCATTTTTTGTTTTTAAGGCCACTTTTGGGAAAGGGTGCCTGCATGATTCCTCTATTCCCACCAGCCATTTATTTTATAGGGGTGGGGGAGAGAATGAGAGAGAATGCGTCACTCCTAAAACTTCCCTCCTGCAAGTGCTCCCTTGTGGTGGCCCGAGGGGCTCACAGATTTGTGCAGGGTAATGTGTGCACTCTACTGGGTGAGCCACCTTCTAGCCCCCTGAGATGACTGCCTGCCTTCTTGGGGGGTGTTCTTGGCTCTCCACTGTCCCTCAGTGTTTGTCCCTGTCACAGATTGCTCCTTTCAGCCCCCCAACTCCACCTGGCCCACTTATCAAGTCCCCTCATCCTTCTGATGGTAGGGGTAGGCACCCCATGTAAGGACAGGCTCAGGTCAGAGGGACAGATGGTCCCCAGGTGCAGGCTTCCAGGAGGGGAGGAGCAGGGTCAGTAGCAAGGAGACTTCCAGTGGGAGGGGCAGCAGCAAAAAGGGCTTCCCCTGCTGAGTTAATCTGAATCCCCAGGGAAAAGATGAATCTGCCTTTTTCACATGCTTCTTCAGGATTCTGGGACAGGTATGGCCCCTTCAGCCAGGGAGGTGGGGAACCCAGCTCAGAGGGATACAGCTATTCCCCAAGGGGCAAGAAATGTCCAGGGATCAAGTGATGGTTCACCGGGTAGAGTGTGTATGTTACCTGGTTCAAATCCCTGATCCCCACATGCAGGGAGGAAACTCCATGAGTGGTGGAGTAGTGCTGCTGGTGTCTCTCTCTTTGTCTCTTTTCTATTTTCTTTTTTTTTAATTTAAGAAAGGAGACATTAACAAAACCGTAGGATAGGAGGAGTACAACTCCACACAATTCCCGCCACCCAATCTCCATATCCCACCCCCTCCCCTGACAGCTTTCCCACTCTCTGTCCCTCTGGGAATATGGACCCAGAGTCGTTGTGGGTATTTTCTATCTTTCTATTTCACTATTAAAAATAAAAATAAATATGGGTGGTCTCTTAAGATACTCGGTTTGGGGGTGGCAGGGGACCCTCCCAGGAAATAAGCGCCACTCCCCCACAAGCAGAGGACATGGGCACAGACTCAGGCTGAGCAGCTTTTGGGGTGTAGCTGGGGAGACTGTGTTCTGATGCTAATAGTGGGGACCAACCAGCTGGCTCTGTGAAGTCCTGCCCCTGCCCCTCACTGCCCAGTCCAGTGGGTACAACGCCCATTCACGTTGGAGGTAGAAGGACAGGGACCCTCCTGTCCCCACCAACTGAGGCTGTCAAGGAGACATTTCTCTCTGCCTGTGCTGGGCCCCAGTGTCTGCAGGGTACACTAGGTACCTGTGCCTCCAGGAGGGGTCCTTAGGGCATCAGGGGAGGACTGTCTCTCCCCCTCCTCCCCATGGGTCTGAGACCTGGCCAAGTCCCTCCCTCCCTTCTAGTCTCCCTCTGCCAGGGAGATTTGGCTTGACATGCAGGGCCCTCGGGGAAGCCCTCAGGAAATCACGGTGGTGGGCAGCAGGCCGGTGGTGCCAGGGAGACTGTGCCACTTGGCAGGCACATGGAAGTGCGTGGCTCATCCCCGGTTCCAGCTCTCTTTGCCACCGAGTTCCAGAGGGCCACAGATGCCCTGACAGCAGGGTGTAGGTAGATCAGATGGCCATTTCAGAAGGACAGTGGCAGCACAGCCCTTTGTTAACACAGACCTACAACTCCTGGCTTGGATGGGAACAGGGCTCAAGCCAGGTGACTCATGTCCTGAAGAAAATACCTTCAGAACTGCACACAGGCCCAGAAGTGCCTAGCTGCTGGGGAATAGAGCTCTGCCTTCCAAGAAGCTGGTAGCACAAGTCTGCAAAGAATTCTCCTCCTCCCCACCTGCAAGGGGTCACTTCACAAGTGGTGAAGAAACAGGTCTACAGGTGTCTATCTTTCTCTCCCCCCCGTCTTCCCCTCCTCTCTCCATTTCTCTCTGTCCTATCCAACAACAAAGGCATCAGTAACAACAACAATAATAACTGCAACAATAAAGCAACAACAATAATAACTGCAACAATAAAGCAACAAGGGCAACAAAAGGGAATAAATAAATATTTTTTTAAAAAAATGTTTAAAAAAAATTCCCTCCTAGGATCTATGCTGCCAGGGGAGCTACTTATCCAGAGGTTTGGATGTGATTCCAGGCATCCCAGGGTGCTTATCATATTCTGATCCCTCAAAGGAGCCCAGGAAGATCCCAGCTTCTCACACCTGGGTCCTCCAGGTGGGGAAGGTAATGAACACATTCAAGGGGCTTTCAGTGCTCAGGGAGAGAATGTAGTGACTATAAGGAGGGCTGGCCTAGCCATGCCTGCTTACTTGTTGGAAAGGGGAGGGTACTTAACCAAGTACTGTTAGAAATAAATTAACCCACTCACTCCAAAAATGAACTCAGAAAACTTGAAGAAAGAAATGAAATATTTATTCAGTTCTAAGGAATCAGGCACTGGCCCCACCTGGGTCAACCATGTTGGCGAACACTGGCTTAGGACAATAATCTACATTTTATATCCTAACGCAAAGTCTCTCCTCCAGTTTCTCCATTGGCTGGGTATTTCCAGAGTTACAATCTAGTCCAAAAGTCTGGCAATAGAGAAACAGTATCTTGAAATGTTATGCATGTACAAACTATTGTATTTACCATTGAATGTAAAACATTAATTCTCCAATAAAGAAAGTTTTTTTTAAAGTAAAAACTTTAAAAAGTAATTTTAAAAAAATTTTAAAAAGCATTTAAAATAAAGAATATAGGGCTGGAGGCTAGAGAAACAGCATAATAGTTATACAAAAAAAATGTTCATGCCTGAGGCATCAAAGGTCCCAGGTTCAGTCCCCAGCACCACCATAAAAAAAAAAAAAAGAAAAACAGTATCTTAACATATACTTCATCATTCTTTAGTCACACAGTTACTGTCTCCTGTCAGTCTGAAGTTAAGATGGAGACAAGGGGCGGGGGGACTGTTTTTCTTCCTTGTAAAATAAGCTCTTTATGCAAGTTTGCTGAATTCACTCCCTGGCTTAGGCTCCTGGGGAGAGATGAAATGCGAACACGTGTCCTTTTCTCACATTTTATGTTGAATACTTGAAAACAAAATAATTTTAACTTCTAACAGTACCTGTGACCTAGAACCACTTAGGCACAGAGCCAGCATTGCTGACAACAGGTGGTCAGGGTCCAGGGCCCGCAGAGCCTGCCCAAACGCACATGGGCCTCTCCTAGGGCAGCCGCAGGGCTTCAGGGGCCATTGACTAACCCTCAGGGTCCTCTCCACCCACTATGGAGCCCCACGGAGCGCCAGGCACATGCAGGGAGGGGCCAGCAAAAACTGTGTACCTGGGGGGCTCTAATATTTGAAGAAGAAAGATGGTGGTGTGTGCCTGGAACTCCTGTTCAAAGCAGTTACCTACCCCTCCTGGCCTCTTTCTTCGTCTCCTCATTCCTCTTTTCTTCAAAAAGCCATGGTGGTTAGCCTACCATGTCAGGCCAGAGTGTGGCCAGAGTCAGGAGGGCCCCCCACTTTGGAAGCCACGTGTGTGCATGTGCGGAAAAGCGCGATTGCCTTGCACTATCATGCAGATGGGGGACATGTGGGCCGGGGAACATATGGGCCCAGAGACAGGACTGAAGCCAAAAAAAGGCCTGAGGGTCACAAAAAGGGAGCATCTCTGTGTAAAGATGGGGATTGCGGAGCCAGGGAGGTGACAACGAAGGAAGCCACATAGTTGGTACTGGGGACACCAGTAAGTCACAGAAACATGGCAGGAAGCCAGGGGACCGGAAGTGGGGCCAAGAAGTCGCGTCAAGTTGTGTACCCTGACTGTAAGCCCGCTGAATTGTGGGAGGGACCCGCAGTCGGAAATCAAGGACCGAAGCCTTGAGCCGATGCTCAGCCCCGCCCTTGCATCCCACCAATTTCTGCGCTCCCGGCGCGTTGCCTTGGCGACTAACCCACACCCCGCCCCAAAGGCCCCCACCTGGAGGCCTCAGTCACCGCTTTGCCGCGCTCTCCAGCAGCGTCCTCTGCAGACTCAGACCCGCGGCCAGAGGTCACAGGGAGGCCGGGCGAACCCTACCCACTCGTCCTCCCCCCCCCCACGCACAACTGTCACTCGGGACACGCCCCCGCGCCTCCCCTTTCTCCAGGACCCCCACTCTGGCCACGCTGTGGGATGGGCGGCACCCCGAGCCCAGCGGGGTCCACTCAGCCTCCTCCCTCCACACACTCAAGGGGGTATCATCCAGAGAAGCAACGAGGAGAGACCCCGAGGCTGGGCGGCCCTGGCTTGTAGGGGGAGGGGGCGACCTCGCTCCAAGCAAAACTAGGCTCCATCTCTCTGTCTCTCGGTCTCTCTCTCAAAATAATAATAATGGACTTGGGCGTTGGCTCAGTCATTTTATCCATGTGCAAGATCCTGAGTTTATTTCCTGGCATGAATTTAAATAAATAAATAAATAACCAAAGGAAAGTTACTGCAACTGGGGAAGTGTACAGTTGGCTGGAGGATTTGGCTTAAAAATAAATAAATAAAATTTATGTAACAAACTCCTGTTCGATGTAAAAAAATTGGAAAACTCAGGAAAGTAGAAAAATACTTGATCCCTTCGCAAGACAGAACCCCCATCAACATCACTACTTATTCTCTATGCTCTCTTCTTTTGTCCCCTCTTCAATGCATTCATACCGCTCTCCCAGTTTGTAGTGTCTGGCCCTTGTGCATGGATGGGAAAGCAGGTTCCTGAGGTGACTAAAAAGACTTCCCCTTCTGGGCTGGTGGAAGGGGAAGTTCAGCCTGTTAGAGCACAGGACTTGCATGCCTGAGATCCCAGAGGATGCAGGTTCAATCCCCAACACCATCATCATCATAAGCCAGAGCTGAGCAAGGCTATGATCTATCCCCACCCCCATCCGCCATTCTTTCTAGGATGAGTCCAGGTGAGGGAGGAACATTTAAGCCAACCTGACCAGCAGAAGGATGGGATGGGGGTCCCACAAAATAGGGGAGGTGATCAGGTCCCAGGGAGGGTGGCAGCCAGGGGATAGCACCAACACGTACCTCTGCTCTCCTCAGGGACTCCTGAGCTACAGCCCCCACCCCCTCCACACACACATGCACCCCACCAACGTTCACCCAGCAGATCAGGAGGGAGGGGATGCCTAGAAAGTAGCCATCCTGAGCACCTATGTGTGGCCAGGGGTGTGTCCCCATGAGTTCCCTTCTGACCTGGAGAAGGGAGTCAGTGGTGGGGGACTGAGTCTCACAAGGAGTTGGGGGATCACCTTGGGCTTGTAGTGGGGAGAGGGGTGCTGAGAGGGGACCAAGGAAATGGGACTGGGCTAGAGGCTGCCTAAGAGTGGGGGTGAGCTCAATCATTTTTTTTAAAGATGTTATTTTAGAGAAAGAGAGAGACAGACCAGAGCACTGTTCAGCTCTGTTTGGTGGTGGTACTGGGGATTGAACCTGGGACCTTAGAGGCTCAGGCAGGAGAGTCTTTTGCAGAACTGTTATGCTGTCTGCTCAGTCATGTTTACCCAGAAGGCAGGAAAGCAAAGCAAAAGCAAAGCAGAGTTAGCCAACTTGGCCAAGGAGAGGGGCCATATGCCCACATCCAACACTGGCTGGACAGCACCCCAGCTCTGTCTGTGTCCCCCAGATGGACAAGCATAAATGGCTTTTGTCTTCCGGCCCCAGCCACAGGGTGGCCCTGTCTGGTGTCAGCCTTTGCTTTTCTGCTTGTGTAGCCCCTGTATGTCATACCCTGGTGACAACACAGCTTATCCCAGCACTCTCCTCCCTCCCTCCCTTCCTGCCTGGCCTTGGAGGCAGTAAGGAGGTGGACACAGAGCCTGTCCTTAGCTTCAGGGTGTTTTCCCACAGGGAGTCCAGCTAGTCGCCCACTCCTGCTTTTCCCCGTGTGTGAGGCAGTCAGTTCTTGCTGCAAAGAACATTCCAGCTCCCTTTCTCTCTACATCTGTGCTGCAGTCTGTGATTCTTAGAGAATCCACATTCCGGAGCAGAGCCCAGAGCCAAGAACATTCAGGCCAGGAGAGGCTTCTAGGAGAAAGGAAACAGAATCAGTCTCTGACTCCACCTTCATGGTCATGGTCTGAGATATCGCACAAAGTGGACAGACCAAGGGTGGATGACTGTCACTGCAGGGACCATAGGAGCTGCTGGACACAGGGGGAGGGAGGGGCCTACCAGGGAACATATTTCTTGCATGTGACATCAAAAGTTTAGGCAAATAAAAGATAGAAAAGAAAAAAAAAACATATGTTGGACTTCATAACAATTACTTGTGAACTGGGAGACAGCACAGTGGTTCTGCAAAAGACTTTCCCACCTGAGGCTCTGAGGTCCCAGGTTCAATCCCCAGCACCACCATCATCCAGAAAAAGAAAAAGAAAGGAATAAAAGGAAAGAAAGGAGGAAAGAAATAGAGGGGAAGAAAGACAAAGAGGGAAAAGAATGAAGAATGAGGAAGACAGTTGGTTCTAGCTCTTTGCTGAGAGGCCTCCATCTCAGCTTCTTTCTCTCTACCTCTCTATCTTCCACTCCCCCCTCAATTTCTCTCTGTCTTACCAAATTAAAAAAGGAGGAGGAAAAAACGGGAAAAATGGGTGCTGGGAGTGGTAGATTTGTCATGTAGGCACTAAGTTCCTGCAGTAAGCCTGGTGGAGAAAGACAGAGAGAGAGAGAGAGAGAGAGAAGAAGAAGAAGAAGAAGGAGAAGGAGAAGGAGAAGGAGAGAAGGAGGGAGAGAGAGAGAGGGAGGTAGGGAGAGAGGGAGGAAGGGAGAGAGAGAGGGAGGGAGAGAGAGAAGAGAGAGAGAGGGAGGGAGAGGGGAGGGGGGAGGGAGGGGGAGAGAAAGTTAGTGCTTGTGCATCAAAGGACAGCAAGAGAGTATAAAAACATCCAATCCATAGACTGGAGAAGATATGGAGAAGGTTTTTGAAGATTAACTTATTTATGAGAGAGAGAGAGAGAGAGAGAGAGAGAGAGAGAGAGAGAGGCTATCACTATGGCATATGAATCAAACTCAGACCTCATTCTTGAAAGTACAGTGCACCACCTCCATGGCCACAATATTCCTAGTTTTATATATGATGAAGGGTCACTATCCAGAATACATACCAAACATTAACAACAAAAACACCTGACTTTAAAATGGGCAAAGGGTGAATGAGGAGATATCTCACATGATAGAACACTGGACTTGCACACCTAAGGTGCCAGGTTCTATTCCCAGCACTGCATGTGCCAGAGTGATGCTCTGCCCTATCTCAGATGTAATAAATACCAGATTTTCACAAAGAACTTGAGTACATACATCCCTAAAGGAGCTATGTGAGAAACTCTGGGCACATGGGGAAGATGCTCAGCATTGCTGACCTAGTGAAGCCCAAAGAAAGACTATGCCAGTGCCCTGCTATCCCACCTCACTCCTTTAAGGCAGTTCCTAACCCTATAAGTAAACCAGAAATAACAAGATTTGGTGGAGAACTTGACCACCTAGTGCAATGTGAGAGGGGGATGGAAGTGATGCAGCCACTCTAGAAAAAGGCCTGGTGACCCCTCAGAAATCACACAGTCGCCATGAGTCCACTCAAAAGTATAGACCCCAAAAATTGAAAACAAGGAAGGAAACAAATACTTCTCCCCTGTGCTCTCAGCAACATTGGACAAAGGTCAAAATGTGGGAGCCACCAAGTAGTCATCAGAAGAGGAAAGGATAAGTAAGCAAAATGTGGTCTGTCCACCTAAGGGAACATTACTCAGCCATGAACAAGGAGCTGAGTTCTGACATGGGATAGCATGGCCAGACTTGGCAAACTTTATGTGAAATGAAAGGAAGTGGCAGTCACAAACAACCAAATATTAGAGGAGTCCACTTAGATGGAGTGCATAGAATAGGCAAGCTCAGGGAGACAGAGAGTAGATTAGAGACAGCAAGGATATGGAAAGGAGAAATGTAGAATTAGTAGAGAGTTTCTGCTTAGCATGATAAGAAAGGTTTGGCACGGGACACTGAGAATGTAATTAATACTACTTAACTGTGCATTTCAGTAATGCTTCAATGTTGGCATTTTCATTTGTTTGATCATGTGAGAGAGCACATTACTACTCTGTCATTTCATGCAGTGCCAGCACTCAAACCCAAGTCCTCACATATACAAGACATGGGCTCCAATGCTGGCAGTGAAATTTTATTCTGTGTAAATGTGTCATAATTTAAGACCTTATATAACTATTAGTAATGTATCAGAAAAACGCTATGGGCTGCAGAGACAGCATAATGGTTCTGCAGAAAGACCTGAGGCTCTGAAGTCCCAGATTCAATAACCGGCAACACCTTAAGCCAGAGTTGAGCAGGGCTCTGGCAAAAACAAACAAGTGCAGCTCTAACCCTACACTTGCAGTGGGCAAGCTGCATATTTTAGGGCTCGTGTCCCAGCAAAGTCATCACTCAAGCGACCACCCCACCCCACAGACCCCTTGTTTTAGGGGGCTTCTTGCTTACAAGACACTGAGTGTCTGGTGCCTGGAGCCTACCAAGGATGGTCAGGGAAGGGAGGGGAGTCTCTCCAGCTTTGGGGGTTGCCTCTTCCCAATCCCCAGCCTCACCCAGCACCTCCCTCTGTCCCTCTGCAGAAGCATCCCCCTGGTTGCCACACTCTGCTATACTGGCTCAGTGCTGAGCACACGGCCTCTCCTCAGAAGCCAATTTTCTGCACAGTGAAACTGTTTACTCTGCTCCTGCTTGAGCAGATGGGCCCCCATCTTGGCCTGGATTGAGAAGCACGAGAAGCACGGAAATCAAGCAGGGACAGCTGGCTGCCTTGGCTCAGCTCTGTGGCCACCCAGCCTCCCCACCCTTTGTCTTCACACAACCCGATGATGGCCTGGAGCTGCACAGGGGCCAGCTTAAGCTCCATGCTCAGGAGATCAGTCCTGGATGAATTAATTAATGAATTAATGAATGAGTGAATGAATGAGTAAATGGGCAAGCCCTTAGCTCAGTTGTATTGTAGCTTTATTAACTTACTTATTTATTGGTTGTTGTTTTTCTTCAGGATTTCATTGCCCTTGGCTGGCTTTTTCAGGAAGAGATAGAGAAGCAGGGAGAAGGAGAGGGAGAAAGAAAGGAAGAAAGAGATGGATAAAGAGGGATAAAGAGAGGGAGAGAGGGAGAGGGAGGGAGGGAGGGAGGGAGAAAGAAAGGAAGAAAGAGATGGATAAAGAGGGATAAAGAGAGGGAGAGAGGGAGAGGGAGGGAGGGAGGGAGGGAGGGAGAAAGAAAGGAAGAAAGAGATGGATAAAGAGGGATAAAGAGAGGGAGAGAGGGAGAGGGAGGGAGGGAGGGAGGGAGAAAGAGAAAAAAAGAGAGAGAGAGAGAGAGAGGATGCTGGTGGGAATGTAAACTAGTTCAGCCTCTGTGGAAAACAGTGTGGCAATTCCTCAAACCCGAGACCTGAGCTTACCCTGTGGTCCAATGTTTCCTCTCCAGGGGATCTCCCCAAAGAACACAAAACAGAACATCAATCAGAAGAGAGGCCTATGGCCAGAGGGGCACAGTTTGTAATAGCTTGAATTTGGGAACAACCCAGATGCCCAGTGACAGGAGTGACTAGGAAAGTTGTGACATGGATGCACGGTGGACTAATATCCAACCATACAAAATGATGAAGTCACCTCCTTTGCCTCCTGTTGGGTAGGACTGGAAGGAGCCATGTTAAATGAGATCAGCCAGAATGGGAAAGACAGATACCAAGTGAACACACTTATAGACGAGGCTTAAGAAACAAGGAAAGTGGGACCCTAGTCGTGGAGTCCTGAGATTCCCAAACAGATCATGGGCCTAGACCTCGAATAGGTCCCTCTCTCCATTGTTACTGGTTATCCCCACCAGGAGCAACACAATAGACCCCTTTGTGGGCCTCCATAGGACCTTCTTGGATCAACAATGGTAAAGAATGTTCCATCCTCTGAAGGGAGGCTGAACAACATACTCTATTTTCCGCCTGAAGAAGATATTGATATTGGGGCAGCTTGGAACATTCCTACTCATGATCACAGAATGTGAGCTCAGATCTACAGGGATGCAGAGGTCACATAGGCTCCTAAGCTGAATATGGGCCCCACATCTAATTGATGGGGTTACAGTCAATAATATTCACATACCTTTCCCATATTTGGGAGCTACTCTCTTCCTTGATTCATATTTCAAGCCCTTTTTAAAGCCATGACATCACCCTCTCCCAGACGATAACTTGGGTCCACCTGCATATCAGATGTCAGGCTCAGAAAACAACAACAACAAAAACTAGTATAGTTGGGAGTCGGGCGGTAGCGCAGCGGGTGAAGCACACGTGGCGCAAAGTGCAAGGACCGGCACAAGCATCCCGGTTCAAGCCCCCGGCTCCCCACCTGCAGGGGGGTCACTTCACAAGCATTGAAGCAAGTCTGCAGGTGTCTATCTTTCTCTCCCCCTCTCTGTCTTCCCCTCCTCTCTCCATTTCTCTCTGTCTTATCCAACAATGACTACATCAATAACAACAGTAATAACTACAACAATAAAAGCAACAAGGGCAACAAAAAGGGAAAATAAATAAATATTTTTTAAAAAACTAGTATAGTTATGGGCCCTTTGGGATATAAGTAAAATAGGCCTACTAACTATCTACAAAACGGATACCCCTAAATCTTCATCTGCAATATTCCAGCCTTTATGTTCATGATTAGTCAATGATTTGTTTGGCTTTGTATGTTAACTCTTCTTTCAGCCATCAGGTTCCAGATGCTGCTATGATGCCAACCTGACTTCCCTGAGCAGGCAACCCCACCAAAATGTCCTGGAGCCCCGCTTCCTCAGAGCTCTACCCCACTAAGGAAAGAGAGAGACAGGCTGGGAGTATGGATTGACCTGCCAACATCCATGTTCAGTGGGGAAACAATTGCAGAAGCCAGACCTTCCACCTTCTGCACCTGGGTCCACACTCCCAGAGGGATAAAGAATAGGAAAGCTACCAGGGGAGGGGAGGGGATATGGAATTCTGGTGGTGGGAATTGTGTAGAGTTGTACCCCTCTTACCCTATGGTTTTTGTCAGTGTTTCCTTTTTATAAATAAAAATTTTTAAAAACCAAGCTCAGAAATGTGAGAATGTACATTCTGAACAGACAGGACAGGTGGAGAAATGCCCAGAAATATTAAACGCTAAAATGTGTTCCTAAATAAAGGTAGAGATTATCAATGGCCAAAGATGGGTCTCAAAGTATGAGCAATACAGAATAACCTATGCCTGGGGCAGTGGAATTTATTGTGGAGGGAGTCACTAATAGATTTTAAGTAAGAATTAATAATATCATTCCATGTCTGCATCGACAGTGAACCAGGAAAGGGTGAATTAACCAGTTGGGTAACTGCTGTAACAGGACAGGCAGTGACAGTGAGGCAGGGAGACAGAGTTGTATTACAGTCAAGAAGGAAGACCAATGCCAGTAGGCCTTTGATGTGTTTGCCCTCAGAAGGATCCCACAGTTCAAAAATCTTATTCTTAAGAACTTTACATGGAATACAGACAACTGAGATACATCTGGACAATAAAGGGGGGGAGTTAGGTGGTGGCGCACCTCGTTAAGCACACACACTGCAGAGTGCAAAGCCCTTTCGGCACCACCTGCAGGGGGAAAGCTTCATGAGTAGTGAAGTAGAGCTACAGCTATCTATCTCTATCTCCCTCTACCTTCTCAATTTCTCTTGTCTCTATCCAAAAATAAATAAAAATTTTTTTTAAAAAAATAAAGAACAAAGAAACGAGGAAAGCAAAGAGAACCACATAGACTGGGTGTGGTGTACTGTGGCAAAGTCAAGGACTCTGGGGAGGGGCAACAGGGTTGACAGGATGTTGAAGACCCAGTGCACAAGGTTGGAGAAAAACTTAAGTTAGTGGTGGCCAGGCAGTGGCACACCTGGTTAAGCATACATAGTACTAAGCACTACTGGGTTCAAGCCCCTGGCTCCCCACCTACAGGGGGGGATACTCACAAGTGGTAAAACAGGGAACCAGGTCTCTCTTTCCCTCTCTCTTTCTCTCTCTCTCTCTCTCTTTCTCTCTCTCTCTCTCTCTCTTCTTCCCCCCCTCAATGTCTCTCTTTCCTAGCCAATAAAATGGGAAGAAAAATGGCCACCAGAAGTGGTAGATTCACAGTGCTGGCACCGAGCCCCAGAGATAATCCTGGAAAGAAAAAGAAAAAAAAAAAAGAAAAACTCAAGTTGGTGATGGGAGTGGTGTGCAGACACCTGTCATGGGGAGAAGAGAAATTATGCCTGTGTGTTAGCAACTGTCCTGTAAGCCATTAAGCCTGATACAATAATTAAGGAAAATATCAAGAATCCACAGCACAGCTTCCTTTAGTTTTGTGAGGCCAGGGTTTGAGGCTGTATGGTGCACACAGTGAAGAGTTGCAGCTGTTATTTCCCTTCTCATGCATCTCCACCCCATCTCTAGAAGCCACCCTAAGAATGAATTGTCTTGGGATGCGTGGTGGGTCCCAATGTAAGGCCAGGCTTCCATTGTGGGCAGGAGAGTGGAGCTGAGTGGGGTTGTCCTCTGTGAGGACCTGTCTCGGAACTCATGGTTTGTGGTGTCTTGTTCTGTCATGACAAGGCGAGCCTAGGGGACTGCAGGGGCTATCGGGGGAACTGAGACCAATGACTATGGCTCCCTTTCTGAAGGACTCTGCATAGAATAGCGATAAGATTTCTTCCAGGTTTCCAGTATTTTCTACAGATTCATTTATTTGTTCATTCTTCTTAACGTGCTGGGTGAGCTGAATGAACTTGGCTGGGCCCCAGGAGCTGGGGTGTGGTGGGTGTGAGGGCCCCCGGTCCTGGGTGCTTTGAAGAGGAGGCCTGGTCTCTTGCATCCCTGCAGGGGAAGCTGGCTGGGAGCAAGAGAAAGCCCTTCCTGGCTGGAGGGCTTGGGGCTGGCTATCCCAGGGTTGCCCTAGGTGGTGGTGCCCGTCTGCAACCTGCACACCCTTGGTCAAGCCCAGTTGCAGCAGTGCCAACTGACACCCCTTCTCTGCCTCCCTGTGGGGAAGGGGCCAACTAAACCTGCAATGGCCATGCTCAAACATTCTCGATTTCTATAAAGGAGCTCCTTCAGAAATGTGGGTCTTTGAAGTTACCTAGGACTACTGGTTCTGTTCCTGGCAAGGGAGCAATTTGCAAACACAAGGCCTGTCCAGAATCTAGCTAGATTCAAAGAGGCCTCTGTCCCTCCCAAACCCAGGACTGCTGCTTTCCCAGTCCCCATGGGGTGTGACTCTGGGGACCTCTCCTCCTTGATTGCAGGGAAGGGGATCTAGGGAGGCCAGAAGAGGTGGACCACAAGGCACTGGCCAAGGACCTTAGTAGGGATGTGACAAAATAACCAAGACAGGCTTGTCTGGGAAGAATAAGGCAGGAAGCTCTGGGGAGGGTGTTTCCACCCAGGCTGGGGCAGGCTGCAGGTGAGGAAGTGGCGGGGGGCAGGGGGAGTTTCCTGCACCCTGATATATGCCTTAGGGCAGTTGCTCAGAGTAACAGAGATGCTCTCTCCTTGCCCCATGTCCTGTTATCACTGTGCAGCTGGGGACAGCACTGTGCAGTGCAAGACAGTCATCCCCTTGCAGGTAAGAGTCTCCCACCCTTGCAGGATGGGGGTAGGGATGGGGACAAAAGTGCTATCCAACAGGCAGAGAAACAAACATTCCAAGGAGTCCACAGTCTTTCTTCACTCTTTACTATGTAAAAATAAACTCAACAATTCATGTCATTTCAGCAAGAAAAAGGAAAAAGAAGGAAAGAAAGAACAAGAAAAAGAAAGCAGAAGACCAGTAGAAATAGTGCATTTCCAGAACCGCTGATGGGAAGTGGCAGGTCCCATGGTTTGTTGACCCATTTGATACCCAAAAGGCTGCAGATCATATGAAAAATGTACAGCTTTGGTTAGCAAATAATGAAAAAGTAGATACATCGATTTTTCTTTCATATTATACAATATATACATTTAACAATATCAACCATAGGGGGTCTGCTATTTTTCTTTTTTGGCAAATAAGACAAAATTGGGACTCTCTAAGTGTTGGGCTTTTGTTTCTCCTCAATGACTTGTTTTCCTTTCAACAAATGGCATAAGTCCACCATGCATGGAAGTTGTACATTTCTTGGCATCAGTTTAATATTTTACACACTGCATTTTTTAAAGAGATGAAACCAGGATTGCTTCAAGCCAGGTTTTGGTTGCCATAAGATTATAAAAAGAATTCTTTCCTCTGAATGCTGATAATCCCTAACCCTAGCATCTGCTTTCTAGTGTCCAATCCTCAATTCATTCCACTCAACAAGTCAAGCTTCTAGACAGAGGGGCCACCACAAGTGACCGTCGGTGTCCTGGTCCCCACATGCCTATGAGAGCAGGTGGCTCCCCTGCTTGTGGAGCCCAGTGAAATGGATCACCCTCTGCCAGCTTCCTCCACCTCTTCTCTGCCTGCCAGACACCCCCTTGATCTCAGGTCCCAGGGCTGGTGACAAAGTGATTTTTGCAGTCTTAGAAAAGAAACTGGGGAAATCTACAAAAGGAAAAGAAAGCATACAAAAATGTATTTCTCTCTTTCAAAATACATGCTTTCAGTCCTTCATTTTTTGGCAGAGCCTGAAAGTTATTATTTTTTTCCCAAGGGAGATAGAAGTTGGATTGATTTATAGGTTTGTCCTTTTTCTTCCATAAAAATACTCTTGTGTGGTAATAAACTTTGTCTTCTACAGTAAGAGAAATAATACTGTGGTATCAAAAGCAAGAAGGCTTCGATTCCAGTGGGCTCTGTGCCCCCACCCCCTACCCGAAGGTCCCAGGGAGCACTCTCACCTCAGGCGCCTGGGAGTGGGGGGGGGGGGGACTGTGGGACACCAGCTCAGCAAAAAGCAAACACTGTCTCCACAGTGCTTTTGTATCTTCCTATTTTATAAAATGGCTTACCTGAGATAGGCATGTAGTATTCAGTGCAAGAGGGAACATCAGTCAGATTAAGGGGTAGATGGGAACTATGTGGATTCAACTTGTGGCTGTGTCATCTACCTTTCTGGGGCCAGCCAAGTGCCAAGAGGGAGCACAGTGAGGGTGTCGGGGGCTTGGCACGGGTCCCAGATGGAGGCAGGGAGGGAGCTAAGTGTGGCACCGTGGGTGCGACAGGATAGGGGGACTAGAAAGGGACTAAGCATCTGGGGGTTGCTCTGCCCAGGCAGAGGATGGCTTGTGGTCCTGAACGGACAGTTCCCACCATGCCTTGGGGTGCAGGTGGTCGGGTCCGTAGATTGGCAGGGCCAGTGGGAGGTGCTATGGGGAGAGCACCCGGCTTGCTCCTAGATGGCTGAAGTGAGGGGTGTGGGGGCTCTGCTTGGGTGACTCCAAGCTCTCACTCTTTCCCAAGCATGGGTATAGTTCAGGCTCGTCCTCAACCTGTGCATGAAAAAGACTTCCTGGTATGTTTGGGGAGCAGGGAGGGGAAGAGGGAAAGCGATCTTTCTAGACCTCCTCCTCTCACACCCTAGGCTTGCTCGCCCGGTCATTTTGTTTGTTTGTTTTTGTTTTCAGTAGCTACACAGATGGTCACAGAACAACGGGTGGCACTTGGCACACGACACAGAACCGGAGAAGTCCATGCAGGCAAGGGGGAGGGGACATACATCGACTGAAGGAGCAAGGGACAGGCCACCCTGAAGAACATGCAAACACAGAAGGTCCCTGCAGATCCAAAGATGCCACAATCCCACTGGCTTAGACAAAACACAATGACCTCAAGGGGGGAAACCATGGAGGAGCCACAGCTCCAGGAAAGGTGCCAGGACTGCACCCTCTGGAGAAGAGTGACTCGAGGCCCATGGCAGCCCACACAGACACCAACACAGAGACACCAACACAGACACAAACAGATGCACTAGGTTTCTGACACAACGTGGGCCTGTGCTTAAGGAGACAGGTGGCCCCTGGAAGGAACAGAACACAGAGCACCTGCTCCCTCAGAAGAGATGCCTGCAGCTGTGGTTGAGCCAGGCAGTGCAGTGAAATTTCTAGAAAAACTCACCAGCCATTTCCTAATCAGACGCCTGGTGATAAGAGTCCAGGGTGGCATCGGGGGCATGTGGTCCCCAGATGGTGCAACAAAGCAGGGAGCTCACTGTACCCTGGGCATGATACGTGTACACACACACACATACACACACACACACACACACACACACATGCGTGCGCACACACACCCCTCCCCTCCTTGGAAGAACAAGAAGGAAACATGCATGCTTTTCATGGGGCAGGGAGGGGGCAACAGGAATCACAGGCTGGTGGGGTCTCCGTGTCACCTGCTGGTGACAGGCTAGGGGCTGCTGTGGGGCTGGAGCCCTATAAGTTGGGGACAAGGATGGCTAGCCACACACTGTGGGAGGTCTCCGGAGGTCCTGCCCCCATGGAGGATTGCAGCTGAGCTGCCCTACCTGGGCCCCAGGGTGCTGGGGAGAACATTACAATTCACTGTCACCCTTGGGGGTGGAGGGACTTTCTATTCAGTCTCAGAGGCCCTAAGTGGCTGAGTCTCCACCAGATATGAGTGTCTTTATCTACAAGGGTCTCCCACTGCCAGAGGCAAGAGGGAAGAAGCCCTGAGGTGCCGGCTATGGATGGCACACCCCTCCATTTCCCAGCAGTGTCACCAGGTGGCAGGGCTGCCAGCCAGATACAAACTGGCAAAACTTAATCTGTCTCCCAAGTGCAGAGCTGCCCACAGATGCCAAGGGTCTGGCTGGGTACGGGGGGGTGGTTGCGAGGCAGTCTGCCCACCTCCCTCTTCTGCCTGGCAGCCTCCTCCCCTCCATCCCAGAACACTGCAGGCCTCCAGAAAGAATTACCTTCTAGCTAAGCAGAATCTCCCCTGGCCATGGAGAAACCACTAGAGATGTTTGTTTTCCCAGACCAGAGAGCTGTCACTCTGCAAAAAGCCGGTGAACACAGACAAACATAAGTATGCAGGTGCAGAGGGAGCTGTAGCAGCCCCAGGCACAGGAAGCAGGCAGAGTTGACACCCAACCAGTCCTGGGAATCCCCAAAGCCTCAGAGGGCAGGGAGGAGGCACTCACACCCTGTTCTGAGAGAAGTGGTCCCTGGGCACACACAGATACACTTGCATCCTCACACTGACTTCTTAGTGTTCACAGCCAGACAGACAGGCACACCCGGAGAACCCAGTGGGCTCCTGGGGGCAGCTGAGATGGAGGTGGCCAGAACCTGGCTGTGTGTGAGCGAGCTGGGGGGAAGGTCAGAAGGGGTGAGCTGGAGTCATTCCAGGGGCGAAGGGGAGGACAGATAGACGGGTCATCACCACACAAAAGAGGGGAAGGTGGCTGAGGGTCCAGGGCCTCAGTTGATCTGGCGACAGGCCTCGAATGTCCACTTGGTGGCACCTCCAAAGATCTCGATGTGGTTTTCAGCCCAGGCGATGACGTTGCCCGATAGGGCCTTGGTGCTGCAGGTGGCCAGGTTATACACCTCCCCCGGGGTCAGCTTGCGGTCCCAGATGTTGAAATGGGCCAGTTCGCCCACAAATGCTTGTGTGGCATCAAACCCGCCACCCAGAGTGTCCTTGGGGAGAAAGCAAGGGTGAGGGTAGTGGGGGCGGGTGGACGGGCTCTGTCTGGCTCTCTCCACAGGGCACCGCTTTGTCTCCCCACTCCCAGGGAGCCCAGGAAAGAAAAACTGTGGGCCACCTCTGCCCTGCAGCCCCATCTCTCCTGGGGGCACCTGGGCTCAGCCCTTTCCTTATAGCCTGTCCCTGGGCCAGTGAGTGAGGGGACAGCTGGGAGTGTGGATGGACAAGTGTGGGAGCAGGCCTGTGGGGGACATCCAATCCCCTGATTTGAGTCAAGGAGCTCAGCTGCCACTCTGCTAGCATCAGCTGCCAGTGAGAGCAGGAGTGCCAGGACAATGTACCCCCCCACCAGACTCCCCTGCACCCAACCCCCAGGTGCGCACAGGCCAGTTCCAGGAAATAAATTATGCATTGAGCAGGGAAGAACCGGACTCCAGTGCCAAAGGGAACATTGCCGCAGCTCCTGAAATGTCTGGATCTCCTGAGTCAGCCCTCCTCCAAAGAGGCCCCTCAGCCCCCCTCCCCCCAAGCCAGCCCACCTCCCTGAAGCACCCGCCACACCCCTCCACCAGTACCTGTTCCTGGCCCAGCACCAGCACCCCTTGGGGTTTGATGGGGTGATAGGGCGCCAGGTTCTCGCCATTGCCACCCTGGGTGCCATCCTGGTAGGCTTCCCAGACCCCATCCCGGGTGGTCCAGGTGATGCAGATGTGGTGCCACTTGCCATCATTGATGATAAAGGGCAGCTTGGCCACCTGGGAGGAACATGAATGGTCCCGGGCTCAGCCCTTCCTCTTAGACAACCTGCTGGGTGCTATCACCAGCTGCCCCCCCCCCCAGCTCCCTAGCATAGCCCCTCGACCCCGTACAGGGGAGGAGATAGGAAGTGGTACAGGACTGATGCTCTGTCAAGGTGAAGGCATGCTCCTCCCTCCCCATCTTGCTCCATAATGGAGAGGGGCATCCCCAGGGTCTGCCTTCCAGGTCCAATGGCCCCTCACAAGAATCTGAGAGCTGCCACCTGACACCTTACTTCTCCAGCTCAGACCTGCCTCTCCTCCATCTTCATAGGGTAGGCATAAGTGGGGGTGTGCAGGAGCCCTCACAATCTTTGAACTGGTGGGGCAAAGGGACCAATGTAGCAAGATTCCAATTCCCAGCTGGCTACCCAAATACTTGCCACTCAGCTTGGCACAGACAGGGATTGTGGAAGCTGGGGAGCTAGGCTGAAGGTGGGGCAGGTTTGGGGGACAGGCTGCCTCTCCTGAAGGGTTGCAGCCTGACAGCCCTTGTGTCAACTCCCACTTCCCCCACTCAGGAGGCCTTTTCCTGGGAGAGAAGTAGCTCCTATCCCAACAGCCCCCCATACTATGTTTTTCTATCTCCAACCCCTGCCCTTACCAGGCGCCCCTTGGGGATAGGGGCCTAGCACCATGCACAGATGTGAGTCCTCGGCCCCAAGCCCTGGGGTCCCAGGGGCACCTTACCTTGTCATTGATGAGGATCTCCATGGGGCTGGGGTCCCAGGGGCACCTTACCTTGTCATTGATGAGGATCTCCATGGGGTTGTTACCCCACTCAATGAGCACCAGTTCATTGGCCTGGCCAGGCACGGCATAAGAGAAGGGTGTGCCAACGCCGGGTGCTGCACTGGACTTGAGCCACATGCACACGGTGAAAGCATACATCTCAGGCAGGCTCTTCTTCACCTTAGCATACATGTAGTTGGTACGTAGCGGGAAGGTGAGCTGGAACTTGTCCCCGGGGCGATTGTCCTTCTGGCCTAGGTGGACAGGGCACATGGTCCTGGCTGCTGAGCCTTGAATAAGGGCCCAGGCTTTGGTGGGGACAGAGCTCAAGTCTCTCCACCTCAGGGGTGGAGAAGGGAGGTCAAGGACTTTGTCTTGGGGCACAAGGCAGGACAAAAGCACTGAGCCCAGGTCCCTGCAGGCCAGCAGTGCCCCAGGGATGCTGGGGCTGGGGGAAGTGGACAGAGCATGGTGGGCTGGGAGAGCCAAAGCTGGGCAGAAAAGAGGAGGGGGGAATCTCTTTTCCTCTCTGGAAAAGACCAACCCCTCTCAGCAGCCTCTTCAAACATCAGACCTTATGGTGAGGCTGCTGGCTGCTGACCAGGGGCTGATCACAGCCACACTCCCCTCTTGGGTCCTCATCAAGACAGGCCTCTGGTCCTTTGTCACTCAACCAAGCCAGGAAACTGGCAGCAGGGACCACCTACTCTCTGAAACCCTCACAGCCCTCTAAGCAGTTTTTCTTACAATCCTACTGGGGAAGGGTGCCACAAGGCATCACTGGAGGTGACAGCTCAGAGAAGAAGCCACACATTATTCCTAGGGTGAGATCTATCTGGCCTACACCATTTCTGTGGAACACTGTCCCACCAGCTCTCATCACACACACACACACACACACACACATACACACATACATACACACACACAGATACACACACACACAAACACACACACACACACACACCAGTCCTGGGCACCGGCACTGAGCCTGAGGGGGGGGCGGCACATACCTGCCAATTCCCAAGTGACCCGGGGCCTTAGTACAACACTACACCAGACCCTCCAAACCATAGAAGGTGTGGGCCAGCCAACCCCTGCAAGCCTGGACTCAGGGAGCATAGCAGGAAGCTCTCTCTTTGCCCATTCCTCCCTGTACCAACCCCCCCACCTCCCCCAAACCTCCCCCCTTTCCCCTCCCCCACCTCCCTGTCCCTCCTCCTGAACTGTTGTTCAGTTACATAATGCGCCTTAAGATGGCACTGTTTAAATCCATCCGGAACATTTTGCAGTCAGAGAAGGGTCACATGACCCTGCTCCAAGCTGTGAGCTGCTCCCCCCACCCCTGCCTCCTCCCCCCTTTTACAACCTTGTTTGATTTCTGAGACTTGCAGGACTAAGCCACCTGAGCTCACCAGTCACCCCGGGGCGCCAGCTGTGCCACCCGAGTGGTGACCCAGGGAACCACAGGACTCAAGGTGTCCGGATTTGGGGCACTCAGGAAAAAAAAAAAGGTCTTGAGGCTTGGTGGGAGAATGGGGGAGGGCAGAGATTCCCGGAGGACACCAGGGATGCTGGGAGAAGCCTGATGAAAGCAGCCCAGGGTCCAAAGCTTCAGGGGACTGGAGGACACAGCCCAGTCGGAGCTCAGCGGGGCCTGCATGTGTGTGTGTGGGGGGGGGGCAGGTTGGTGGTAGAGGGTCGGACTAGAGCCTGTTCTCCTGGCCGGGAGGGCTGGGACAGCCACCACTACAGCGCAAAGTTACTGAAGATTAAACAGACCAGACTTAGAAAAGTCTTGCACCCAGTGACTGTGGCTGGAGGTGGGGGGCAGAGACAGACGGATAGACACACACCAGGCACCCTCCTCTTTGCTTGGCTCTTTCCAGTACACCCAATCCTAGCCAGGAACTCCACTGGACACTCAGATCCTGGGGTGGGGAGAGACGCTGGAGCGGGGCTGGGAAGGCCGAGAAGGGCGGGGGCGGTGAGGTCCAGTGTGGGGGTGGGGGGGACGCCTCCCCCCTCCTCCAGCCCTACCTTTCTCCAGCTCGCTTATTCGCTGGTGCAGGGAGGTCAGGGCGCTCTCGATCTTCAGCCGCTCCTCGGTATCGTTGCGGGGCCCCCCCTTGCCCTCCTCCAGGGTGTTCACCCGGGACAGCACCTGCCTCTCCAGGTCATCTATCTTGCTCTGGAGCAGGTCCTTGAGGCTGTTGGTCTGGCTGGATGAGTTGAGGCGGCTGTACTGCTGCGGGGGAAGCGCGGGGGGGGGGGCGGAGTTAAGGGCAGCAGGGACCGAGGGGCGCGGGAGGGCGCAAGGCTACTGCGGGGGCTGCCCGGCGGGGTCCCGCGCTGGCTGGGGCAGGGGCGGGGGCAGGGACGGGGGTCAGGCGCGGGGAGGGGGAGGGGTGCTGGGGGGCGTTGGAGGGGCGCGCGGACCTCGAGGTTCTCCAGGCGGGTCTTGAGCGACTGCAAAGTTTGTCCGAGTTGGCTGAGCGTCTCGGCGGCTGGGGTACGGGACAGGTCGCCCATGGTGTTCTTGCCTGAGCTGGCCTGCTTGCGGCCGCCGCCCGCGTCCAGCGTGCCTTGGCTCTCGCAGCGACCCAGCTTGGTGGTCAGCTCGCGGATGGTCTCTTTCTGACTGAGGATGGTCTCCTTCTGCTGCAGCACCGTCTCTCGGAGCTGCAGCACGTTGGTCCGGAGCTCATCCGCTCCGCCGGCCGCCACGGCCGCCCCGCACATGTCGGCGTCCGCCGGCACCGAGGTGCAGATGAAGCGCGTGGGCCCGAAGTCTGCGGCCGCGCCGCCCAGCAGCCACAGAGCGAGCAGCGCACAGGTGCGAGCCGGCATGGTGGCGGGCGGGCTCCGGGCGGGCGCGGGTGGTGGCGAACTCAACCGCCCGTGTCGCCGTCCGGCCCCCACTGCCGCCTGCGCCGCCAGCCCGCGCCTTTTATGCGCTGCGGGAGGGGCCGGGCGCCCGACGTCAGCGGGGGAGGAATTCCGCGCACACTGCCCGCGGCCCGCGGGGGTCGCAGCTCAGGGTGGGGGCCGCCTTCTCCCAGCAGCCCCAGTCTCCGCTTTCCCCAAACCCTCTGGGTGCTGGGAGGGGTTGCTCCCGGGGGCGTGGCGGGGGCGGCGCGGGGGCGGGCCGCAGCCTGGGGTAGGCCACCTGTGAGGTATCCGCTTCTCCCACTGAGCTGTGGCGACCGGCGTCCCCAAGAGACATTAGCTTCCACTAGTCCGCCACACCCAGGGAGGGGGTAGTTTAAACACCGGCGGGGTCCCTGAGGACCCGAATTCTCGCCACTGATGCCCGGGGGTTGGGGGGACGGAGAGCCAATCCCGGAAACCGCGAAGTCCCAAGAGGTGGTGGCCTTCGCCGCTCCAAGCGCCTTAGATGAGACCACTAACTACGCCAAGGTCTGAAGCATCCCGCTTTCTCGCCCCTCCCCCGCCCTAGCGCAGGGGTGTACAGCCCCATCCGAGCTGAGCTGATAGTGCTTCTCAGAGGCATGTTGGAAGAAGCTTCCCTGACTGTGGAGCACCCGGATTTCTGAGCTGACTGGGGAGGGGCAATTCCTAGCCTCTGAGGGGCCGGTGTAGGGCGCCCCACGTGTCATTGTGTGTGATTGTCTATGTGTGTCTGTTCCTGTGTGTCCATGCATGTCTGGCTCTCTTTGGTGTGTGCAGATCTGTATGTGCATGTCTAAGCGCATGTCAGTGTGTGTACGTGTAGGTGTGTGTTTCTGTGTCTGTGTGTCGTGTGTCTGTGTGCTTGTGTGTCCAAGTGTGCATCTTTGCGTGCTGGATTCAGCACCTCTCTTCCCCAGCTTCCCCCATTTCCAAGTCGCCCCTGGAAGGGTTTGGGGTTCTGGGGGTGGGGGCTGCTGTGCCTCCTCACCATGAGGCACTTTGCTCCTAGACACCCCCCCCCAGGAGCAGTGGGCCACCCCAGAGTGGTCCGAACCCAGAGTGCTCAGGAGCCCCCCACTCCCACCTCCAGCGCTCAAGTACAGCTGGGAGCGCGGGTTCCAGGTGTCCAGGTCAGGCTCAAGAGACAATGTGACCGACTGTTGGGGCGGCTTTCTGACACCCCCCCCACACACACACACCCCTTCATTCCAGGGCCTCTTGCTGTTCTACGGTGGGAGGGGTAAGGGGGGCACCATCGGCAGAGACCCCTAGGTCACCACAGCAGCTCTAGACTCTGGGGGCCGGGCTCTAATCCCCGGTGAGAGAGAATCCGGTTGAGACTTCCGCGGAACCCCTCTCAGCCCCTCCTACTTACCTCCCCCTCCGGCCCCCAGCCGCCTCCCCGGGTCCCCAGGTCCCGCCTCTAACCTTCCCGCTAGTCGCACCCCACTTCCAGGCGCCAGAGGGACCCAGCGGCCCGCACTCCTGCCCTGGGCTGGGCGCCTGGGGGGGTCACTGAGAGGTGCATACTGGATCCCCACGTGGGGGTCTCCAGGCGCGCAACAGGCCAAGACGCGACCCGGAGGAATCCCTTCCGCACCGCCTCCAACTCCCACCCCAGAGCAGATGCGGGATCTTCCCAAGCCCGGGGTGCCACGCTCCAACCTCGGGAGTCAGTCTTAAGGGGAAGGGGGCCGAGGCTCCGGGAGGCAGGAACACCGCCCAGGCGATGGTTGGGGGGGGGGGGGCGGCAGCGGTCGCCTTTGCTGAGTCTGCAAGAAGGCTCCCCCACTTCCCGGGTGCAGACCCTGCAATCGCGCTTCCACTGAGGGGCGGGGGAGGGCAGCACAGGAGCCCCGGGGACCTTCTGGCTGGGGCTGCAGTGACACCTCGGCGACACCCAGTCTGGATCCCAGAACCGCCAGCGGGAGGGGGGCGGGCAGAAAGCTCCGTTACTGACATCTGGATCTGGGGGGGGGGGACCCGCGGGACACCGGTCCCAGCCCCAGTCCCAGGAGTACAACAGATGCAATGAGGGGGGAGGGCGCCAGGCAAGGGCAGGAGACCAAGACATGAGCAGGCGCCTGCTATCTCTGCTCATAAGGCCATTTATTTAACTCCGGGTTTGTATGATTTAAATTTTAATGAATGACTGTGTGGAGCAGTCAGCCTGCAGATTCCTGAAAACCAGAAGCGTTCAGCCTGCACCAGCTCAGCACTTGTGTGTGTATGTGGGGGGGGGGGGGCAGTCTGCTCCTCCTAGAAGGAGGGTGTGTTGTGGAGCAAGAAGCTAAAGGTAGCTAGGGGCCTAAGCCCCCTCGGTGGGGGCTTGGGATCAGTGTTGTGAGGACAGAGCCTACTGAGAGGGCTTTCCCTGAAGACAGTGGAACTCTGTGGGGAAGCACCTTGGCCTATGCTATGCCCAGGAACCCCATCCATCCTCATGCCCCAGTCAGTCAAGTGCAGAGGCCATGAGCCAGCCTGGGATCCTGTCTGGCACACAGTAGAGGGGCAGGGGGCTGGGGGGCTAGGCTAGGGAGGATCTGGGGGTGTGTGTGGAGCCCACCACCCACGTGACTAAGCCCATCCAGTAAGAGCCCTTCTGCCTTCTGAAGCTGCTGTCTCTGTAGGGGGGAGGCAGGAGGGCAGCAGGGGCAGGGAAGCTTTCTCTGATGATGCTGGAATGTGGTGGGCAGGGGGCAGGGTGCAGGAGGGAGGGCATTTTCCCTCACTGATGGATGCTGGAATAAGGTGGGAAGGGAGGAGGGTGTTTCCTTCCATCCTGATGCTGCTTCCAAATGGGGGTGGGGGTTGAGGGTCACGGAGGAGGGGTGGGGTTGAGGTCACTGTGGGTGGTGTCAGGCTCTTCATGGGGTGTGGGGTTGTTGCAGCCATAGGTGGCCCCAGAGCTGAGGACATATGCTTCCTCTGCCACCAGGAGAGAGGCCACATGGGCTGTCAGGATAGAGCAGGTGGTGGAACCCTCTATGCCAGCTGCCTCTGAGCCCCGCAGTGGGCCTGCGGTCACCTTAGAGCAGTAACCCCTCAGGGCTCAGACCCTCCACTGGTACAGCCACTCTGATGTGACAGGGGACTGGTTTCACCCACCTAGATCTTCAGGACTGTCACTCTGTCATCTTTTCTCTCTCTCTTTTTTTTTCTGCCACCACAGCTACCACTGGGGCTCAGTTCCTTCATGACTCTACCATCCCAAGTGGTAACTTTTTGATAGAGAAAGAGATGGAGGGAGAAAAACACCTGCAACACTGTTCCACTACTGGTGAAACTCCCCCCACCCCCCTCACACACACACACACACAGGTAGTGATGAGGACTATTACCTCCTTGGACATAGCTTTCCAAAGCCATTCCCTTGTCCACTCCCTTGTCCATCCCTTGGCCACATTTTCTGGCTGGCCATTGTGTCTCGACAGACAAGGGGGTGGGCCTGTGGTAGGAATCTTACACACACAGGCACAAATTACATGTACATGCATGCCAACACAGAGACTGTACACTGTACAACACACATTTGTTGAACCCAGGGCTGGGCCTGCAGCACTATCCCACTGCTCATGAAACTTCCTCCTTGCGGGTGGGGACTGGGAGCTTGAATCTGTGTCTTTGTACTCTACCTTGTGTGTCACTGCCTGGCACCAGGGTGGAAGGGTTCTTTCATCTTTGTGGAGTCAGGTCCCAAAGAGAGGCAGTAGGGGTGAGGGCTGCATGCATTGCAGGATGGAAACCTGCAAACCAGGAAGAGCCACAGCTTCAACCTGTGAAGTAGGCTTCTCAAGAGGGAGCAGTTGGGGGTGCAGTGGACATATTGGGTGTCCCCACTTCCTGCTTCTAGAAGGACATTTGCAATGGGAGCCAAGGGAGAGGGGTGGATCTGAGAACATCTAGGAGAATCAATTGTCAGGACAAAGGAGAGAAGCAGAAGAAGGAACCTGAGAAGATTCCAGACTCTTCCAGTTTGGAATGAGGGGGTGCTGCTGTTGCCTGCTGAGATGAGGGAGTCAGAGGGTGGAGGGAAGAAGAGGGTTGCTCCCAGAAGCATGCATTCACTCCAGGACATGCCTCCTTGGCAGTGAACAGCGGGCAGTTGAGGGGTGAGACAGAAGCAATGAGGTCTGAGGCCTTGACCCTGAATCCAGCACTTGACTGGATTGTGTGCTGTGGTCCAGAGAGCTGAACAGATCCCCCTGGGGGGGGGGGGGGTCCTGGGTCTGGGATGAGGTGACAGCTGATGAGGGAAGGTAGGGAGAATCTTCAAGGGTGCTAGAGTCACAGCTCAGTCAATCCAGAAACCATCAGACCAAGGAGGAAATGCAGGAGAGGCAGAGAAGAGATCTGCAGACTCCAGGATTCAGAAGCTGTTGTGTTCAGGCTGCTAGGCTTTATTTTTAAATACTTTATTTATTCATTTATTTATTTTTATTGGATAGAGACAGAGAAAATGAGAGGGTGGAGGAGATAGAGAGGGAAAGTGAGGTACCTGAAGCCTTGCTTCACCATTCTGAAAGTTTCCACCCTGCAGGAGGGGGTCGGGGGCTTGAACCTGGGTCCTTTCACATTGTAGCATATTCATTCAGCTGATTGTGCCACTGATCAGCTTCTACCTGTGGATTTAAAAAACTGAGTATTATTTTTGTTTATTTATTGAATAAAGACTGTCAGAAATCAAGAGAAGGGGGTGGTGGAGTCCCCTTGTGGATGGGAATTGGGAGCTCAAACCCAGGTTCTTATGCATTGTAACATATGTGCTCAACCAGATGTGCCACCATCTAGCCCCTCTACCTCTGGATTTTACACAGGTGACTATGAGTACTGATAGCCTCTGACACAGTACTCTTGCTCAGTCTCCTGCCACTTCCATCATATGAGTGCTCCCCATCAGTCTGCCTCCACCCACCCAGTGCTGGAGCCCCCATCCCAAAACCCTCCTTTGCATGCTTGGAGGTATTGGCATGAGGCTCATGCAGTGGTGCTGGCCCAAGTTCTCAGTCCTGTCAAAGTCCAGCCTGTGAAGCCATCACTCACACCTGGGGTGAGGGGGCTGGCTCCTGGATTCCGGCCCAGTGGAGGAGGCTTGAGGGGTGAACCTGTGCACCCTGGGAGCACCCCTGGGCCCAGAGGAGGGTCACAGTGCAAACAGACTCCTCCACAAGGAAGTATTGTCACATATGGTTACACTGGGAGGGTGGCATGGCAGGGGAATACCCCACCCATCTCCAGATGCTGCACCAAGCCTGTAGTGCTGTGTGTCCTATAGTTCACAGCTAAGCACAGGGGATTGGGAGCTGGCCTTTTGAGCCTCAATGCATGAGCTCCCCCCCCACCCACCCACCTCTCTGTGCAGCTGGTAAGCACCCTGTCAGAGTCTACTCCATGAACAGAATGCTCCTAGACAGCAGGACCCTGGAGTTTCCCAGTTTTTGCTTTGTTTTTATAATTGTTACCAAGGTTATCTCTGGGGCTCAGTGCCTGCATGGTGAATCCACTGCTCCCAGCTACAGTCTCTCCTGCCTTCTCCCTCCCTCCCTTATTTTATTATTATTTTTATAGAGACAGAAATTCAGAGGACAGTTGAGAGAGAGAGAGAGAGAGAGAGAGAGACCCCTGCAGCACTATTCCACCACTCCCCTGCAGGAGGGGACTGAAGACTTGAACCCCATTCTTTGTACATGGTGATGTGTGTGCTCAACTGGGTGTGCCACTCCCTGGCCCCTTCCAGAGGTTTTTTTTTTTTTAAGTTTATATTTAGAATTTTCTTGGTTTCAAGTTTCATTTCCAGGTACTTTTAAAATGTTGGCATAAATTGTGGACAGAGATAGAGAAGGAATCTGTGTGTGTCTCTGTGTGCGTGTCTCTTGTCTATCTGTCTGTATGGTGTATGTGTGTATGTGTGTGTGTGTCTATGTGTGTGTGTGTGTGTGTGTGTGTGTGTGTGTGTGTGTGTCTGTGTTTTGGTGGGAGAGAGGAAGGGAAGAAATCCTAAACCAGTCCAGTGGCTTGGAGACAAACACAGGAAGCGGTATGAGGGTAAGAGACCCTTCCTCCTGCAGGAGGTCTTAGAGTCCCCTGTCTGGGTAGGTTTGCATTTCTGGCTTATGTTCTTCTCCACATAGGGGCAGCCCAAGGTGCTGTGGGGGAACTGGACAGGAAAACGCAGGAAGTTGGTCAGAGTCTTTCTGCTATCCCATGCTATGGCCAGACCATGACTGCCTTGGTAGGACAGGCCCTGGGGCTCTGCTCACATCCCAGTAAATGGGGTAATATAATGCTCTGTGATGCCCAAAGCAGGGGAGGCACAATCCCCTGCTCCTTGTTACTCCTTTTCTATTTGTTTAGTTTTCTCCAGGGTTATCACTGGAGCCCTACCACTTCCCAAAGCCATTTATTTTTCTTATCTTCTTGATTGAGGGTGAGTGACAGAGAGAAAGAGAGCAAGGGAGAGTCACCTGGAACACTGCTCCACCACTTATAAACTTCCTTCCTGTAGGTGAAAACCCAGAGCTTGAACCAAGGTCCTTGAGCAAGTAATATGTGTGCTCTGCCTGGTGAGCCCCCACCCAGTCCCACAGGTTCTGTGTGCTGCTCATACTTTAGGGGTTCCCAGCAGGTTTGGGACAGTTGTTAATAAAGAGATGGTCACTTGGTGGCTCGGGAGTGAGGAGGCTGCCTTTGGTGCAACATCTCCCAACCCCCCTGGCCCTGCCCCTAGACACAGCCTTGCTGGCCTTTTTGTCTCCCCTTCCCTTAGGTTGGTGTGGGAAGGGGGGTTGCCCTGGTGTCCTGTGGCCTTTCCCCTCTTTCCCACTGCCCTAAACGCCCAGTAGCCACAGTGGAGGAGAAGAGAGAGGAACCTGCCCGGCCAGGTGTCACACAGGCAAAAGACAGTTCCTGCTGTGGTCCTGGTGGATGGAAGCTGGTGGATGGGCTGGGGTCCCTAGGTGCAGGCCCTGGAGCTCCAGAGCCCAGTATACCCTCTGCCTGCATCTTTGCAGCTGAGAGGGGGGCCTCCTTGCCTCCCAGCATACCCCAAGGGGGGCCAAAGGGACCTCAGGGGTCAAAGAAGTGGCACCTCCTCTTCTGTTGTCAGTGGACTCAGCTCCTGCCCAGGTAGGACCAAGTCTTCACTGAACCCAGGGAACCAGGCACCAACCCCTACCCCCAGAGGCTTCTGCAGACCCAGCTCCACCATATGTGGTGGGGGGCATTGATGAGCCTTCCAAGCCCTGGGCTGTGGGTTGGCTTTGAAGACAGGATCCACATGGGAGGACCAGGAGCCAGGAACAGCCAGCAGAGCTGGGGTTACCTTCTTCTTTTTTTATTAATGATTTATTTTATTTATTTACTAATGAGAGAGAGAGAGAGAGAGAGAGGTGCACAGCATCACTCTGGCACATGCAATGTCAGGGATTGAACTCAGGACCTCATGCTTGAAAGTTCAATACCTTACCAATACCTTATCCAGACCACTACCTTCTTTAACTAGTGCGTGTGTGTGTGTGTGTGTGTGTGTGTGTGTGTGTGTGTGTGTTACATATTCTATTTATTATATATATGCTTGTTTGAATGAGAGAGGGGGAACCAGACTGCTTGTCATAAGGTGATGCCAGGGATTGAACCTGTAGCCTCCTGGGCCTGAGGCGTGCAGGTTGGAGCTCTACCAGGCTGAGCTGTCTCCCAAGACCTGGGCTACCTTCTGGTGGCCAGTCTATGCACGACGGGGGCACTTGTGGACAGGCCCCCAGAGAACCTTGAGCCCTCATGTTGGCGTCTGTTATCTGAAGGAGGCACCTCAGCCCTGCTGGCTATTCCTTTAAGTGAGGGAGTCCTGGCTGATGGGGGTGGGGGGGCAGTGAGAGGGAAGCCCGGGCAGAAATTGCTGCATTCTGCTGCAGTGTCTGGTGTTTGGTGAAGCGCCCACCCTCTTGGCCTTTACATTCTCCCCTTGACCCCTGGGGCCCTGCCATGCTGGCCTGGGCTCACACTGCAGTGTCCCTGTTACCAGAGCCCAGCAGCACCCCAGATGGGCCTCCCTTTGTCGCAGGCCGATTGCTGGGCTGCTCCATGTTGCATAACACCCCACAAAGCTCATCATGACTGCAGGCCAGACTGCGCCTGCGGCCTCATTAAACACTGAACCCGAAGTTGTGATCTGCAATGCTCCCTTTAACAGGGAGGCTGAGGGCACCGGCTGGGAGGGACCTGCACTGGGGAAGGGGGAATCCAGCATAGGGGAGGGGGCCACCCCTGGCCAGGCCCACAGCCCCTCTCTGATTGGCTTGCCCTGGCCGCCTGGGCTATTCATTCATAGAAAACCGCCCTCCCAGGACGCAGGGAAGGGGCAGCTGGACTCTGCAGCAGATGAACCACCCCACAGCCCAGGACCTGGAGGGCTCCTCAGTGCCCCTCCCCCACACACACACACATAACCCGCATGGTGGAGCTGGGTCTGCTGAAGCCTCCCTGGGGGCTCTCCCTAGGTGCCTAGTCCCCTGTGGTCAGAGGAGACTGGGTCCCACCCAGGCAGGAGCTAAGCCCACTGACTACAGGAGAGGAGGTGCCCCCTCCTTGACTCCGGAGGTCCCACACCCTTCAGTGGGCTGGGGGCTGGGTGCCCTTCACAGGGCCTTTGCCCTCTCTGTGCCAATTCATCTCCCAAAAGAGTAAGAGAGGGAACTCCCAGCTCCCAGTCCCTGAGTCCCCACCCTTCCTGTGTAGACCAGGTGACCCTCAGGAATGGGGCAATATCCCATTGGAAGTGGGTGGTGCCAGAAACACCCATTCCTTTGCTCATTCCATTGGGGCCACCCTGTTGCTGTCACCCCCACCGCCCAAAGACTTTTTCCAATGGTGGGGCTCCATCCTAGACCCCAGTGGGTGGTGGTTATCTGGGGAGGGGGTGGGACCCAGGGGAGCTCAGGTTCTGGTTGGGGAGCAAGTGCAGATAGGGTCCAGCATGGGTCACTTGAATACTGGCACATCCCCTCTGTCCCCCATTCCTACAGATCTGGGTGAACCCCAGTCTTTCCTGGAAGGTGGTTTTGTGCACCTCATTCTCCACAGGCCCCAAAGCCACCTGCTGGGGAGTGGGGGTCCTGGCCTGCCTGCAACCTGGGCAAGTAGAAGACAGAAGCTGGCTTCCTCCTCTTCCCAGGTATTCTCAGAACCCATGCTGTGCCTGGCCTGCCTAGGTGCCCTCTTAGACCAGCTGAGCAAGCTTACAGAGGGATGCTATCCCCCTACAACATTCTCTGACTCCCACAGAGACACAGAAGAAGAGAGAGGATGGGGGCTTAGGGGAGGAAAATGGGTCTCTGAGCAGCACCTGAGGCTGGGTCCTCCTGCCCAGAGCCCTCTTCTGTAAGTCAGTACCATTACATATCAAGGAGGTTGGGTGGGTAGTGTTATCTTTTTGAAGTGTTTATCATCTTGGGATCAGGAGAGAACACACCTGGCAGACTGCACACTTTACCAGGTGCAAAGACCCAGTCAGCACATGGGAGCACCATGCAAATGAGAAGTTTTACAAGCAGTGGAACACTGCTGTGGTGTCTCTCCTTCTCTCTTTGTCTTTTCCTTTCTGTCTTTCACTCTCTTCTTTAATTATTATCTTTATTTATTTGATAGAGACATCTAGAAATTGAGACAAAGGGGAAGATACAGAGGAAGAGAGACAGAGAGACACCAGCAGCACTACTTCACCACTTGTGAAGCTTTCCCCCTACAGGTGGAGACCAGGGGCTTTAACCTAGGTCCTTGAGCATTGTAATATGTCCACTTAACCAGATGCACCACCACCCAGCCCCTGCCCTTCACTACTCTACCAGGACTTGTGGGATCTTGCAGGCATGAAGCCTCAGCAAAGTCCTAGAGACAAGAAAGACAAATTACCATCTTAACTATTTTTTTCAAGATTTACTTTTCATTTTGCATGAGGTGGCTTTTTGGTAGAGAAAAGTAGACAGCAGGACACCACTGTGTTACATGCCATGCTGGGGATCGAACCAGGAGCCTAAAGACATGCAAGTCTGGTTCTCTGCCAGGATCCTTGCCACAGGGGTCCTTGCAATCAGTACTATGTGCATTTAACTCAGTGCACCACCCTTGGCCCCTGCTTCTCCATTCTTGACCAGTATTTTCAGATAGAGACAGAAGGACCACAATTCTCAAGCTTCCCCAAGTGCAGTGGAGAAAGGACTCTTTTCTTCCATTCTTTCTGCACCCCTGACTGTGTGTGTGTGTGTGTGTGTGTGTGTGTGTGTGTGTGTGTGTGTGTGTGTGTGTGTGTGTGTGTTACCAGAGCACCACTCAGCTCTGGCTTATGGCAGTTCTGGGGACTGAACCCCTTCAGTGGGATGCACTGGATCGACCTTCTCATGGTGCATCCCGTGAGTACCCATTCATTGGGGAAACTGGCGATCCTTCCTAGCCGACTGAATCCACATGGATCCCAGTCACTTTCAAAGCCAGCAACAAGCAGCTCCTGACAGCTTTCAACCTGACGCTGTTGACTGGCTATGGAAGAAGGGCAAACGCTAGAAGAAGAAGTGCCTCAGACATGAAAGGCTTTTAGCATAACCATTATGCTATCTCCCAAGCTCACCTGCCCATCCTTCCTCCCTCCTTTCCTTCTTTCCTCCCTCTTTCCTCCTTCCTTCCTTCCTCTTCCTTCCTTCCTTTCTCTTCCTTCCTTACTTCCTTCCATACTACCTTCCTTCTATATTTCCTTTCTTCCTCCCTCTCTGTGGAACTAGTGTCTGGCACAAGTGTGGTTTCACTTCTCTTTCTTTTTATAATTTTTTTAAATTGTAAATTTTGTTTATTTTGTTTTCACCACTCCCATCACCAGAGGTCTCTGTCCCCATCTCCACTCCCATAGACAACCACTATAGTTCTCCCACAATCTTTGAAATAGGTTGACTTTTTGTTTTTTCACATTCTTATGTTCAATTCTCTATATTCTTTTTTATTTTTTAATTTTTATATTCATTTATTTTCTTTGTTGCCCTTGTTTTTTATTGTTGTTGTAGTTATTATTACTGTTGTTGATGTTGTCATTGTTAGATAGAACACTACCTGTGAAGCGACTCCCCTGCAGGTGGGGAGCCAGGGACTCGAACCGGGATCCTTACGTTGGTCCTTGTGCTTTGTGCCACTTGTGCTTAACCCACTGCACTACTGCCTCTCAATTCTCTATATTCTATATATCAGTGGAACCATTCTGTAGTTGTCCTTCACCTTACTTGCTTCACTAAGCATCGTCTTCTCTAGTTCAATCCAGTTTATCCCAAAGGACACAATGTCATCTTTTTTATTGCTGCATTATACTCTGTTGAGTATACATTCCATACTTTTTTATCCAGTTATCTGTTGAAGGGCATTTTGGTTGTTCCCAGGTTTTTCCTATTGTGAATAAAGCCACTATAAATATGGGGGTACATATGTCCCTTCGAATCAATGTTACTACATTTGTTAGGTATGCTTTACATTGGCTTGTTCTAGCCCTCCCCGGCCAAGAGAATTGGATGAGTCCTGTTAATTTCGCGGGCCTGCTTGGCCCCGCCCCAAGGAACCCCGGGAGAGGGTTCCTGAGTTCGAGAGGGCCAGAGTTCCTGAGTTCCTGAGTTCGAGAGTTTCAGGGTTACAGAGTAAGAGAGAGTTCCACAGTGGAAGAGTTTCAGAGGGTTCCCCAGTACGAGAGTTCCAGAGTTCCAGAGTTGGAGAGTTCCTGAGTTCGAGTGTAAGAGAGTGCTTGCGCCGCCGCCGCCGCCGCAAAGAGACAGCCGAGTTCTGTTTGGTGATTAGTTTGTCTTAGTTTGTGAATCGTTGTTCCTGAATAAAGAAATACAGCTTCCCTGCCCAGCCGTTGTCTCCGCGTCTCTGTTCACCACCGTGAAGCTAACCCACCCGGCCAGAGCCTCCGAATTTTAACAACAGGGTCATAAGGTATTTCCGTTTGTATTGATTTCAGGATTCTCCATACTGTACTCCAGAGTGGCTGCACCAGTTTACATTCTTACCAGCAATATAGCAGAATTCCCCTCTCTCCACATCCTCTCCAACACTTATCTTCTCTTGTTTTATTAACGGAGCCCATTCTCACAGGTGTAAGGTGTAATCTCATTGTGGTTTTGATTCAATTTCACCTCTCTGGTTCACTTTAAAATTTTATTTTATAGGGCAGAGAGACAATAAGAGAGGAGAGGGAGGGAGTCGGGAGGGAGCCAGGTGGTAGCAGGTTAAGTGCAGGTGGCGCAAAGCCTAAGGACCAGTGTAAGAGAGGAGAGGGAGAAACATCTGCAGTGCTTATTCACAACTTGTGAAGCCTCCACCCTGCAGGTAGGCACTGGGGGCTTGAATCTGGGTCCTTGAACATGGTGATGTGTACTCTCAACTGGGTGTATCACTGCCTGGCTCCTCTGGGTCACCTTTTTAAAATTAAAGATTTATTTATTTATTGGAGGAAAACCAGGGTATCCTTCTGGTACATGTGATGTCAAGGATCAAACTCAGGACCTCATGCCAGAGGGTCCAACAATTTATCCACTGTGTGATTTTCCAGGCCACTGGGTCATTTTTTTAAATTCAGATAAAGAGGATGGGGGGCAGAAGATAGGAGAGAGAGTGAAAGAGAGCGAGAGAGAAGAGAGAGAACACTATAACACAGAAGCTGCATATGTTGATATAGCATTTCCCATGTGGTGCTAGGGCTCGAACCTGGGTCACATGTGTTACAGTGCAGGCACCCCACCAGGTGAACTACTCCAGCTTGTCCAGAATTCCTTCATTGTCTCAAACTGATATGTGTACCCATTAACACACTGACCCTCTACCCCCCACCTCTCTCCCAGTCCTTATACACACACCCTACTTCTGTGCCTATGGATGGGACTCCTTCTACTTCCTAACATTAGTGGAGTTGGTGGTCTTTCTGTAACTGACTTCTTCAAGTTGGTGCAATGCTGTCAAGACTCCCTAAAATTATAATCTGCATCGGAATTCCCTTCCTTTTTTAGGGCTGAAGAATACTCCCATGTTTGGATGCACTGCATTTTGCCACCTCTGGTTGAAGGGGGATAAAGAAACAACGAGCACATCTTCCAAATCCTGCGGCTCCATCTCTGGAGTACATGTCCAGAAGCAGGGGTGCTGGATCTCCCATCATAACTGCAGAAATGGAGTGAGATAGCAGCACCCACAAGTTTGTCTGGGTCCTAGTCTTCTCAAGGGAGAGTGACATCTTCCAACATAACTTCTGTGAGCCCCTTCCACAGGCTTTCCAGAACCTTCTCTGGGAGAGGCAAGCTGTGTTGCGACCCTTCCCTGACCCTGCTCAGACTCATTTCTCCTGCCTCCAACTTCTCTGGGACACCCAACACTCTCCTCTTCAACCAATCTCATTTTCTGCCTCTGTTGGCCCTGGTGGGCACTTCCTCTTTGTGAGAACAGCCTGGCCTGGGACAGAGAGCTGTTCATAGCTCTGTAGCCCATAGGTCACAGGGCCTCACTGTCCATTTCAGATCCTTGCACATGTTCAAGGTAGCCCACACTTTTGTTCTTTTATTGCCACCAGGGTTATTTTTGGTGCTCAGTGCCTGCATGATAAATCCACTGCTCACAGTGGCTTTTCCCCCCCCTAAAGCAGTGAGAAATTGAGAGGGAAGGGAGAGATAGAAAGGAAGAGAGGGGAGTCAGGTGGTAGTGCAGCGAGTTAAGCGCAGGTGGCGCAAAGTTCAAAGACTGGCATAAGGATCCTGGTTCAAGCCCCCGGCTCCCCACCTGCAGGGGAGTCGCTTCACAAGTGGTGAAGCAAGTCTGCAGGTGTCTATCTTTCTCTCCCCCTCTCTGTCTTCCTCTCCTCTCTCCATTTTTCTCTGTCTTATCCAACAACAACAACATCAATAATAACTACAACAATAAAAAACAAGGGCAACAAAAGGGAATAAATAATAAATAAATAAATATTAAAAAATAAATCTTTAAAAAAGAAAGAGAGATAAAGAGTCACCTGCAGCACTGCTTCACTGCTCATGAAACTTCCCTCCTGCAGGTGGGGAGCAGGGTCATGAACATGGGTCCCTGTGCATGGCAACATGTGTGCTCAGCCAGATATTCCACCACCCATCTCCCACCCCCTAGCCTGCACTTCTGAGCTGTGTGGACACGGCATAGCGTACAGATTTGATAGGCTCACTGGGATGCTGTTCCCCCTCGGCCCCCAGGCCAACTGGCACATTGCAACCTGGACACAAAAGCTGTGTCCCTGCAGCCAGCTTCACTCCAGGAGCCTGGCCACCTTCCCTGACCCTTTCCCAGTTCTGCTGGGGGAGGGGGTTACTGACCCTGCTGGGTCTTGAGTCCCCTGGCTATACTCTGGCCTCTCCATGCAGCTGGAAGTCTCACCTCTTGCAGAGCTTCCCTGGCCATGCAGTGGAGGAGGAGTGAGATCTCTCTTTCTGCTGTTTCCGGCTCAGAAATCTCTGACTTTCTGCACAGAGGCTACACTCCCCCAGCTAAAGTGATAAGGGAGGGATGCCTGTGCAGGGTGCCCCAGACAGAGCATAGTACCTGGTTTGGGGGAGAAGGGCCACCCCAGAGCCTGGCAGGGAGGGGGTGCTCCCAGCAGTGGGGGGCTGGTACTTGCTCTCTGATCTCTGTCTGCACTCAATTATGCCTCCTGCCTGGAAGAGGGAGGTGTGGTCTCCACCCCAGTCCTGGGTCTGAGCCCTCCCCCCCACCCCCAGCTGTGTGGAGAACCCAGCACCTCCCTCTGCTTGGTGCTGCCTAGATGCTCCTCACAGGCAGAGGAGGCTGGGTCCCCCAGGGCCAGTGGGGAGTGGTGGTGGAGTTTGGGGTAGGGTGGGACCTGAAGGCAGGTGGGGGCTGTCTCATTAGGCCCCACCCAAGCTCTAGGTCTCTCTGCTACCAAGACGTTAGGCCACCGCCACCTCTCTTTTTTATGTGGAAGCACCTTTATTGACTTACCTTTTCTTCCAGCCACCAGGGTTATTGCTGGGGCTCAGCACCTGTGCAGCTCCACTGCTCCCCATCCCTAATGTCTTCCCCTCCAGAGAGAGGGTAAAAGACAGAAATAAAGAGGGAAAGAGAAAAGGAGAGACACCACAGGTCCTCTTCACTATTTAAAGCATTCCTCCTGCAGGCACTCCCATATAGCATCCAGGACTTGAACCCAGGTACTCAGGCCTGAGAATATGCACTCTGCAGGCTAGCCACCTGCCTGTCTCTTTGTCACTATTATACTTTGTAAGACTTTTTAAAATTTATTTATTTATTTTGCTTCCAGGGTTATTGCTGGGGCTCAGTGCCTGCGCTACAAATCCACTGCTCCTGGTGGCCATTTTTCTTTTCTCTTCTTTTCTTTTTTTGTTGGACAGGACAGAGAGAAATTGAGAGGAGAGGGGGAAGTAGAAAGGTAGAGAGACAGAGAGACACCTGCAGAACTGCTTCACCACTTGTGAAGCAGACCCTCTGCAGGTGGGGAGCTAGGGGTTTGAACCCGGGATCCTTGCACTTCTATGTGTGCTTATCATGATGCACCACTGCCCAATGCCCTCCGATTTTGTTCTGAAGCCCTAAAACATATGTCCACAAGAAACAGTCAAGGGTGATACACTTGGGTTGAGCTCAGATGTTACCATGCACAAAGACCCAAGTTCAAGCCCCCGGTACCCGCCTACAGGGGGAAATCTTTGTGAATAGTGCTGCAAGTCTCTCTCTCTCTCTCTCTATATATATATATATATACATATACATATACATATACATATACATATACATATACATATACATATACATATACATATACGTGTATCTCCTTCCCTATCAACCTCTCTGTCTTTATCCAATAAATAAATAAATAAAATTTGAGAAAGAAATAACTGGACTGTTCCAGACACGTTCCAAATGTGACCATGTGGCCCCAAGATAGGTGCTTCTGAGCCGCATTATGGGGTGGGAGGTACTTTATTTATTTATTTATTTATTTTTGCCTCCAGGGTTATTACTGGAGCTCAGGGGTTTCTCAGGGCATTTCAGGCTAGAACGAGGCAGGAAGAAATCCTGGAATTGTCCCAGGCTTGGTGGGGAACAGGCAGGATAGCTGGGTCTGAGTCTTATTAGCTCAAGTTCAGGGGCCAAGTTGAAGATGTGTGTGACATCATGGCACCTGTGAGTTCCCTGGGAGAGAGAGATAGAGACAGAGACGGAGAGTAAGAGGGAGAGGGAGAAGGAGAGGGAGAGGGAGAGGGAGAGGGAGAGGGAGAGGGAGAGGGAGAGGGAGAGGGAGAGGGAGAGGGAGAGGGAGAGGGAGAGGGAGAGGGAGAGGGAGAGGGAGGAGAGTAGTTCCTTGAGGAAGGAATAAGCCTGCCTCTGCCTCCCTCTACCTCTCCACCTCCCTGCCTGCAGGCCAGTGGGGGGGGGGCACTCTGGGTGCCTGGATCCAGGATTTGAGCCTGGCTGAGCCCAGCAGGCTATGGGCACAGTCACTCTGGCCAGCAGCCTCCCTAAGCAACCCCCCCCCCCACCTCCTTCACAGCATGGAGGTAATTGGATTCCACACGGAGCCTCTGGTGCTGACCTAGTTCTCTATTCCCACTCTTTCTCTCTCCCTGAGATGTCACCTCAATGTTCTTGAACCCCCCAGGCACTGTCTCACCCTCCCCTGACTCTTCATCACCCCCCCCACCCCAAGGTCTGGCTGCCCAGAGCCTGAAGCAGGGGCTCAGGGTGCCTGGTGCAGTGTGTGATGCTAGTGGAATCTCTGCAAGCAACTCCTGGAATAAGAAGTGCCTTGAGACAATTGAGGGTCCCCTTGCACCCTAGCCGGCTGAGTCACAGGCGTCAGACACCCATCTGGGGACAAGGAGTCAGCCAGCACTGGCACCATCCAAGACTCCAACTCAAGGCTGGGTCACTAGTGTGGATGTAGAGTGGAGGAAGACATGCTGAGCCCTGAAAATGACAATCCATTTGTACCTCCTTGTCCATCACAGCCTCATGTACTGAGTAGAACAACTGGACACCTGGTGACAACCATTTGTTCCAGCCAGTGCATGTACTCACTGAGGGAGCATCTCCTTCAAGTCAAAACATCTTGGCCATGTGATGGATGCTCGCTCTCCTTCTGCCTGCACTACTCCACCATTCCTAGCAACCATTAACTTTTCTCATTATCTTTATTTATTTATTTATTGAATAGAGACAACCAGAAGTCTAGAGGTAATGGGAAGATAGAGAGACAGAGAGACACCTGTAGCCCTGCTTCACCATTTGCAAAAATTTCCCCCTGCATATGGGAACCAAAGGCTTGAACCTGTGTCCTTGTACACTGTAATGTGTGCACTTAACCAGGTGTGCCACCACCTGGCCCCTATGTCCATTATTTTTTTCAGTAGCAGGTGAGAGACAGAGAGAGAGATATAGAAAGGAAGTGGTAGAGGGATGAGCAGTGGCAGTTAAATGTATTTATTACCAAGCACAGGGACCCAAGTTCAAGTCCCCTGCTGCCCACCTGCAGGGGGAATGCTTCATGAGCAGTGAAGCAGGTCTTTCTCTCCCTCTTCCAGTATTCGCTCCCCTTACAATTTCTCTCCATCCTATCTCATAATAAATAAATGAATAAATAAATAAATAAATTCACCAAGAGTGGATGAAGGAAGGAGAGAGAGGAGAGAGGGGCTAGGTGGTGGTACACTTGGTTAATTGCACACATTAAAGTGTGCAAGGACCCAGGTTCAAGCTCCTGGTGCCGTCTGCAGGGGGAAAACTTTGCAAGTGGTAAGGCAGTGCTGCAGATATCTCTCTGTCTCTTTTCCTCTCTATCTCCCTCTTCCCTCTTGATTTTTAACTGTCTCTATACAATAAGTGGAGATAATTTAAAAGAAAAAGAAAATGAGAGATACTTGCAGCATCTCACCACTCCTGAAGCTTCCTCCCTGCAGGTGAGAATTGGGAGCCTTGAACCCAGGGATCCTTGTGCATATTAACATGCACTCTCCTGAGTGCACCATCGCTGTGCCCCAGGCTGTCTCTCTAGGTATGAGAACCCTGGGGCAAAGAAGGGGTTCAACGCTGGTCTTGGGAGAGCCCAGACACCATCATCCTGTTACTAACTCCTATGTGGTATTTGGGATGTCACCCCTATCCAGGGGGTGACCATGTCTGACAGCCTGGAGACCCAGGAACTAAGGACCACCTTGGCCGGCCCAGGGGTGGTCGTGTGTGTTTTCTTTGGATTCTGATAAGTCATTTGTTTTCCCAAGACTCTGGAGAACAGCTGAACAGGAATACTTACCAGGGGCTGCACCAACTGAACCGGGTCATGATGTCCCAAGAGACCTCCCTGCTGGGAGTCGGGGTGCAGAGGGGAAGATCCCTATAGAAGGGAGCCTCACAAGGATGGGGGGCTGTGTGTGACTGAGCTCCAAGCTGCCCTGGCCCCTTGCAGAGTTCCTTGTGAGTACATGTTTAGCTGAAGGGAGCCAACATAGTAGGAAAGTAACATTAGCATCTGGTTAGTCCCCACCCCCAGTACCCCCAATACTCTCAGAGTCTTCTCCACACTGCCCTGCAGACCCACTCTCTGATTTCAGACTCTCCTGTTTTGTCTCATAGCTCCTGCCCTCTGAGGCTGCATGAATAATAGAACTGAAATCAGCCCTCTTTAAAAATAGCTGCACTGCTCAATAAATATTTTACCTACTGTCTTTAGGATCTCTAGATCCCTGGCGGAGGAGGACTTCAAGCAAAACCCGCTGTTGAACCCATAGTATGTGGGCAATGCTCATCCCGGCCCTGCCCGAGTACTCATTGCCACACAGCTGGCTGGCTGGGGCCACCCAACCCATGGTGATGCTCAGCGACAGTGGGAGTCCCATATACGGTACGTACAGACCCCACAACAGGTAGCAGTGTGGTGGTTCCAGAGCACATTAGTTGCCTGTGAATCTCAGGGAGGCAGTCAGTCCTCAAAGGCCCCTGGGATAGTGATGCTCAGTGGCAAGACTGCCACCATGTGCAGAAGCAGGGTGTCGGGGGGAATCCTTGGGAGGGAGGGAACATTCTGGGTGGGGAGGCAGAAGCAGTTGGGATTTAAAGCTCTGGTCCATTTTGGAAAACTTACCAAACGCAGCTCAACCTTGAAGGTCTGTGTTAATGATGACAAGATGTGCTCTAGAAACAGCAAGGAGTCAAAGAATCTATAGAAGCTCCCAGCCCTACCTCCCCCACACTCCTCACCATGAGATCCTCCTTTAGAAGACAAGGGCAGGTAGGGAAAGTGGGTCTTCCCAGGACCCTCATTCTGCAGACTCTTAGGAGAATGGCTGGATGGGGAGGGGAGCTGGGCACAAGAGGGCAGAGCAAGTTGACATCAGCACCAATGAGCCACATGGAGCAAGAGGCACTGTCTTAGAGCCGCTCTCTGCCTGAGGCACTGTCTTAGAGCCGCTCTCTGCCTGGATTGGCATCTCTTGTCCCACCTAACTAATATGAACTGAGCGCAGTGGCCCTTCTCTGTGAGGTCCACCTGTCCCTTGGCCCAGCCTACCTTGAAGACATTTTGGTTTAGCATCCAGAATCCTGGTTATGTAGGGGGGGGGGGGGATCTAGGCTTGTCTCCCTTCAGAGTTGAGTTTCTTGAGAATCTCACTTTTAGAGCTAGGTACATGGTAAATGCAGATGGATGTAGATGTGGATGGATGGATGGATGGATGGATGGATGGATGGATGGATGGATGGATGGATGGACAGTGAATTAATGGATGGATTTGTGGGGGAAGTGAATGAATTGGATGGATGGGCAGTGAATTAATGGATGGATTGTTGTATGCTTTACATTGGGTTCTAGTTCTCCCCCGCCAAGAGAATTGGATCAGTCCTGTTAGTTTCGCGGGCCTGCTTGACCCCGCCCCGAGGAACCCCGAGAGGGTTCCTGAGTTCGAGAGTAAGAGAGAGTTCCTGAGTTCCCTGAGTTCCAGAGTTAGTGCTTGTGCCGCCGCAAAGAGACAGCAGAGTTCTGTTTGGTGATTAGTTTGGTTTAGTTTATGAATCGTTGTTCCTGAATAAAGAAATACAGCTTCCCTGCCCAGCCGTTGTCTCCGCGTCTCTGTTACCCGCCCATGAAGCTAGCCCGGCGGGCTAGAGCCTACGAATTTTAACAACAATGGATTTGTGGGGGAAGTGAATGAATTGATGGATGGATTAATGAATGAATAGGTGGGTGGATGGTTTGAGCGGAGGATGGGTGGGTGGACAGATGGATGGGTGGGTGGGTTGATGGCTAAGTGGATGAGTGGGCAGTGAATTAGTGGGTGAATAGGTGGATGGGTGAGTGAGTGGATGATTGATGAACACACTGGTGAATGGATAGGTGAGTGGGTGGTTTGGTGGGTGGATGGATAGATGGATGAGTGGACAGTGAATGAGTAAATAAATGAATGGATGGCTAAGTGAATGAATAATGGGTGGGTGGGAGAGGGATGAATGGATGGGTAGCTGAATGAATGAACAGATAGATGGGGAAAGGAACACTTTATCAGCTTTCTTTTTTAAATTTTTTTTATCAGCTTTCTTAAAGGATTTGATCACACATTAAAAATAAGAGCCCAGTCATCTCCACTCTTCCAGGGTCAACCACAGAGACAGACTGGAAGACTTCCTGCCTTCTATTCACACTGCTGCTGCCCTCTGTTGGTGGCTCCTTTCCCCAATCCTTTGACTAGAAACGCGTCTGGGAGGAAGGAGCTGGAAGTAGAGGAGGAACAATGATGGTCCAGGGCCATTGTGGTGCACCTCACAAACGTGGGTAAAGGGACCACACACCTTGTCAGTCACCTAGGAGGTTTGTGCTGAATCCTGAGGTGCTAGAACAAAGCCAGGACGTCGGGTAGGGAGAGCTGCACCCCCACCCCCACCCAATTCCACCCTCCATGCCTGGAGCCAGGCTTGTGAGATGTACAAAAGAAATGGAAGACTGAAGATATCTGATAATCTCAATGGAAACCCTTAAAAAAAATTCAACATTTGTTTCCTGTCTCCCCCACCCCCCAACCCCCAACTACCACTTTGGTAGACACAGGGAAGAAAACCCACTAAATGTTCTCGAATCTCTGTGATGAAATAAGCTCTTAAAATATTCAAGTGTCTCTTAATAATTGATCAGCATTAATCTCAGTGGGAGCCAATCACCCATTTGGCAGGATGTCTTTAAACTTTTCGGGGCTCTTAGCTCCCCCGGCTGCCTAACCTTTCCCTTGTCTGGCTCATTCAGGGCTCACAGACCCTGGCCTCTTGTAAAGTGAAGATATTGTCCCCCCCCCCCAGCCCCTCTCCTGAGCTGTGGAGTGGCTGACCAAGTCAATTCAGAAAGAACAAAGGCCCAGGGATGCGGTATCTGAAGAGGTAAGGAGAACAGGAGGGAAGGAAGCAGAGAGTCTACAAATGGAGCTGCAGATGAGGGCCCTGCAGTTTTGCAGACCCAGAGATGGAACCACAGAGAAAAGTGACTGGCAGAGCAAAGAAGCAATTACACAGCCAGATCTCCTACCTTCTGCACCCCAAATTTCAGTCCATACTCTCAATGGGGGAGGAATGACTGGGGGAAGATAACCAGAGGGCTCTGAATTCCAACTCCATCAGGACCCAGAGAGAGAAGAAAAAAGGAAGGACATTCAGAAGTAGTAATAGGTGTAGGTGTGACTTTGAAGGGAAGAGAAGATGGGACCATGAAAAAAAAAGGGCAAATATATACAAATTTAGACAGATAGTTGTAGAAATAAAAATTAATCCATATCGGCAACCTTGGGAGAACTGTTGTAGCTTCCTATGGAGGGAATGGAGATGGAGAACTCTGGTGGTGGGAATGGTGCAGAATTAAACCCCTGTTCTTATAGTTTTGTAAATAAATATTGAATCACTAATAAAATTTTTAAAAAGAAAAGAAAAAAAGTGCTGGAGGCAGACTGTCTGGAGCTAAGCTTCTACCTACAGGTGTGTGACCTGGGCTAGTTTTCATCTCTGTTATTATTTTTTATTTATTATTGGAAAGAGACAAAGAGAAATTGAGAGAGGAGAGGGAGATAGAGATGGTGAAAGAGAGAGAGAGAGATACCTACAGCCCTGTTTCACCCCTTGTGAAGTGTCTCCCTGCAGGGGGTATCAAGGGCTTGAACCTGCATCCTTGCTCACTACAATGTGTGCATTTAACCAGGTATGCAAAGACATGGCCCCTTGGTATTGATCTCTAAAATAGGAATAATCGTTCAATACACTACACCTATGGGTAGGATAAAGTTCTCAGCATAGAGGCTCACCTGGTAGAGCCCTCAGTCCTCATCTGCGGGGGGGGGGCTTCATGAGTGGTGGAGCAATGTTGCAGGTGTTGCTCCTTCTCTGTGTCTGTCTTCTTGTCTACCGCTCTCTGCCTCTTGCCTTCTATTAAAAAAAAAAATCATCACCAGGTATTTTAGAGTTACCGTGCAGGCATTGATTCCAAATAATCCTGGTGGGAAAAGAAAGGTAGAAAAAAAGGAAAGGAGGGTGTTGGGAGGTAGTGCAGCAGGTTAAGTGCACGTGGCACAAAGCACAAGGACCAGCATAAGGGTCCCGGTTTGAGCCCCCGGTTCCCCACCTGCAGGGGAGTCACTTCACAGGCAGTAAAGCAGGTCTGCAGGTGTCTGTCTTTTTCTCCCCCTCTGTCTTCCCCTCCTCTCTCTATTTCTCTCTGTGCTAGCCAACAATGAAGGACATCAACAATAACAATAATAACTACAACAAGGCTACAACAACAAGGGCAACGAAAAGGGGAAAAATGGCCTCCAGGAGCAGTAGATTCATGGTGCAGGCACTGAGTCTCAGCAATAACCCTGGAAGCAAAAAAGTAAAAAAAGAAAGGGAGGGAAAGAAGCAAAAGAGAAGAAAGAGAAAGATAGAGAAAGAGGCTTGGGGGGGGAGAGAAAGTCAGAGAAAGAAAAAAGGAGGGAGGGAGGGAGGGAGGGAGGGAGGGAGGGAGGGAGGGAGGGAAAAAGAGAGAACAAGGAGAGAAAATTCTCAGCACAAGCCAGGCAAGGCTGAGTCATTCAACAAAATATATTAACCCCTCAGGGAGACTCTAATTCCAAAAACTACTTTGCCTCTGAATGAGGAGATGGGGGCCAGTATAGCCCCCCAGATGCAGTGATGTGTGGAGGTGTTTGTGCACCTGTGCTCACAGCAGCAGTGCTTATAGGAGCCAGAAGGGAGAAGCAGCCCTAGTGTTGACTACACACCAAACAAGGTGTGGGCAAACAATATTACGTTCCTCAGCCTCAGGGAGGAGGACCAGCTTGGCACCTGCTATAGTGCTGTGTAGAGCAAGGCAGCCACAGCAGAGGGGTGTCCGCTGCTCAAGGGGAGAGCACAGAGGAGTTAGATTCATGGAGCATGTAGGTGAGATGGTAAGAACCAGGGACTACGGAGGAAGATACTTTCTAGTGGGGGCAGTTATAGAAGGTTCTAGAGATGGATGATGACAGGGTGAATGTACTTACTGCTATGGCTCTGTAGACTGAAAAGCAATTAAAGTGCTGAATGTTATATTGTGTGTATTTTAGTACAATCAAAACAAGGGACATGAAAAGAAAAAAGGAACTGGGGATTGGGGTGGGTCACCCAGTAGAGCACATTGTGTTACCATGCACAAGAACCCCAGTTCAAGCCTCTGTCTCCACCTGCAGGGGGGGAACTTTATGAGTGATGGAGCAGTGCTGCAGGTGCATCTCCTTTTCTCTTTCTTGCTTCTGCAATTTCACCACCCCATATTCCCTCCCCAAGTTACCACCCCCCCCCCAGCACACCAACACTACCAGCTGCAATTCCAAGTAGGCCCACACCCTGAAGTTCTAGAGCTAACACAGGCGCTGGGAGAGTTTGACAAGAAGATAAGGGCTGGGAGCCCTTGAAGGTATATCACAGGCTTGTCAGATCTCAGCCTCTTGAAGATGGGCTGCTGGCTAGAACCCTTAACCTGATGTTGCTGGCCTTTGGGGACAAGTGGGGTCTCGCTGGTGACTGCCTCCAGGCCCATCATCTCTCAGCCAGACAGCTGTATTTCTACACACTTGGGGCCCCTTGTATGTGGCTCACAGGCTCATGGCTTAATGGCAAGATTTCATCACACATCATCTTCTTAGCCTCCCTCCTTCTCACAGGCCAGGAGCTGGAGGCCAAGTGGTCCTATCCAGGCCACTGGTGACTCTCTGAGTGGCCCTGGTTGTATCTGAGAGACAGAACCAGTAGCATGCGTCTATATATATGTGTGTGTGTGTGTGAATAAGTGTGTATGCACTGTAAACGTGAATATATACATAGAGAGGGCAAGAAAACTCAGTGTGTCAGAGCTAAGGATGTGTGTGTGGGGGGGGGGCAGAGGTTTCAAATGCAACCTCTGGCACCATTGTACACTAGAGCTGAACGGCACTGGGTTGTTTCTCATGAAAATAGATTAATGAATCCATTGTTTTTTGCTTTCATTGAAACTTTATGCCTACAAAACTCCACTACTCCTGGCACATTCTTTAAATGAAAGAGGATGGAAGAGTGTTGTTGTGAGTGGCGGAGAAGAGAGAGAGGAGGTCCAGAGTGAAGAGGGAACACAAATCTTTATTTGCTCTGGTTGGGTGCTAAAGAAACAGGTTGGGCCACGTGGAGGTAGCGAAAATGGCCGCCTCACGCAGTAACCTTTCCTGTGTCTGAACACTGAAGTGAAGTGCTGGCAAGAGAACGAGGTGCGGAAGAAGAAGGGCTTTTATAGGAGTAGCTTTAGCGAGAATGGGAAGGGGGAGAAGTAACCATAGCACTTTAACTACGGCAGGGAAATAGACAATGCCCTGAGGGCACAACATGGTGGAACAGGCGCTCCAAGAATGTCCCAACTCTCACGGGAACTAGCAATAGCCCAAGGGGACAACATGGCAGATGTGACTGCACAATTTCCCAGCAGAAGAGGATGGGGGCCAGAAGTGGTACAATGGACAAAGTGTTGGGCTCTCAAGCATGAAGTCTTGAGTTTGATTCCTGGCATGGTGTGCACCAGAGTGATGTTCTGACTCTCTCTCATAAATAAATAAATATATCTTTAAAAAATAATGTAGCGGGAGTCGGGTGGTAGCGCAGCGGGTTAAGTGCAGGTGGTGCAAAGCACAAGAACCAACATAAAGATCCCAGTTCAAGCCCCCAGCTTCCCACCTGCAGGAGAGTCGCTTCACAGGTGGTGAAGCAGGTCTGCAGGTGTATATCTTTCTCTCCCCCTCTCTGTCTTCCCCTCCTCTCTCCATGTCTCTCTGTCCTATCTAACAATGATGACAGCAATAATAACTACAACAATAAAAAAAAATAAATGTAGCAAAAGGGTCAAGACCATTCAATGAAGAAAATAAAACCTCTTCAACAAATGATACTAAGAAAACTGAACACATGTAGAAAAATGGAACTAGACCACCACTTAACATGTTACACCAAAATCAGCTCAAATTGGATCAAAGATCTAAATACAAGACCTGAAACTATGGGAGTCGGGCGGTAGCGCAGCGGGTTAAGCACACATGGCGCAAAGCGCAAGGACCAGCATAAGGATCTCGGTTCGAGCCACCAGCTCCCTACCTACAGGGGAGTCGCTTTACAGGAGGTGAGGCAGGTCTGCAGGTGTCTATCTTTCTCTCCCCTTCTCTGTCTTCCCCTCTTCTCTCCATTTCTCTCTGTCCTATCTAACAACGACAACATCAGTAACTACAACAATAAAAAAAAAAGACGTGAAACTATGACAGATGTGGAAGAAGACATTGGTGAGACACTTTAGGACCATAGCATCCAAGATGCATTTGGAGATTCGGCTCTATGGGCAATTGAAACTAAAATAAGATTAAGTAAATGGAACTATATCACATTAAAAAGCTCTATACATTGAATGTGGTGCACCTGGTTAAGTGCACACATTACAGTGTACAAGGACCCAGGTTCGAGCTCCTGATCCCCACCTACAGGGAAAAAGCTTCACGAGTGATAAAACAGGGGTGCAGGTATCTCTCTGTCTCTTCCCCCTCTCATTTTTTTCTCTGTCTCTATTCAATAATAAATACATAAAAATTTTAAAGAAAATCTCTAAACATTGAAAAAAAATTCCATGAGAATAAAAAGACAACCTAGCAATTCAGAGAAGATATTTTCACATCACTCATCTGACAAATGATTGATATCAAATATCTATAAATAAATCATATGGGGCTGGGGAAACAGCATAGCCTCATGCCCAAGGCTCTGAGGTCCCACATTCAATCCCCAGTACCACCATAAACCAGAGCTGAGCAGTTCTTTGGTCCCTTGACTTTTCCCATTAAAAAAGCAAATAAATAAATTTTATTTAAAAATCATACTGCTCAATAAAATAAAAATTAAGAAACCCAATAAAAAAGTGGGCCAAAAAGCTGAATAGTAAAGAAGAGATAGACATGGCCCACAGACATATGAAGAAATGCTCCATTTCACTTTTGATTAGAGAAATGCCAATTAAAATTACACTAAAATATCATCTTACACCTGAGAGAATGGCTTGAATGATGACAAGTGTTGGCAAGATGGTAGAGAAAAACGAACTCTATTACAGTGTAGGTGGGAATGCAAACTGGTGCAGCCATTATGGAGAACAGTATGGAGAGTCCTCAAACAAATAAAAATAGAAACATCTTATGATCCTATAATATCACTTCTAGGCATATATCCAAAGGACATGAAAACACTAATTGGAAGGAACATATGCACCCCCATGCTCATAGCTGCATTATTCACGGTATCCAAAGAGCAGCCTAAATGCCTATTGACAGATGACTGGCTAAGGAAGTTATGGGATATACATCCAATGAAACACTACTCTACCATAAAAGTAAATAAGTAAGTAAATAAATAAAAGATGATATTGTGTCCTTTCAGACCAAAGGATGGATCTGGAAGTGATTAAGTTTACTGAAGTAAGTAAGGTGGTGAAAAACAATCCCTGAAGGTTTTACTCATATGTAGAATTTGCAAAAATGAAAGTAACCAAACTGTTGTCCAGACTTTGTGAAAACTATGGTGGTTATCAGAGGGTTGGTTCTCTGAACTTTGGTGAAGAAGATAGACACCCCTGTGATCTTTTCATCTTGTAAACCACTATGAAATCACTAACCAAAGATACTATTAAAGATAACAAAATATTCTGGAGATAGATCCTAAGGAACTCAACACATCCATCCAAAAAGATTTGTGTATACCTATGTTCATAGCAGCACAATTTGTAATAGCCAAAACCTGGAAGCAACCCAGGTGGCCAACAACAGATGAGCAAGTTGTGATACATATTGACAATGGAATATTACTCAGCTATTAAAAATGGTGACTTCACCGTTTTCAGCCCATCTTGGATGGAGCTTGAAGAAATCATGTTAAGTGAAATAAATCAGAAACAGAAGGACGAATATGGGATGATCTCCCTCTCAGGCAGAAGTTGAAAAACAAGATCAGAAGAGAAAGCACAAGTAGAACCTGAACTGGAATTGATGTATTGTACCAAAGTAAAAGACTCTGGGGTGGGGGTGGAGGGAGAATACAGGTCCAAAAAGGATGACAGAGGACCTAGTGGGGGTTGTATTGTTACATGGAAAACTGAGAAATGTTATGCACATACAAACTATTATACTTACTGTCGACTGTAAACATTAATACCCCCAATAAAGAAATTTTTTTAAAATAACAAGATAGAGAGGAGAGAGAGGGAGAGAGACAGGAAGAGGAGAGACACCACAGCACTGTTCCACCACTCATGAAGCTTCCTCACTGTGTGGTGCTCCTGAGCAGAGGGCTCAAACCCAGGTTCCTGGGCATTGTAAAAAGTGTGTGCTTTGCTGAGAAAACTGCATGGTGGTTTGGATGCCATGGGCTGGTCTGTGTGCCAACAAGGCAAGAAGACAGGCTAGAAGTCTGACAGGCAGAGTTCTTCCCCCTGACAGGGACCTGAGCTTTTCTCTGAAGGCCTTCATTACCAAATTACAGAGGACCACCTGACTCACTCCAGGTTCATAGGCTGTAGCGTTCATTTCACCCCAAACCCATCCTGGCAGCCACATAGGGTCTGGTATGTGAGCCTAGTCAGCTGGATGTTGAAGTGGAACTGGCCCCAGGGTCCCTTTGCAGGACGCAGAGCCTGCCTGGGTCCTGCCCACTCGGTTCCGTTTTGGTCCCAGATATTTGGCATGCAAAATCAAGGCCTGGTCCATACCACTAATCTCTGGGGAGGGGTCAGAGAGCAATGAGCACCCCTCCACCAAGCTCACAGGCTGGTGCCCAGTCCCATCTGGTCTTAGGTGGGCAGCAGGTGACATCTGCATCTGGGCCCCACTGTTAACCCCAATAACTGACCACAATAGCCACCCTGGACAGCCTCTGTTAACTAGAGGCCATTTGTGGCCCTGCTTCCTGGGATGCTTCTTGCCAGGTGGGGGTGGAGTTCCCTCCCCAGTGTGGAAGTGAGGAGGGAAGTCTCCAGAGGGATCTGGTGTAGGGTCAGATCACAGGCCAGTAGCTAAACCTTGGTATTTCCGGCTGTGGCAGCTCATCAACCCCCAGCCCCAGTCTCTGAAATGAGTACCCGTGCCCTTTTCATCACACTGTCACTCACAGGATTGTTGCTGCTCCCTGGCTCCCACCTACCCAACCAACCCCCTCCCTGCTCAGGCAGGCAAAAAAAAACGGCAGCACCATGGGGTGCCCTGAGGATGAAGTCCTGGTGCCTAAAAATGCTGCATCCCCATTCAGCCTGATGGTTTTGTCCCAGAGCCCCCTAAACAGGCCCAGGGTGGCTCTTCACCCACATAGGACTCTCAGGCACCAGCAGCTGTGGTCCCTAGGGACAGGGCCTCAGCACAGATGAAAGAATAGGAGGGAGGAGCACTGTGCAGGGAGCATACCTCCTCCTGCTGGCTGCCTCCTCAGACATGTCACTGCCCCCCTCATTTCCTGCCCATCCAAGCATACGAGAGGCCAGCAAATAGGAAAGGAGGACAAAGACAATTATCTCAGCAAGGGGCACAGTAGCAAACCTGAATACCACATCACTGCAATCACAAGAAGGCACCATGGCCAGTTATTCATTTTGTTAAATGTGCAGAGAAGGAGCATAGCATGCAAACCTCTGTCTATCTATTCTTTCCTTCCTTCCTTCCTTTCTTCTTTCCTTCCTTCCTTCCTTCCTTCCATCAGCTCTAGCTTATGGTAGTACAAGGAAGTGAACCTGGAACCTCAGAGATACAAGTATTGAATCATTTTGCCTACCCACTGTGCCCCTTCCTTGTCCCTGTCCATCTTTAAAACAGGGCTTCTTTAATAAAACGAATCCAATTACAAAGAAGACTAAGACAAGCATAAACCTATGGAACCACATCAAATTAAAAAGCTTCTGTACAGCTAAAGAAACTAATACCCAAATCAAGAGACCCCTCACAGAATGGGAGAAGATCTTTACATGCCATACATCAGACAAGAGGCTAATAACCAGAATATATAAAGAACTTGCAAATCTCAACAACAAGACAACAAATAACCCCATCCAAAAATGGAGGGAGGACGTGGACAGAATATTCACCACAGAAGAGATCCAAAAGGCTGAGAAACACATGAAAAAATGCTCCAAGTCTCTGATTGTCAGAGAAATGCAAATCAAGACAACAATGAGATATCACTTCACTCCTGTGAGAATGTCATACATCAGGAAAGGTAACAGCAGCAAATGCTGGAGAGGTTGTGGGGTCAAAGGAACCCTCCTGCATTGCTGGTGGGAATGTAAATTGGTCCAACCTCTGTGGAGAAAAGTATGGAGAACTCTCAGAAGGCTAGAAATGGACCTACCCTATGATCCTGCAATTCCTCTCCTGGGTATATATCCTAAGGAACCCAACAAACCCATCCAAAAAGATCTGTGTACACATATGTTCTTGGAAGCACAATTTGTAATAGCCAAACCCTAGAAGCAACCCAGGTGGCCAACAACAGATGAGTGGCTGAGCAAGTTGTGGCATATATATATAAAATGGAATACTACTCAACTATAAAAAATGGTGACTTCACCGTTTTCAGCCCATCTTGGATGGACCTTGAGAAATTCATGTTAAGTGAAATAAGTCAGAAACAGAAGGATGAATATGGGATGATCTCACTCTCAGGCAGAAGTTGAAAAGCAAGATCAGAAAAGAAAACACAAGTAGAACCTGAAATGGAATTGGTGTATTGCACCAAAGTAAAAGACTCTGGGGTGGGTGGGTGGGGAGAATACAGGTCCATGAAGGATGATAAATGACATAGTGGGGGTTGTATTGTTAAATGGGAAACTGGGGAATGTTATGCATGTACAAACTATTGTATTTACTGTTGAATGTAAAACATTAATTCTCCAATAAAGAAATAAATTTAAAAAAAAGAAAAGCAAGATCAGAAGAGAAAACACAAGTAGAATCTGAACTGGAATTGGTGTATTGCACTAAAGCAAAAGACTCTGGAGTAGTTGGGTGGGGAGAATACAGGTCCAAAAAGGATGACAGAGGACCCAGTGGGTGTTTTATTGTTATATGGAAAACTGGGAAATGTTATGCATGTACAAACTATTGTATTTACTGTTGAATGTAAAACATTAATTCCCCAATAAAGAAATTTTTTAAAAAACTGGGCTTCAAGGGGCCAGGTGGTGGTTCACCAGGTTGAGTACATAAGGACCCAGGTTTAAGCCCCCGGCCCCACCTGCAGGGGGGAAGCCTCAAACGTGGTAAAGCAGTGCTGCAAGTGTCTCTCTGTCTCTCCTTCTCTATCTCCCCCACCCCTCTCAACTTCTTTCTGTATCTATCCAATAATAAATAAATAAAAATTAAAAATTGGGCTTAAATGGCAGAAGCATCACTTCAACCACAAAATCTACAAATGTTTAAGTTCTAGGTATCTGAGACCACAGTGCACATAGGCATTTTATACTATATGTCTGCAATGCTATTTCTGTGCAAAGATTACTTATTTGTTCACTTTTTGTTTTTTGCCACCAGGGCTGATAGTGGAGCTCAGTGCCTACATGATTTTATTGCTTTCCAAAGCTTTTATTCTCCTCCTTTCCTTTCTTTCCTCTAGATAAAAGGTGAAAGACAGAGATAAGGAGAGAGAAATAGAGTAAGGAGAGACACTGCAGCACTGCTCCACCACTCATGAAACCCCCCATCCCCTGCAGGCTTTCATACATGGGGGCCAAAGCCTCAAACCCACTTCCTCAAGGCTCCTAAATCTGCATCTTTTTTATTTTTAAACATTTACTTATTTATTCCTTTTTGTTGCCCTTGTTGTTTTATTGTTGTAATTATTATTGTTGTCATCGTTGTTGGATAGGACAGAGAAAAATGGAAAGAGGAGGGGAAGACAGAGAGTGGGAGAGAAAGATAGACACCTGCAGCCCTGTTTCACCGCTTGTGAAGTGACTCCCTTGCAGGTGGGGAGCTGGGGGCTCTAACCCAGATCCTTACTCCAGTCCTTGCACTTTGCGCTACCGCCCAACTCCCAATCTGTGTCTTTTTAAGGCTGTCATTTAGTTATTGTCTTGAATCCACTGTAATGGTGTTTGACTCCCCCAATTTCACTGGGAAGGACCCTCCACCAGAAATATCCCTGCCTTCTCCCAACCCTGGCCTTATGGGAGCAACAGGTAGCAATTAAATTAGTGGGTTGCTCCTCTTGGAAACAGTTACTTGACTGAAGAAGTGCTTTTTCTCTTGAACAACACTCCCCTCATTGGCATTTTTATAGAGATATGACTACTGAATCCCTGTAATCTCATCTGATTCTCACAACAACCCATTGGATGGGGAAGAAAAAAAAAAAAATAACTCCCCAGACATCATGTTACAGGGAGGGAAGTTATAAGTTCATGAGTGGTAGCTGCAGGTGAGAACTTCTACCCTGGGCCTGGGAGTCATCTCTTTATCCTCCTGTTACACTATCAACTCATTCATCCTTCCTTCCATCCACCTCTTTCCACTGAACTATCCACCCATCTATGCAGACCCACAAATTCCTACCCTTCCCCATCCTCCTTCCACCCATCCATGTGCCTGCTCATCCACCCACGAATCTTTTTAATTTTTGCTACTAGTGTCAGCATCACTAGGACCCTGTGACAAATCTGTCACTCCCAGCATTTTTCTTTCTTGCTTGCTTGCTTGCTTGCTTTCTTCCTTCCTTCCTTTCTCTCTTTCTTTCTTGTTTTGATAGAGGCAGAGAAAAATTGAGAGGGAAGGAGGTTATAGAGAAGAAAGGAACCAGAAACTCTGCCAAGAAACTACTATAAATCATCAGTAAATTCAGGCTACAAAATCAATATCCACAAATCTGTTACATTCATCTACGCAAAAGATGGGCTAGAGGAAATGAAACTAAAGGAAACAATCCAATTTACAATTGAGTCCAAAAAAATTAAATTAAATAGAAATAAATATAACAAAGGATGTACAGGACCTTTTCAAGGAAAAATATAAGACACTGTTAAAAAAAATAGAAGATGACACAAAGAAATGGAAGAATATCCCTTGTTCATGGATTGGGAGAATAAATATTCAAGGCAATTCCTATTAAAATCCCAATGACATATTACAAGGAAATTGAAAAGATTCTTCAAAAATTCATGTGGAACTTAAAAAAAAAAAAACATGAATAGCAAAAACACTCCTAAGGAAAAAGAAATAAAAAATGGAGGCATCACAATACCCTACCTATACAAAGTAGTAATAATCAAAACAGTGTAGTATTGTTACAAAAATGGTTATATACGATGTTGGGCAGTAGCGCAGCAGGTTAAGCACACATGGCGCAAAATGCAAGGACCGGCGTGAGGATCCCGGTTCAAGCCCCTGGCTCCCCACGTGCAAGGGAGTAGCTTCACAGGCGGTGAAGCAGGACTGCAGGTGTCTGTCTTTCTCTCCCCCTCTCTGTCTTCCCCTCCTCTTTCCATTTCTCTCTGTCCTATCCAACAACAATGACATCTACAACAACAATAATAACACAACAAGGGCAACAAAAAGGAATGAATAAATTTTTAAAAGCTACAAAAAATACTTTTAAAAAGAAAGTTAATGGAATAAGATAGAGAGTCAAGCACTTAATCCACACATATAGGCATCTCATATATGACAAAGGGGTCAAAACTGCCCAATGGGGAAAAGAAGGTCTCTGTAACAAGTGGTGTTGGCAACTACATGTAGAAAAATGAAACTAGACTACCAACTAACACCATACACCAAAATTAACTCAAAATGGATCAGAGATCTGAATATTAGACCTGAAAGTATAAAATACATAGAAGAACATATTGGTGAAACATTTCATGACATTAATACTGTTTGGAGACTTCACTCCATGGGCAAGGGAAACAAAAACAAGATTGAACAAATGGAACTATATTAAATTAAAAAGTTTCTGTACATCAAAAGAAAACTCCATAAGGATAAACAAGAAACACAACAATGGGGAGAACATGTTCACACACCATCTTCAGACAAGTGGTTGATATCAAACATCTACAAAGAACTCTTATAGCTCGAGGAAAAGAAAAAGAACCCAATAAAAAAGTGGGCAGAGGGAGTCGGGTGGTAGCACTGTGGGTTAAGCACACATGGTTGAAGCTCAAGGACCAGCTTAAGGATCCCGGTTCGAGTCCCCGGCTCCCCACCTATAGGGGAGTCACTTCACAAGCGGTGAAGCAGGTCTTCAGGTTTCTATCTTTCATTCCCCCTCTCTGTCTTCCCCTCCTCTCTCCATTTCTCTCTGTCCTATCTAACAACGACGACATCAATAACAACACTAACTACAAAAACAATAAAAACAAGTGCAACAAAAAGGAAAATAAATAAATATTAAAAAGTGAGAAGAAGACATGAAGAGACAGTTCTCTAAAGAAGAGATATAGAGGGGGCTGGGTGTCCTGGGTGGTGATGAAGGACCTGCACCCCTAGCTCCTGAGGGCTCTGCTCCAGAGAACACAACAGACCACACACTGGCAGTGCATCCTTATGCCAAAAACACTAAAGGAGCCATGGGCTCCCTAGGACATCCCTAGTCCCTACAGTTGTCCCTGCCACACAGGGGATCCTCACTCGGGGCCCCAGGCCTCTAGGTGCTGGGGGAGACTTGGGGTCTGCACTGAGGCTTCTCTGGAGACCTCTTTGGCAAAGAAGAGGTTACTGAGAAAGGTTCTTGGCCTCAGACCAGCATAGAAGCCCTGACCTGAGCACTGTCACCCCAGGGCAACCCACCTCAGCCCTGGCTGGGATCTGCATCCCTATGCCCCATTCACTCAAGGGCTTTTCAGGGAGTCCTAGGGCTTATCTATGGGCAGATCAGAGTCCCCCGTGTGGTCCCCATTGCCTGCATGGACTCCTATCCTGACTGAGAAGAGAGAGGCCCCTGCCCAGAACTCACTCCTCAGCTCCAGACTCAGCCTCCCTTCCCCCAGGACCTGTGATGGGGACTCTTTCCCTGACTGACACTTGGGGGGCTGGCAGGGGGCAAAGGGGCCTGCCTCCACAAAGGGCTGAATGTGGGGTGCTCAGCACTGGGGACACTGGTGCAGGCTGAGCAGGGTCACTGATGGGGTCAGGGGATGGGTGGAGCTTTCTCAGCTCCACAGCCCTGGGCCTGGGGCTCTGACCTGCCCATAACTCCCCTGAAGCCCTGATATGCCTGCAGAGACTCCTTTGCTCCAATTCCATGGGTCCTGCTGAGGCCACTTACATGTCCCCTGGGTCCTCTCAGGCAGCTTTGTGTCAGTACAGCCCTGCTGAGCCAGGAGACAGATGCTGGGGGGGCATAGGGGGTGGCCAGTGGGGTGACTGTGAATGAAATGTGTGAAATGAGATGTCTGGGGTGAGGTGACCACTGAGAACAACACACAGAGAATCAAACAGGTATTTAAATAAATAAGCATTAGACTTTATTTCAGGGGAATGTCCTATAATACAGTAGATTCTGTTATTAAATACATGAAACACAGAGCTAAAAGCTAAGTAATAAATAAAAGCTGGGGAGACTGTGAGTCTCTGGGGCAGCAGCTGCCCTCTGAGCCCCAGGTGTGCCCTGAGAGCCCTGCAGCAGCGGGCGCAGCTCCTGAGCTGGCTCTGGCTCCAGGCACATGTGTGGAGAATCAGAGTAGAGTCACAGTCTGCACTGGAGCTGATAGGCCTGGACTTCATGGGCTGGTGAATTTGATGGGACTTGGTGGAGAAAGTGCTAGAATAAGTCCCCTGGTTGTTCTAGGTGTGGAGCAGTATATCCTGACATACTGACAGTTCCCCTTTGCCCCCTTGGGCTCCTGTCCCAGCCCTAGAGCTGCAGTGAGCACTGTGTGCAACCTGCTGGAGCTCAGAGTCTGGAGCTGGGAGGGGCCTTGCTCTTGTCCTGGGCTCCAGGCAGGGCTGGGGCCTGAGGCTCTGCAGCTCTGCAGGGGGGGCTGCTGCTCCTGCTACTGGCTGGAGACCCTGAGCAGGCTGGGGCCTTCATGCTCCTGGAGGTGTGCTCAGCAGAGGGCCAAGCCTTAGAGACGCCCCAGGTCTCAGACTGCAGGGACTCACAGCTGCAGCTCCAAGGGGCTGGCCTGCCAGGACCTGCTGCCCACAGCCCAGCACCCAGCCTGCCCGCCTCCCCCTCAGGCTCCTGGGTGGCCTCCAGCTGCTCCAGCTGCTCCAGAAGCAGGAGGGCCCCTTGCTCCAGGGTGGAGCCAGCCATGTTTAGCTGCACATAAGCCAGCACCATCTTCAGGCAGGGGAAGTCAGGAGGCTGGTAGAAGTCCTCGGGGTGCTCATGTAGCCAGGTGCCCAGGAGGGAGGACATGGCCCTGTGGGCAGAGGGGCAGCAGAGTCACAGGGTGGCTTTTGCCCTCAGTCTCCTGAGGCCCCAGGGGGCTGTGCCCTGACCTGCTGCATGAGTGGAGGCCCCTCCATGCCCCCCCCTCCATCTGTAGTCCTGAGGGCCACCTCCCAGGGGACAGGCAGAGAGTCATCCACAGTGACAGCCTGCCCTCTGGGGAGTCCACCTGCCCCTGCCTCCAGGAAGCCTGCCCCCTGAAATGTGTCCTCTTTGTCCACTGGGCAAAGCCCCTCTGTGGAGGCAGACAAGGTCCTGCTCTGTCCCTGTGCTCACAGGACTCAGTGGGGATGGCACCCAGCATGCTAGGGGACACTTGGGAGATTCTTCCCTTGAGGAGCCAGGTGCAAGGGTCCCTCCTCAGGGCTGCTCTGTGTCTGCCCACCATGCAGCCCTCTCAGCCCCCACAGGCCCCTCAGCCCCCTCAAGCTGCCACAGCTTCCTCAGCTACCTCAGCCCCCTCAGCCCCCT